>NC_140236.1:34543306-34630806 GCF_949987555.1 Borostomias antarcticus
AGTTTGTTTTACTCAACATGTATGGTTCAGAGCTCAAGTTCTCAAAGTTATGTAGCTACAAGGCCAAAGGAAAGGGACAAACAATGCTTACAGCATCAGTGTCAAGGCTAAGGGCAAAATGAAAGGTATCTGGCATCTGCTATCGGTTATCTTTGCAAACGCTATCCAGGTTCTGAATGGATCATTAACCGAAAGAGGGAACCTCCACCATCGGGCTGCTTAAACAAAGACATCGCTGGGAGAGCTGTTCACACTATTTCATCTGACTCATAATATCATCACGTTCGATCACGTGACTCCCTGAGGGAGCGTTGCGCAACCTCGCCCTCTCAAGACGAGCCAGTCAGAGATAGCGGGGGATATCAGAGAGACGGCTCCTCTGTGCCGGTCTCCCATTAGATGACTAATCACGCACTGTAGCTGAGTACAAACACAAATGACAGAAGCGAATCTTGGTGATATATTGTGAACCTCAAGTCACATGTTGTTCTGTTTGATCACTCTCCAGTTCTTAAAGGCTTTGATCAGGCTAACAGTTCAAACAGTCTGTGCCCTGCCTGAAATTGCCATTGGTCTCTTTGGTGAGTAAGTCATCCAGTATCTGGGTTGCCGTGTCCTGTACTTTTGGGCTTGTTGGGAAGGAGTTGCATATTTTTCTCTCCCTCACACCCTTCCGTGGACAATGCTGCAGAAGTGTTTGTGCTACGTGGAAACAATCCTCTCTCTTTCTCATTCATTCTCTCTCTCTCTCTCTCTCACTCTCTCTCTCTCTCTCTCTCTCTCTCTCTCCATCTGTCTCGTTCTTTTGATCTGTCTTTTCAAACAAGCACACAAGCTCACACTAGCACTACCACATAACTATGTGTGCACTCTACTGTTAGTTATGTCTCTCTTATGAAGTATTTAGCCCATGTTCACTGCTCTGTATACGTTCTTAGCCAATAGACAAACATTTTCCAGGAGCTTGTCCGATCGTCTCATTGAGAGAGCTCACTTTTCTGGCCCCTGGGTGAAACTGTTTTTTTTTGCCTCTGGAATATGTAGGGGTGGGACCTATGCCCCCCCCCACATTGCTCTCTGTAAAGCGCATTGTGTTGCCTCTGTTTATGAAATGCACCATACAAATGAAGTTTGATTTGATTTGATTTGACTAGCACCAGCAGTAGTTTACCTTTTTTCTTATTTTTTCATCATTAGCCATGTTTCCATCCACACGTTTTATGCGAATTAAGTCATATCGAATTAAAAATGCCTTATGGAAACAGTAAAATTCGATTAAAAATCATGAAAATCAACAAAAGGTTTGTACTGTCGATCTCATCAGATTTTCTCTTGTCCGATAAAAGTCTTTCGTGATAAATGCTTTATCCGATTTAAAGCTCTAGATGGAAACGCACGTTCGCCGGCTTTATTCGCATTCATATGTTTAGCGATCCTCACACAATTCGATTGACAAGTGGATGGAAACATGGCTATTGACGGTGTGAAACCACTGTGCTAGCTTGGCCTCCTCCAGACGCTCTCTCTGACAGAGCAACCCCAGCCCTAACTCCCCCCACACCCCCCCCACCCCCGCGTGCTTCTCTCTCAATTGTGGTGTCTTTATATCGTCCCCACCCTGCCCCACCCTAACCCAGCCTCACTTGACCAAACTCTACTCCATTACCAAAACCCACCACCGCCCCACCCCATCCCGCTGGCTCCTGATTGTGGCTGACTGGGAGAGGGAGAGAGAGAGGGGGAGTGAAGAAACGCTCGCGCGTGTGTGTGTGTGTGGGTGTGGGTGTGTGTGTGCGTGTGTGTGCGAGGTCAGTCGACGACTGAACAATGAAAGACAGGGTCCAAAGACTGAATTGACCCTCACTCAAGGGTCCCTTCTGATCTTCAGGGTCCATCACAAAGCCCCAACTCTCACTTGATAATGATGCTAATGGGACCTCATGACTGCTGGCTTCCCCTGTTTTCACTGGTGCCTTTCAATTAGACGTCCATTTTAAACAACAGACAACAAACAATAGGGCTGGTTTCAGTCTCCTGCTGCTAAGGCCTGTCTGTATACACATATCATTATAATGAGTTGTTCTCTAAATGAGAACAATGAGAAACTGGCTTCAACTACAGTATATTAACAACATAACAATTCACCATTATTTCATAACATGCAGGACAGCATGCATGCAATCAGGTCTGTTTCAACACATTCTGGGATTAGCATTCCTGTTGCTACCAACAGTATCACAACTAACTTATCACAAGGGTGTATACAATACATTCTGTTGGAAGCTTTTACAACATGCTTCCCATGAACTAGAGCCCTAAAGGGAAAACAATCTCTGTTTTTATGGCCAGGTGCAATCTGGGTGGATGTGTGATTGACGCCATGTACTGTAGGTGAGCCACGTCCGTCACATCCCTCGTACACACCCTGCTCTGGCTGCTCACTTCCTCTTGAGTTTACTGATAACACCCGCCCTCCTCCCGTAGACACGTGTGTATGGGCGTGTGTATAATATATAGAAGTATTCTATCCACACACACACACACACACACACACACGTCCATATGCATATACATACCCAGCTCTCTTTCTAGTAACTGTTCTTCAATGATGAATGGTAAGTATACTGCAGATGAAACTCTTTCAAAACTGTAAATCTTCTAATAAACATGGTTCACGAGACCCAAGATCACTGAATGCTCATTTTAATCAACGTGGTTCATGAGACCCACTCACTGAATGTTCAGTTTAATTGTTACCAGTCATTTACAGCACAACAAAAGAAAGCACACGCATGCATGCAGAAATGCTCTACCCCTCCCCCCCCCCCCCCCCCCCCCCCCCCTAGGTGGACGATGCAACTTTTTCTGCTGTTCAAAAGGCCATTGAAGTAGATATATAGAGTATACCCATTGTTTTGTATACTGAGGTATGTAGAGGAATGTCTCGATGCCATGATATGAGCTAAGAACACAACACGTGATTCAAAATAAGCAAAATATTTATATATATATATATATATATATATATATATAATATATCTGCTGTCCTTTATACCTAACCCTAACCCTTCACCAGCTGGTCACCCTCTCCTCTCTTCAATGAGAACACAGTGGATACTGGGAGAGCTATGGAGATCTTGCCCGAGGTTGAACTTGCACAACACAAAGCATAACCTTTGCAAACATATTTGTTCTTGGACACGGCGTTCAGCTCCATGTCAATTCATGCACAGTGTTGATCTCGAGGGCGGTTAGGGTTAGGATTTGAGTGTTCAGGAATTTATGACTCAGGTGGGGTGGGATTTACACGTGCAATTACTCAACTATGGATGTCAGCTTTGAAAATACTTCCGCAAAGGAGAGTTGAAATGTTCAGGTACAGTGAATTCATGAATATGCTTACCACCATGCAGACTTGGGACCATGCATACAAACATCTGCTTGTACAAAAAAAAAACTTATCAATAAAAAAATAATCAATTTAGATGAGATTTATTCCACAGTCAATGTCAGAGTCATTCAGTACGTGTTGACCCACTGATGAATGTAAAATTATTGAAACTTTCCTTCAGTATCCAAAAAAGCTTGATTGGTCAAATGCAATAATAGAGGATTAAAATAGACAGACGGGAAAGAATATTTCTATTTCCTGATTTCTCTCATCTTGCAGCCAATTCAGCACCAACGCATCAAGGTCTTTGGGGGTGGAGGCCGGGGGTGGGGGGCTGAGTTGGTTTGGGGCTGAAAGGAGGGTTCGTGGGTTAAGGAGAGCAGTGGGGGCCTTGTGAGTGGGGTCTGTAATTTTGTCCTACTGGCGCTACGCTCGCTAACCACATCACATATGTGGGGGGAGGGGGGGGGGGGGGGGCAACCGCAAGAGGAGCAATTCAGTCTCATGAACGCAATTGAAAAATACCTCTTGGTCTTCTTCATAGTCTGAAAAACGGAGACTACTCCCATCCAAATATAGCCTAAGTTTCGCTTAAAATAATCCTCTCAGCCGAGCTATTAATAGCCGAAGACTTCAAGTCTAATTCCGTCAGCAGCTTGCAGTGGGGCTGCTGAGGCGAGGCTACTGTTGGAAAAGAAAAGCCTGCCTGTTCCTGCCCTCCCTCCCCCCCCCTCCCGCCCCTCGCACCCAACCCAACCAACTTGACGTCAGCTGGCCTCAGTCCGTGTGGATGGACCCAGACTGTAGCCAGCGTGTTCTGCAGCCCAGCCTGGATGAGGCTTCTCTGGAGTCTTCAGGTTGGACAATATGGTAATACAGCACTGACACTGAGTGTCCATGCTAGGACTAATGCTGTTTTCTGGGAATTGGACTATCAAATGAAAAACCAAACAAAAGGAGATTATAACTTTACGTAGCATACCCAGCATAAACATAATTTATATAAGAGATAAATAACCTTTCGACTCATGTTCTGTTGTATCAAGAGGCGCCCCTCTGTTTGTGAGGTGCATGTAAAGAAATGGCCCTCGCCTCAAAACATCAAGCTATTTAACCTGCTAGAATTAGATAAATCAAGAAAAACCTAAGCCTTCCCGCCCTGAGAGGGAGGAAGCGTGTTCTGTTCTGTTTGATGTGAGAGTACTAAGCCTAACCCTAAGAGGCCTGGTCAGCTAGGGTCACCTAAAGGGTTTGGATTGGGGCTGTCACATGACCAATGCATGCTCCATGACACTGCTACTTCATGACAGTAGAATCACTGTGATGAAGATTTTTTTTATTTTATTTAGCCTTTATTTAACCAGGAAAGGTCCCATTGAGATTAAAAATCTCTTTTTCAAGAGAGACCTGGCCAAGACGGGCAGCAGTGCAATCCAAACAGTTACAGACGGAAAATACAACAGAAAACACAGAGATGCAACAGTAATACAATTTACACACGTGACTTGGTGATTTGGCTATATGGCAATACGCTAGTTAAAAACATGAACATACTGTTAAATCAACCTCTAAAACCTTCATAGTGGATTTAAAAACATCGATTGAGACCTGCTCCTCAAGTTTGAGATCATTTTGTAGCATGTTCCAGGCAAAAGGAGCCGAATAACTAAAAGCCATATCAAACCACTGACATTGGTAACTTGAAAGATGTAAACTATTAACAAGTATTGCTAAGTTCTTAAGTAATCTGCACTTGACCCTAACCATGTGTGCTCTCTTTCTGCTCACACAGCATTGCTGCCGATGGTCTATTAGAGCTCTATTCATCCAGGGGGGACTATAGGGGTTAACTAGCTTTAGTTTAACAAGGGAAAGTCAATGACGTTCTTGGCTGTTAGCTGTGCAGTAGGGGCTTGTTGCTTATGGGTACAGTCCCACACAGCAAAACACAGGCTACTCTCTCTCGCAGCGTCTGTACCTCGAACCCGGGGGGCTTGGACAGTGCGAGACACATTACATTACATTACATTACAGTCATTTAGCAGACGCTTTTATCCAAAGCGACTAACAATAATTGCATTTAACGTAGGAAGAGCCAATGTACTACTACTTGCCAGAACTCACAAGTGCATCTTCTTTCTAAAACAAGTGACTAAGAGCATAATCTAGTGCTGAAGGCAAAGTGCAAGAATCACAATCTAAAGTACAGTGCAATATAATATAATACAATAAGTGCTTAGGTGGGAGGATTGTTGTAGTACTTCTTGAAGAGATGAGACACAACCAGTCACTCGGTCAGACCTAGTTCAACAATACACTACTTTATCTGTGCTGAGGGGTGCCTTTTTCACATGTTCCAGGGTAATATTGGACTAAAATAAACTCATTGTTTTCATTTCCTGAGGCCCTACTAAGCCCTTCAGGGACCTTATTCTCTCAGTGCTGAGCTAGTAATTCAGTAGTCAGCAGTGTATGAAGAACAATATGTTCACTTATCTAACATACTTGAAGCCTAAACAGACTCTGGACTTGGCACTTGGTGTATGATTTGCAGCTCCTGTTTGATGTGTGTTTGATTGCAGCAGGGATGTCATAATGAGGCTTTTATTTATTCCTCTATTTAGTGGAATAAAGTCTCTTTTACGAATGAACCCTGGGTACAAATACAGAGACATACTGACATAGAGACATACAGTATCTACAAATACATCAAGTATATAATCACATGATCAAAACCATAGATCCCCAAAACAAAGAGAAATCATTAAATATATACTGTATATAAATATGAACACATACAGTAAAAAAAAAAGTTTTGCAAACTGAATGGTTCATATGCACCACTTACACACCCTCAAAGTCAATTATCCCATGGAATTTCAACCCCCACAACCAGATTTACTCTCACAGCATCAGTGTTAAAATATGTGAATGCCAAAAAGCCTACTGACGCTGGAGAGAGGCGCCAAAACGGCTATGCAAATTGCCCCGTCTGAAAAACAGCCCTGTGGACCATTTTCAAGGCAAAGCGACACTCCAAGTGAAATG
Organism: Borostomias antarcticus; assembly: GCF_949987555.1. Lineage (NCBI taxonomy): Eukaryota > Metazoa > Chordata > Actinopteri > Stomiiformes > Stomiidae > Borostomias > Borostomias antarcticus. The sequence goes on from NC_140236.1 coordinate 34,549,746, forward strand.
CTTTGCATTCCATTCCAGTAGCGCAACTGCCCAGAACATGCTGTGTGTTCTGTGTAACAGCCCAGACACGGTGTGTGTAACTGCCCAGACACGGTGTGTGTAACTGCCCAGAACATGCTGTGTGTTGTGTGTAACTGCCCAGACACGGTGTGTATTGTGTGTAACTGCCCAGGACACAGTGTGTGTTGTGTGTAACTGCCCAGGACACAGTGTGTGTTGTGTGTAACTGCCCAGACACGGTGTGTGTAACTGCCCAGACACGGTGTGTGTAACTGCCCAGAACATGCTGTGTGTTGTGTGTAACTGCCCAGACACGGTGTGTATTGTGTGTAACTGCCCAGGACACAGTGTGTGTTGTGTGTAACTGCCCAGGACACAGTGTGTGTTGTGTGTAACTGCCCAGACATGGTGTGTATTGTGTGTAACTGCCCAGACACGGTGTGTATTGTGTGTAACTGCCCAGGACACAGTGTGTGTTGTGTGTAACTGCCCAGACATGGTGTGTGTTGTGTGTAACTGCCCAGGACACAGTGTGTGTTGTGTGTAACTGCCCAGACACGGTGTGTGTTGTGTAACTGCCCAGACACGGTGTGTGTTGTGTGTAACTGCCCAGACACAGTGTGTGTTGTGTGTAACTGCCCAGAACATGCTGTGTGTTGTGTGTAACTGCCCAGACACAGTGTGTGTTGTGTGTAACTACCCAGACACGGTGTGTGTTGTGTGTAACTGCCCAGACACAGGGTGTGTTGTGTGTAACTGCCCAGACACGGTGTGTGTTGTGTGTAACTACCCAGACAAGGTGTGTGTTGTGTGTAACTGCTCAGAACACGGTGTGTGTTGTCTGTAACTGCCCAGGACACGGTGTGTGTTGTGCATGACTCGTGAGGCACACAAACACACCAAGGTCACGTGTCATTAGAACAACAGCAGTGGTAGGCCTCTGCATAATCACAGCTTAAAACATGATCCATTAACACATATTGAAGACACTGGGGCAGCTCACGGTTGGAATAGACAGCATATTTGTGGTGAATTATTGACTTTGTTTTGTAAGTGGACCGTATCATCCTAGCCCAAACATATTTTTCCCACACCACGAACAGCAGAGACAATAATTTTTCATTTTACTGAGTCATCATCGCTCTGTGTGATACTAGGTTTGCAGATGATTTCAATGTACCTATTGTATAGTATACTATATATTGTACGTATCTTCTATGAGCTTATTGTGTTATCATATAATTTTTGTAAATTGACAGGCTAGAGTTGAATTGCATAGATTTTATTAATAGCAGTTATCCATATTGTATTTCTTCTTTCAAAATGACATTGTGAAGACTAGGCTACAACTTTCTTAGGAATACTTTGTAACCTTATGTTTATGTAATTGTTGGTGCAGTTTTACAGTCGAGCCAGATAAATCCCTCAAACTGCATGCATCAGCTTCTCGTGGAGTAATTTGAATTACTGTTTACACTGCTGGATAGCTAGGAACAGCTGTCTAGTGAGACCAATACACCAGTGTAGGATTGGTGTGCCATGTTTGTTGGTGACTGTTGGTATTTGATGGATGGATTTTGCAGATGAATTGTAACATGAATTGTTATAATAACAACAACAACAACAACAGCTGCCAACTTTAGAATGTTGGGTGTTGGGAGTTGGTTGGCGCTGGTTGAAGGCAGTGTGCCCTCAGACACTTTAAACCCAACCCTACATGAACAAAGACCGTTCCGGAGGATACCGACACGGCATATAGACAACAGGTCAGTCGGCCAATAGCTGTGGTACGTTGGCATGGTTCTTTGCAGTGTGGCCTCACAGCAATAAGGTCCTGGGTTCAATTCCCACTTCAGATTCGGGACACTGTTGGCACTGGGGATGTTCTTCCCAGGGTACACAGGTGGGGTATCTCCCGGGCCATTCTATGTGGAGTTTGCACGTTCTCCCCATGTTCACAAGGGTTTCCTCCCAAGAACCCTAAACCCAGAGGAAAAAAAGAGAAAAAAAACATGCAGAAGAACAGATCGCTCTCCTGTCCATCCCTGACCAGGATTGGACAGAGCACTTGGATTGGTCCCGGGCGTGGCCCCCTGCAGGCGAGCAAGAATTCATTTCACCAGCCAGCCCTAATGCGTGCGTGTGTGTTCCTTTGTGTCGCTCAGTGCATGTGTCTGTTGGAGTCAAGTTCTGTTTGATAAAGACTTCTTCTCTTCTTCTAGTCTATTCCTGTCTGTTTCATGGCAATGTGATTCATAATTTGCAGAGCCACACTGTAGGCAAACATGGCTTTGCATCCAATAAGGGCAGCCCATTCCATGAGACTGCAGGCTTATATAAATTCCTCCTGACCCTCCAACCAAAAATATGTGCTCCATTGCAGGAGATGCCTCTATTCTTGGCTTAATCCTTATGGCTTGCTTCTAGGTCCAGTGAGGTCTTAACCATGTACTGTAGCATGGATATTTTCAGGGTTACAAGAAAATAGTCTTTCTCCTTTTGTGGTATTCCATGGAAGACATGGAAGGTCATTAAATATTTTAATTGTGATTACAGTCATTTTCTCAAGTTTGAGAACAGCACTGTTGTTGCATTTCTACTATCTGTAGAGGCTTTACTTTTGTTATTCTATAGACCATTTCAATTGATTTTTTGGTCACTAGGCCAACTGGTTCAAACAAACTTCCTGTTTTTTACTATGAACATTCCATGAAATTGTCTTACCATTGTCTATAGATGCACAGTTGACATGTTACATGCTACAGGTGGTTGATAGCTTACAGAGCATCAAAGGGACCCTGAAAATAGTGTTACTGTTGGGGCCACTGTTCACTGCCTGGCTCTTATAGGTTCCTATTTGGGGGGAGAATCTTTTATTCTTGCAATAATTTATATGTAATTTGCAACTGCACTTTCACAGAAAGTGAAAGTACAGTAAATGTATTGAATGAGCCCAACACATGACATCTTCACAGCACCGACCTGTCAGCCAATGAGCAAAGTGTCCACTTTCCTCTCCGTTCCACAGCTGTCAACTCAGAGCATGAATACAAACAAATAAAAGACATACACTCAAGCTTCAACAGTGATTTCCATCTCACAAACCCTCCCAAGTTCCAAGAATAAATCAAACACGTAGACCAGAGCCAATAGAAAGATCATGATGGGGCAGCTGGGTCGTCGGTTCGAATCCCGGCTCCTCCTGACGATATGTTGAAGTTGGGTAAGACACTGAACCCCAAATTACTCCCAATGAGCAGGCTAGCACCTTGTATGGCAGCCACCACCATTGATATGTGTTTGTGTGAATGGGTGAATGAGAGGCCATTGTAAAGCGCTTTGGATAAAAGTGCTATATACTGTAAGTGCAGTCCATTTACAGTACCATGAGTCTGTCCCCTGTCTCCACAGTGAGTAAGTTAGTGCAAATCACACAAGCACTTTGTCACTTGCAATATCCATGTACAGTTGAGGACACTTGTACTTTGTTCAGCTCTTTACCTCTGGTCCGATGTGGGTACGGCCACACCCGAGGCCCTGCCTGGGCCAGACTCCCCAAACATAACATGCTCAGGTGAGACTCTATATGGCTGGCTCTCCAATATCCATGCACATTATCCATGGCCACAATGCAATACTCATTTATATTCAATAACTAAAATAGTTCATGTTTCAGCACCCGAACCATGAACATTTACATTGAAACTGTACCTCCAATGCTGCTGCTGCTGTGTAATCAGGAAGTAAGGCGTCCTTCTGCACAGTGCACAGGCCTATCTGCACTTTTAAAATATATATATATTTTTTTTAAGATTGGCGATGCTTTCTGATTACAACAATCAAGTCATGTCCTCCATTTAATGTTTTTTTTATTTTTTTGGGGGGGGGGTGGGTGAGGGGGGGTGGGTGAGGGGGGGGGGTAGGGAGTGTTGGATACTATGCTTGAGTTCCCCATACTTTCTACTTGCATCACATCTAATGCTAATTAGGGCTAGTGTGGACTCTCTGAAGTGCCTGGATCACAGTCTGAAACGTGCATCCCATGCAAGACCGGCTGTATTGAAATTCCGGGAGCACACACAGTTCAATATAACTTGGTGAGCCTAAAGCCATCTTATCAGCACCAGCCAGCTGTCTGTCCTCATGCAATTCAATCATATTTGTTTGTCAGTGTGTTTGTTTTTTGTCTGCGTGGGGACAGTGTTAACATATTGATTGACCCAGACAGCCATTGTGTGACGCTATTCCAAGACTGTGCTGGCTTGCACCCTATGACACACCAGCCAGGAACTGGGCAATTGTCAAATCAAACAAACGGCTCACGTCACAGATCTGCAGAGTCACCGTCCCCTCCAGCTAAGGTGTCACAGACGTTTTATTAACAGCTCCCTGGTCACACCATTGCTGTTCCACAAGGATGTGACATCCAGGATATGACGGTACTGCAGTACCACCACACTGACTACCTGCAATGCAACTTAACTCTGTTTACACATGGTTTTGTAGAACAGCGGAAGTTAGCAGTATAAGGATATGCCACATAGGCTATGTTGCAATACTTGTTTTAGCATTTTCCTCATTGTGCTTCTATTGTGAGAAAAATGAGCTGTTGAAACTGCCAGATTGTTCTCTAGTTCCTACCTCTGTGGTTAATCTTTAGCACAACTAAAGACCCTTACCTAACCTTACCTGAAAGTTGTACGTTTCACATGACTTTTACCTTGAAGTTGCACAGGATAAAATAAGCTTTGGTGAGATTATTTTTACCCCTCTGTGCATGAATGACATTTGAATAAGAAAGCCTGAGAGATGTTGCATAATACTAGTTTACAGTAGGGTATCTTAGACTCAATTTAGCTAGGTTTCTGTAATCAAATGTTCCAAAGAACATAGTTCAATACAATTGGAAAACTGACATTTACATTTGTAACTGACATTACACCAAATGCTGTATTATCTTTACCTTATGTGCCTGCCTGTTTGTATGAGCTTATAGTTCCCAATGTGTTCCTGTTAGGCCCATCTCTTTGTGCCAAAGTGTCTTAAAAGGTACCAAACAAATATAATGTTACTCATGTCATGATATGGCTATTATTACCATTACCATAAAAGTACATTAAAAATAAGTAATTCTCAACACCAAGTACCCTTTAAGCAGATGTATAAATAAATGGCATGAGTGACACCAACCACACATTGACCTACTAACGCTGTTGCTGAGACACAGATTTGTGGATACCCCCCCCCCTAAAAAAATGCTCCTTTTCCATGGTATGAAACACTCAGGAGAATCAAAGAACTCTGTTCAATAATTTATTCAAATTACATTGTTTGCAGTATTGCAGGTATCATATATTACTCTTGTTCAATTTAAATAACAATATATCAATTCATTTCATTTCAAGGAAATAAATACATTGCAACATTGTGTCAATGTTTTGACGCTTCTAAACAGGTAGCTACTTGCCTTTAACAACTGTAGTCAGAAACCAATATCAATATCTTGCACACAATAGCAATCCACAGTCACAATGGCATTGCTGACAATAAAGTCTAGTTAAACAGACCATGGCCATTGGCCAGAGCTGTGAGCCCTGTCTTATGCAGCATAAACTAGGCTTAATGGCATGGAATTTCATTCAAAACATCCAGTTGTTTTGCATTTCAGTCATTCACATTGCATTTCTTAAATATATCAACTTTCACATTGGAACGCACAGGTGTGCAGCATCCAGTTTGTCAACATACAGATGTAGCCTCTTTTTTCATCCTCTCCTCTACAATAACGAAACTGCAAGACCGTTCCCACGCTACTGCCACCCTTACTTGCTCCGACTGGCTCAGCAAACAGCGGAGAGACTGCTAAACAGAGTCTTCCTTTTCCTTTTACTGCACACTTCTTTCCCTCGGAGGAGGAGGAGGACGGGCCGTCAGATCACAGTCTCGTACAGTACTGTCCCTCAGAACTGTTCCACTCGCAGCGGCCCCGAGGCAGCCAGGCGCAGAGCTGGCCACGCCCCTTTCTTTAACGCCTTTCTTGAAGAATGACGACTCTTGACTTTTACCACCTTTCATGAGGAGGTCGGCTAGTTCAGCGCTCCTGCAGGGATAGATACGGTATCCACTGGTTTTTGCAGCGGCTCTCTTCACAGTAGTTTCCCACATCCTGCAGCGCTTGGCATTTTAGAGATTGACACTGGGAGTTCTGCAAAAAATAAGAAAACAATAGGTTAGGTATTTATTAAATGGACATATGATGATGCAGAAGAGCAACAGGATACATGTAACATTGCTCAAAAACTGCTAAATTAAATTGAAAGTGGCGCCTTTATCAAGAGTATGCTATGCAGTTTTGACAGAATTAAGAATAGAAATTCTGTTCAAAAAGTGCAGGCTATCATTATAGTGTTTGGATAAATACAGCTCTTGAAAGCTCACTGACTTGTGTTTTTCAGCCTATAAAGCTGAGTAAGGTTTGAGTCATCAGTGATTCCATGACAGTTCTTGCTTTGCCATCTATTGCCCACAGTTCTGAACTTGCAAATACGACAACATTTTCCTGATATGTTGCAACGTGGAATTACAGTACAACGGCATTCAAGTAGCCTATTCTAATCCGAGTAGGCCTAATCTATAACGTAACCTAAAATACCCAACCCTGACCAAACCATAGGCTTGTGTGGATATGTGACTCGTGATAGACAGATACTAGATGGGCTACTTACAGTGACCAGGATGCAGTGGAGGTCTTTGGGCTCGTTGCCGTTGCTGTCCACGCTGCTGGCCTCGCCCAGGATCTGGGCCAGCCGCCGGATGCCAGACACACGCAGGATGTTGATCTCGTTATCGCAGCAGAAGGCTTGGATCAGCGTGAAATGAATCTGCAGCGCGATGTCGTCTTCGTCCTCCTCGTCGGTCGCCAATACACACAGCACCACACTGTCGGGGTCTCTGCAGAAAGAAAGCGAGGAATACAGTCAGTGAACTGTTTATCTAATCGTTCAGCAAGAGCACGAATAACGGCCGTCGTATCTGGAGGATAATAGCTTTTAGACTACTTACACATTCATCAGTTTAGCAGACTCGTACACTCCCACGGTGAGCCGGCCCTGCCGCTGGGCGGCCGCCAGCAGTTCTTCTAATGCTTGACTCACAGTCTCCATCCTTAAAGAAAAAAGCAATTCGGTTAGTTGTAGAATATGCACAACAATAGTCTACACAGTGAACACAAGTAACCAGTGAATTGAACACACAACAGTCTGTTTGAGTTATATGCATAGGTGCACTGTCATTTCAGTAATAATACAAAACGTATATGGAAACAGCCTGTATGCAATAGTCTACACTTACTTTTTCTCGGTTATATTGCATCCAATGACTTCTTCCAGTGTCATATTGAAGGTAATTTTAATCCACACGGTTCCGGATAATATCCAAACAATGTAGGTCTAGTCCCAAATCGAGGTTTGCAGAATATCCTTGACAAGTTGGCGAAAGCAATCCGAGTGCGTCTCCTTGCAGGGTTTCAGTGTCAACTCGTTCCGTATTGATACCCTTAGTCCTCGCTGCAGCTCTCTATTCTGTCTCAGTGGTATCTGCTGAAACCCAAGCGTTTATATTCACTCTCGGTGTGGGAGTGGCTGTTCCGAGACGCTACGAAGCTGATTGGTTCATTGCTATCATAGATTCCCCACTCTTTGCAGCTATTGGCTGTTTACCGCAACGCGTAAGTCTACCAGTTCCCACGTGGGGTAGTTTCGGAGAATCCCCCACCTTCTCCCGTTAATTCTTTCTTGAGTGCCATGGAATTCCCTGATCCTCTGGGTTGCTAATTAGGCCCACTTCATTAAAAATAGATGATAATTGAATTATTATTGCACATAGGCAATTGCGCCTTTCAAAACGTAAAGCTAAATGTATAGCTTGTGACTATGTGACATAGTCTAACTTGCATGACATTTTACAACTGGCTTTTCGGTGGCTAATTATACGCGTGGTCACACGATCAGGCTGTTTACGGGCTGTCGATTGCAGGAGATTGTTTATGCAACTTTGTAGATTCTGATTCTGAATTCAAAGGGTCTACAAGTCTACTCTCAAGCATGCATGCATATTTATTTCCCCAACCAACATATAGTCATAATGCTTCCCTGGCCAGCTGCACTGCAGCCTAGTGGCCTATAGGAATAACTTCACCTCGGCGCAGTTGTCACTTGGGGTTGATCGTCCACAGTTTGCCATCAATATGATCAATTAAACGTAGTCACATTTTTCATATAGGCTACGTTAGGTATTTTGGTGCGGTAATTTTGTTATTAAGTCTCTGATTTGACAAGGCTGTATGTCTAAAATGTGTTGGCCTACTCTATAGACTAATACTCTTTTTAGACTAAACGGTAGCCTTTGATTTTTTTCATGCAGGGGCTAAAATTGCTGCTGTAAAAGAGAGCACTCATCTGCATGAATAACGTATCGGCCTATTTGATCAGTGGCTGATTGCTCACTCACAAATAGAGAAATACACATGTGACTTGACCACTTACTTATCGCGGAGCGCCACTTAGTGGTGGTCTGGTGTTGATTTGATCCCATGATCTTGGAACCACGAGATGAATGCCAATTAGACAAACAATTGGAAGCTCTTAGCAAAGGCAAACTCATAGGTTATAATTGCCGAGTGATTGGACTTGGCTAATCCGAGACCGTGAATAGCTTATAGATCTCAGTCGATACTGCCTGTGATACTAGTGACTGATATTGACCTAATCATTGAAGTAAGGCAATATAAGTAAGGCATATGATCAGGCCTGCCTATAATGATCAAGTCATTGATCATCAGGCCTATACTTTTGTATTCATACATAGGCCTATGGACCAGATGATACGTACAAATGTGCCTAAGAAGGTTTTCAGGCCTACTTAGCCCCATAGCTAATCAGTGTTCAACAGGTCTATTATATTAATCAAAGAAGAACGAACCGTGTCATACTCTTAGGGCATGTTCAGTAGAACAAAGGGCATGTTTTATATTCAGTTAAATAATAACAAATAATATAATTCATTTTATTCATAAAGCACCTTTCAGTATGAAACAATGCAAAGTGAGGAAGCAATCACACACATTAAGAAAAAACAGAGACACTAATTAATATATAAAATATATACAACTTACATACAAAAAGCTTTTCTAAAAAAGTTGAACATCAACAAGTTCAAGTAGGTTTATTTGCTTTTTTGGCACAACGTGCAATGAAATGTAGCCCTACTTCAGAACTTCTCACAGTAAATAGTAAATACAATAAATACTGTAATAGTAGTAGTAGTAGGCCCTAGTGGTGGTGGTAGTAGTAGTAGTAGTAGTAGTAGCCTAGTATTAGTATTAGTAGTACTAGTAGTAGTATTACTACTACTATTACTACTACTATTACTACTGCAGGGGCTAAAGTTGCCGCTGTAAAAGAGAGCGCTCATCATCTGCATGAATAACGTATCGGCCTATTTGATCAGTGGCTGATTGCTCACTCACAAATAGAGAAATACACATGTGACTTGACCACTTACTTATCGCGGAGCGCCACTTAGTGGTGGTCTGGTGTTGATTTGATCCCATGATCTTGGAGCCACGAGATTAATGCCAATTAGACAAACAATTGGAAGCTCTTAGCAAAGGCAAACTCATAGGTTATAATTGTCGAGTGATTGGACTTGGCTAATCCGAGACCGTGAATAGTTTCTAGATCTCAGTCGATACTGCCTGTGAGACTGATATTGACCTAATCATTGAGCACAGTAAGGCATATGATCAGGCCTGCCTATAATGATCAAGTTGATCATACTTAGCCCCATGGCTAATGAGGCCATCAGTGAACGGGTCTATTATAATTAACGGGTCTAATTAATCTCAGGAGCTCCCCTCCTGAACAGCACACACACTTGGGTTCTGGAGGTGTTGCCCTACAGTAGCAGCTTCTGTCCGACTAACCCCTGGGGCATTATCAACAAAAGCCGGTAGTCTAGAAAGAGCGTCTGCGTTAGCATGTGCTTTTCCCAGCCTGTGGACTATTTTATATTGAAAACTAGCCAGCTGCTCCACCCATCTAGCCAGCTGACCCTCCAGGCCCTGAAAGCTGTGTAGCCACCTGAGGGAGTTACTACGTAGCATGAACTCCTTCCCTAGTAAATAGTACTTAAAATATTTTGTGTACGTCACCATACTCAGGAGCTCTTTCTTAGTGGTGGCATACTTCCTTTCCTTACCAGTCCCTCACTAGTCCCACGTCACTGCTGTCCCTCCTCTCCTGGCCCTCTAGTTCCCCCCCTCTAGTTTTCTGCCCAGTCCCATTCCCTGTCCCAGCCTCGTTGCAGACAGTTTGTGCATCTGGCCACCAGGGTAGGGGTCAGTGACCCCCTTTTCCCACAATCTGTGCGCCTGAGGGATGTACAGTTCTGCTCCATGGTTCCAGCACACAAGGGTGTTCCAGGAAATGAGTGTGCCGATAGACTGGCAAAAGGCCGGGGGCACTAATAAAGGAGGTAATGGTACCAGATCCACTGGGGAAGGTGAAGGAAAGACACTTATTAGAAGAAAGGGACTGGAGATCTGGTAGCACAGGGGAGAGGGGAAGAAAGGGAGGGCTTACTTGACATCCAAAATTCTGTAGCAGCGAGGAACTGTAGCCTACAGTCAGGGCCGGATGAACATGATGTAGGGCCCAGGGTTTTGACCAGGTTAAGGTCCCCATATTTTTCTCTGAGATATCTTATGATTGAACAACCAAGCTAATTTTGTCTTTATAAGTGTAGTATTTAAATTCAGTTCTATTCAAACTAGCTAGCTAAGTTAGCAAACGATGTTAGCTAGTGCTAGTCCGAGGATTTATTTTCATATTTTATTACAAATACATTAGAAACGTCCAATATTTAATATCAATGACAAGATAGCTAGCTAGCTAGCTATGTCAGGAATGTCAGGAAAGTAAACACAAGTGCGTGAACGAAGTCAGGAATGCGATTGTGTCACATTTCCACAGCAACGATAAGCAATTACGTCACCCGGACAGATTTTGGCCCCCGGACAGATTTTGGCCTGACCTCTGGTGATGTTACCGGTGGCACTGGCAGGGTAACTTACCCAGCAGCAATGCTTTCTGGGGTGGATGGTGGCCGCGGCTCCCCGTCTGAGACAAAAATACCAAACCAAAAAAAAGCAAAGTGTCTGGCTTACTTCTATGTGGCCTAATGTTAAATTAGTGCTAGCTAAATTAGAAAGTTTAGTGCTAGCTAGCAATCTAACGTTACTTAGTCTAGCCTATATATAGCTAATTTACAATATAAATTACCAAGATCTGGCAGCTGTGGGTCCAAGGGTGTTGCTGAACCTTCTCCTGTTTGCTGCTGCTGAGGTGGGGATCGCTGGCTTTTGTGAAATACCCCATTAATTTGGTGATCTTTGTAAGGAGTGCAGCTTCTCTAGCTTCCTTTTCTTTGACTTTTTTACATTTTTGTCTGCCACTTAGTGAGAAGGCTGATTGTAGATAGATACAGAGAGAGATTAGAAATATTGCCTTTAATTATGCATGAACTCGTCAACCACATTGACAGAATACCGCTCAGCACTCAGCAGATCACGCGCCCAACCGACCCACGTAAATATGTAATCGGCCAGCCTAAAATGTAATTGGCTGAAACAAATCAAGCCAAAACAATTTCAATCATTTTTATTGGACATCCCCCACCCCTTCACACACACAGGCGGTAAATTGACTGGAGGAAAAATAAAAAATAAACATGATTGATTGCCACTTGCGCAAGACCCATCAATGGGCCCCCCTGGAGCTCTGGGCCCAGGGCTTCAGCCCCGTGAGCCCGTGCATTAATCAGGCCTTGCCTACAGTTAGGTCTAGAAGGGAGGAAATTGTTATGACACGACTCAGTCTCACTGAACCACAGAGGATTATGTAGCACTTTATTTACGACGGGAAAGAGGGATTGTAAAAGATGCGTGATCTGTGGTGTGGACGTTGAACTCATTCTGTTAAACTGCACCAAATTTGAGGGAGAAAGGAAGCGACTGCGGGATGAAATCCGAGAGGCAGGACGAGAATAGAGTCTAAGGGGGTTTTTGGGCAAGGTGAGGGGGTAGGGCTCACTTTTCACATTCTTGGGTGTTAGGGGGCTCCTGAAAAGGATATAAGATCTAGGATTTGACATGATATTACACAGTCTTGGACAGTAGGTGGCGGTATGCACCTCTAAGCTGGGTTGCGATCCGCCCAAAACCCAAAGAAGAAGAGAAGAGGTTCTTGAGTTGGTGGAACTCATCCATGGTGGAACTCATCCATGGTGGAACTCATCCATGGTGGAACTGGATGACAAAGGAGGGGCGAAGTCACGGGGGCGTCTCTTCAAATTACGTCTTTGCAAACTTTTCATCATGGCGTCCCAGCAAACGGGAGAGGGTGAAGCTATGGAAAGAGCTCGCCTAACATCTCAGCCACGTTACAACAACGACAAATACTCACTACTAGTCGTCGTGGGTGAACATAGTGGAAGCGGACTGGTTGACTACGTGGTTTCGGAGATAGAGAGAGGTAACATGAGGCTTTACTGTCTCTCTTTACTGTCTCTCTTTCTAATGCATTGAATATGCTGCTCTTCCTCATCATGACTTCACTCCTAATCTCGGTTGGGTTTATGGTGCGTTCGTTTGTGGTCGGAGGTGGCAAGTCGCAAGTGGCAAAATACCTACCTCCGACCTGTGTGCATTCGAGCTATATACCATTATATCACAGTTACCTAGTTATATCTATATACCATTATATCACAGTTACCTAGTTATATCTAGTGCATTCGAGCAACTGGGGGCTGAGAAACATATCCGAATTTGCGACGAGGAAGTGCGAGTTCATGCAGCGTTTTATTTAATCATTCCTAGTAGCAAGTCGCAATTTGCCACCTCCCAGTTATAAACGAACGCACCATTAGTGACTCGTGAGCTGCGTTAGCTGAATTAGCTCGATATTGAACTTTAATCATCCCGCAGGAGGGATTTGGGGAGTTTGAGCAGTGGGCGAGATGAGCCTACAGCAAATGTGTGAAATGCAGAATATACATAGTAGCGAATAAGCATAAAAAGAACAAGGAATGTTTTCATCCATACATCCACCCATACATACAGTGTAACATATGGAAGGGTAGTTAGCTGTTCCCCAGCACACCTAGCTCTCTCTCTCTAGCTAGCTCACATTAGCTATGCGCAGTTAACTAGCTAGTGAAATGTGGCCATTTAAAGAAGGTTCTTGGGTTAAAGCAGGTTCTTGGGTTAAAGAAGGTTCTTGGGTTAAAGCAGGTTCTTGGGTTAAAGCAGGTTCTTGGGTTAAAGCAGGTTCTTGGGTTAAAGAAGGTTCTTGGGTTAAAGAAGGTTCTTGGGTCAGTGTGAGATGAATCCTCAGTCCAGTTCATGCACACGTATGCTAGATATGTGTAGTTATGCTAGATGTGTGTAGTTGGTGCGGGAGTTAGCACAACTTAGCTGTCCCGTTAGTTTGCGCAAGTTGTTTGCAGTTAAGTGAGCTAGGCTAGCTAAGGGAGATGTAGCTAGCACACAGCAGTGGAGCTATGCATCATACTGCATTGCTTAGCTAGCAAAGTATGCTTATAGTCTAGCTATGCCTTTGAATTGAGCTAGTCTGCAAGTGCAGCTAACGTTAAGCACTGACGTTATCAAGAGCAAGTTACTTTAGGCATTAGCCAATGGCAAATAACTTGTTAATTGTTGCATATAATTGCTGGAACTATCCTTTTCTGTTTCTGAGTGGAGCATAGGACGAGGATTATGTTATTTGAAGTGAACCAATGTCTTTGTGATGGTAGAATGAGCTCAAGTATGTGCTTGAGTAACCAAGTGAAACGTGGACTATCTGGTGAAACACTCCTTATTAGAGCGCTGACAGTTGCGCCAAGAGGGAAGTCCCTATTGGCGCAACTTGTCAGCACGTCTGCCTCCCAAGCGGGAGACATGGGTTCAAATCCTGCTCTGGGCTACACTTGTACTTTTGTTGAATTACACAATTACATGCCTGTATATTTTATTGCATACTTATTTGCTGCTGCTCTTGCTGTTAACAGTAATTTAGTTATATAGCCTACACATTTGCTCTAGGGCTGGGTTCAAAAAAAATTATTAATAAATTCTGAATCCCAAAATCGATCTTTTATTTAATTAATGAATGAATAAATTAAGGAATTAATAGTTCATTCATTCATTCATTCATTCATTCATTTTTGGAAATCAGTATCGATACCCAGCCCTAGTATTGATGTGTTGCATAACTTGGCAGTCATGTAATTAAGGTTACAGCTTTAAAAAAAAAAAAAAAAAGGTTTTAGTAACACTAACTGATTCGATATCGAATCGAATTTAATCGTGATAATCGATTCTGAACCTTGTGAAACGGAATCGAATCGATTCTTGAAATTCGAATCGATACCCAGCCCTAATTTGCTCTGGTCCAGGGCGTTGGGGAGGCAGCTCTTGCTCACGCCCTGTCAGGAACCATATTCCATTCATTCTTTTCACTCAGTCTGCTCTTCAGTATCTACAGATATTATTTCGTTACTCACTGAAGTGAAGCCTTTTCTCCGAGGTGGCTTAACTTGCAGCCCACCACCTTTGATATAAACCAGGCCAGGTCCAGCCTGGCTTATGTGCGTGGTTGGCTTGTTTCTGTTCAGGACTGGTAGGATGGAAGCTAGTCATGCCACTGAAATAGCTGTGAATGGAAATGACATGAAATAATGTCTGATAAATTGTTGCCTGGACACATCAGTTCCAATTAGTGTTTCAGATTTTCCCGGATTTATCCAATTTTAATTCCCGGGAATTTTCTGACCTCTTCCCGGGTCATCCCGGGATTTCCCGTAGAAATTGGAAGTGCTTTTTAAAATTGGATTCATGCTATGTAGACAAATAAATGCAACAGAATAGTGATATTGTATAATAATGTATCACACGTTTTATTTATAAAAATCAACATGTGAAAACGAAAAAGAGCTCAAATTGGCAATTTAAAAGTAGGCTATGTGAAGAAAAAAAAAAAAACTTGCGCTCACATTGTAGGCTATACACTAGGCCTAAGCCCAAACATTTAAATGAACAAATTCCTATCCCATTTCGATTAGGCTATTTCACTTTCCTCTGTTATACAATTGCTCAAGTGTTGTCAGGTGTTGGTTCGAGTGTACAGTGGTGCAGAGTCAGTTGTCTATTGTATAGACAAGGTGCAAGGTGTCACGTGTTCACTTGTTGGTCCAGGGGGTGGAATGTGTGCCATTGTTATAATGAGAGTGAGGGCCTATGTATAGTACAACCAGAGTACTATAAATGGACAGTCTTCTTTTTCCGAGCTGCTGGTTGGCAGGAGGCTTCTTCCGAGCTACTCTTTGGCAGGCGGCAAGTGATGTCTTGAGCCTCATCATAACAGAAGTGAACATGTGACACCTTGCACCTTGTCTATACAATAGACAACTGACTGCACAACTGTACACTCGAACCAACACCTGACAACACTTGAGCAATTGAACACCTTGTCTATACAATAGACAACTGACTTTGCACTACTGTATACTACTGTACAGTATACTTGACGTTATGTAATTGCACTGCCTGTATCATGGACACAGTCATAGCCATCCATGATCAGATACTGGTGTCCATGGCCATGTCCAGTCCGGGTGGGGCTTGCACCTGAAGACCATCTTGGGGGGGGCTGACATCAGCGTTGCACAGCAGCTGACACCTGACTGGTGTTGCATCAGTGTTCTCTGGCCTCAACCACACCAGGCATCCCGTCATCAAAGCTGCAACAACAGTCCATGATCATGATGCTGAGCCCAGTTTCTTAAGTGAGAGGAGCACACACGCTTTCCTCTGTATTGTGACAGTATTACTACTTTTTAAACCCTTTATACACATTATTTGACCTTTCAATTCTCTTCACTTACATAAACAGACAGTGAGTGTGTGGTCTCTGAAATAATAAAGAAATATAATGTATAATTAACAGAAATACTTACACAAATAAACTAAATAGCCTAACTCAAATACTCATTGAATTGCTGAAACTGAACAAGAAACTATCTAAGCCTGTTACTGCCCACTGAACAAGGAACAGTCTATCTAAGCCTGTTGCTGCCCTCCTGTGGCTGAAAACGGTAAAAGCTCTTGTGGTAGCAACATAGAACTGCAGGTCAACAACGGGACCGGGCACATAGGGAGTAAGCCAGGGAGGAAACCAGGGAGTGACAACTACTGGACATTTGCTATCCTAGGTGCGCTGGCTTACAGCCACGCACAAAAAGCACTTTTACACTTAAATAGCACATATCCACTAGCCTGGCTTTGCCATCCTGATCACGTGATCTCACATTCTGTTTCTGTATCTCTACTAGCATGTAGGTCGGAGATGACATGACACACTTCCCATTTCCGACTTCCCATCTCCGACCATAATCAAACACAATGCACCAGCTAGCTTTATATCCATGTGTCGCTGCTAAATAACGTGGCTGTGTTTTCTAGAGAGCAGCAGCATCCCCATAGACTAATCTAATGCATTGCAAACATTTTGTGTTGACATTCTAGGATGCCCTTTATGGATGTCGCACCTGTGAATGCATAAGTCATTCGTGGCTGGCTGACCATAGATTACAGGCAGTCAAATACAAGCTTAACATTTGGAAATAATTAGCTAGCTAACCAGTTTGCTGGCATTTCGTTTTGAGAACAATCATTTGATGTGTTGCACAGCCAACAAGCAAAAGGGGGGGGGGGGGGGGGGGGTTGCTGAGAGCAATGCAAGTGACGCATTCCTTTTCCAGCATCGCAGATCTCAATCAATCAATCAAAGCTTTATTTGTATAGCGCATTTCATACCCAGAGGCAACACAATGCGCTTTACAGAGAACAAGGGAGGTGGGCATACGACCCACTCTCTACATATTCCAGAGGGAAGCAAAATCTAGCAGATTGAAGTGGCAGCAAACCAACAACTTTCTCCAATTACTTTTTGTCTACCGGCCAGAGTGGCATGTGGTCTCCTTAATTTAGCTTTCTCTCCAAAATCTAGGCTACATTTAGGCCTACCCACATTTGGCGACTGGCAAGTGTTCATTTTGGACCCTTCTGAGAAGTATGTTCACTATCCCCCATAGCCTGTGTTTAATAATGGCCCGTGAACTGTCCCCCTCGCGTGCTAAACTGAAGTGACTTGAACATGAAATGTTTTGTTATTCCACAAGCTGGAATGGATGGAAGACTGTCAATGATGATAACTAAATGAGTAATGTGTTAATATGATGGGCTTCCATATCATACCACACATATGTACTCCTGTAAGTTTCACTAGCCTAAAAAAAAAGATGTTGACGGCATGCAGTAGGCATCACATGATTGCAGTATCACGTTAATTATGATGTAATTGTTATGGTCACAGCCCTACAGCCCTTCTTAAATTGCAATATCTTATAGCACCAGAACACTGACTATTTATCGTTAGACTTGGACTAAGTTTATCATTTAAAGTGATCATTAAATCTTCATGCATGCATCAAACAAACATCAAAGCCTTCATGGCAGGGCTTGCCGGTAACCTGTCTTCATTCTTCACCCTCCATTTAACTAGGCGCTCAGTTTCTTCATCAGTCCCTTGCAGAAACGAACAATGATCCAGCGCTATCGATCACGGCTACTCATCACACTTCCCCATTTACAGCTCAGTTGTAACATGCCTATAACTAACTAGTTACCGTATTATTATTGGCCAACCTCTGGGTAAGTAGTACAGGCCCGTGGTCCTAGGATACAGTACATCATAATATCATTACATAGTGTATCAGAAGTCCAACTTGGCCAGTATCAGGAGTGACTGGTCCCATGGCGAGTGGTACGGTTTAAGACCTTAGGCGGCGTGCCCACCTCCTATATCCTGACCAGGGTTTTTTCTGGCTCAGAATGGGTCTTTGGGGGGTGATGCGCACTCAATTTTTGTGGGAAACCTAGGTTTTATGCCTATTAGTCTACTGGCATATATAATGGTTTGTCTAGGCCTATATTCTTCACTGTCTGACTGAGCTCACTTTTCAATCACGGGAAATCTCCCGACATGACACAAAATGGATATTAAGCCAAAATGTTTAAGATACTGATAGTTAATAGACAGGTTCTTGTTTACTAGTGGTCTAAACCATGGACAATGCAAGAAAGAGGGATGGGCTGCACTTGAAGCTTGACAAGCTATCAAACACACTTGGAAAGGATTTGAATTGCTATTTTTATTCTCAACCTTTAGCATTTTGGCACTGGTGATTTTCCTTTGGCTCTGGCTAAAATCTCTTTGGGGGATGCCAAAAAATCCTCTATGCAGGAAAAACCCTGTGGACATCTGTGTGGCCTGGACTCATTCCTTGGTCTGCCATTTACCTGGCTTGGGCATGTTTTACTGCTTTCAGTTTTATTTGAATGTGCTTTTGTCCTGACTGTGACCTTTATCTAACAGCCATGTGTGTCTGTGTGTGTTTACCTTTTATAGGCATCCGCTCGTGGGATGTGGACCTCGGCACCTGTAACCTGGACGAACAGCTCAAGCTCTTCGTCTCACGACACTCCGCCTTCTTCTCAGAGGAAGTCAAAGGTAAAGGGAAGAGCGTTTTTAGACTGTTCCCCCACTAATCCCGTAAATACGTTTTTTAATAGGGGTGTCACGATTTCGATTCGAAATTGGAAAATCTATCAAAATGAGCATTTGACTTCGAAACTTCGAAATCAAAAGCAGGTTCTCGATTCTCACAGTATTTTTTTTCTGCTTCCCATGCGCCAGCCAAATCGTGTGATGGGAGATGCGTAAAACCAGAATTGGAATCAGTTTTATTAGCCAGGTAGTTTTTACACATACTAAGAATTTATTTTGGTCAATTGGTGCCTAACACTGATGGAGACAACATTAGACCTGGTGCAAGGGCAAGATGGGACAGCCGTAATGAGCAGAGAAAAATACATAAAATGAAAAAATAAAATTAAATAAGTAAAGATGTTAACACTTGGTTAGGCTATATGGGTTAACTGCATCTTAAGGAAAGTATGGGGTATGTATAGGTAACGGAATCTATATTTAAGACCCTGCTTTGACGAGTAGACGAGTAGCCTACGAAAAGGAAACAATTTTTCTCCTTTCACACTATGGCAAGTAGCCTCTGGCGCACAATGGCTACACGTACAGAAAGGAGCAGGTGAGTGGAATGGGGAAATAAGACTTAAGCTTACTTGTAACAATCCATAATTAAAATAAACAGATGCAATGACTTCCATTATCTTTTATTAATATTAATATAGTAGTTGCAAAGCTCGGGACGAGCAGGTAGGTTGGGAGAACGGCCGGCTGAGAATCGCAAGGCCCCCAGTTCGATCCCAGCTCCCGGCAGTGTCGACGTGTCCTTGAGCAAGACACTGAACCACACGTGTGGCCCGGTGATGTACACCGCCCTGGACCTTTCTGTGCTGAGTTTGCACGTTCTCCCTGTGCTCACAAGGGTATCTTACCAAAGCACCCAACACAAAAAACATGCAGAAGAACAGATGGTCTTCAGTCCTGTCCCTGACCAGGACCTGGACTGAGCCCTTGGACTTGGATTGGCTGCTGGCATATGTCCTCTATTTCATGCGGGTACTGCAGAACCGTTCATCAGTTTTTGCCACAGGCTGTTGTTCTCACAACATTGAGAAGCTCAGCTGACTAGAGAATGAGTATTAGTCATCTTTTAACGATCAAAGGGAGAAGCAGTCAAGAAGAACATGGTTGGTAATGTTCAGAGTGAATTGCTCACGGCTAAGGCTGCCCATTAGGCAGTTCTGAGAGTTAAGACACCACACACACATATCACCTCATCTTCAAGATGCCCTTAGTTCAGTGCCAGGAAACAGTGGGACCCTTACACAGCTATAGTACAACTCCACATTGTCTTTTTCCAGGCAGATCAGGCAATCAGTTGGGAAAAAAAACATGGGTCTGCCTATGGCAATGGCTCAGTTTTGTAGCCCTAAACAGGATCAGACAACAGGCCTGTCGGTGACAGAAGGGTCTAAAGACAAAGGCTCATTATACCGCGTGTCCTCTTGGACAAAGACATCTGTCATTTATGAAGGGCACGAGTATATGAATTCATTTACTGATCTAAATTATGTTATGGGTGGCTGCGGTGCCGTCCACATGGTGTGAGACGCGGCTTTGTCCTGAATGTGTGATGTCAGTCGCGGGTTTTAACAAAGTCATGTTATCAAAAGACCACAGGGGCCAAAACCCTGCTTTCCCTCCCTGACTTTTCCTAAATGTGTTTGATACATGCTAACATTATAATTCCTATATGTATATATGGGGGTGGGGGTGGGGGGGGCTCTCCAGGGGTAAGTGGATGTTAATGATCTTGTTTTCTTAACACAACCTTCAGCTGCCTTTTTGTCACATCCACTTCCCCATAACCTTCTCTTCCCCATAACCTTTTCCACTTGTGTTAACCCTATACTGCTAAACCATAATACCATGTAATTACATGGCAGTTCCAATGAACGTACAATGTGAGCTCTGGCGAGTAGCAATACACTGACTTCCTACGTTACAAGCAATTATTGTAAGTCGCTTTGGATAAAAGCGTCTGCTAAAAGACTGTAATATGGTCTACAGGTGTTGCTGTGTAGTTACATAGTAATCGATGTACAATTTTAGCGTGAAGTATTACGCATCTCACCTGGGTATAAATCTGGGGCAACTTGATAGGTTATTATTTACCACAGCACTGGTAGCATGCGCCAGACCGTAGTCGGTCTACACAAAAGTCAGGACACTCAGTCATGGATGCTTAGAATAGAATAAGTTTATTCGCCATGTGTAACAAGTACGGGTACAGGAATATTGGAATTCTTGTAATCGCTTGTCCTTACAGTATCTTATCAGTGCTAATCAGTTCCTCATTCCTGTCCTAGGTACTCAGCTAGACATGGTTCAGCTAGACGAGGCTCCCAAACTGGCAAATAACTATTCTATTCATCGTCTAGCAGTCTCAGTATCATCCTCATCTACTTATCCTATCCGATTATGGATGACTATCTCTGTCCCTGATGTAGGCAGTGCAATCAAATAACGTTCAAGTATACAGTTATTTAGGTGTCTGCACAGTAAACAGTTGTGACAGTGTTGTGAGTAATATGTGTAATGGGTTTTGTATGTGCAATATGTTGTGGACAACGTGTTGTGTGTAGTATATGTATGTGAGACATGTGATGAGTTGTCCTCCTCTGTTTCTATGTATAGAGTTGATTTGTGCAGCAAACGAGTCCAAGACAAATTTCCCTGAGGGGACAATAAAGTATATTCTATTCTATTCTATTCTAAACCTTGTTAAACCTTGTCTTGCCTTTTCTATGTTTGGAAGCGGCAATTCTCCGATTTCTGACCACTATTTCCCTCTCTTCCTCCAGGCCAGAGGACGCTGCAACACAGTGGCGATGTCCTGGCCACTCAGGTGGTGGTGAACCCCGCTCATGATTTCCTCTGTTCTGAGGTGAGACATGGCCACAGCTTCACATTAATGATGTCACTTGTGAAATGAACAGGGCTGTCAATGGATTAAAACATTTAATCGAGTTCATCACAATAATAGACTGTGATTAATCATGATTTAAATTACCAGTTTAAAATACTAGTATTTACTTGTATTTTGGGGGGGTGTTAGGTTTAGGCGTTAACTGCATGACAAAGTGTTTAGGAGCCTGACATTCAGATTCAGGGGCTGGCGCCAGGCTAAGAAGAGGAATTAAAAGTAGTTGTTACGTAGCCTCAACTTGCTTCGGTGGAAAGGGATGTCATCACTGCAGTATGTGCACACAACTCTTTTTTTATCTAAATTTCCATCTGGAAGCTTTTTGAAACAAAATTCACCATGCCGAATGTGAACGTCTGCTGAATGTCCAATCTCAAACCAACTTTACCTCGGACCGTCGTGTTATCTCAGCGACTGTTTACATGGCTGAATTAGCGCATATGAAACACAGATAACTTAGCAGTGTTTCATATGCCTTGCAGTAAATCAGCCAGGTAAGCTTCATAGTATTAACTGTTGATGCAAAGTGCTGTCACTGTACAGGCTAGAGCAACACATTTTTGCTGTAGTGACCATGAGCTAGACTATACGCAGGTTAAAAATCTTTAAATTAAAGGTATGTAGAGACATGCTTGGGTATGTTGATGTTGGCTAGAACATTTAAGCGAAAGTCTATCAAAATTGATGCCAAAATCGATACAATTTTTTAAGACTCCCCTTTCTTTTTTACTAGGTACGTCGGCTTATATCTGATGTGTCTCATCACAAGCTGTTGGTTCTTGCTGGGCAATGTGTGGAGGAGACTGGAGATCTGGTCTTACAGGCGGGCTGCTTCTCTCTGAACGACTTCGTTCAGATATTTGCTGATGATGAGGTCAGTGACAACATCTCTCACAGGTTGTTTTTACTGTGTTACTGTATATATACTTATTTACTATGCTATCCAGTGTTTACCCTAAATTATTTTTCAGGCCTGGTGGTACGCATTCAGGGGGGGGACACGTTAAGTGAGGGGTCTGGGGGTCTTGCCCCTGGAAACATGTAATTTCCTGCATTCTGGTGTGGTGTGCATTTGTGCTGGATTAGCTTGTCTACTGATATCTTAGCTAGTTAGCTAACTTAGCCATAGGGCTCTGTCCAAAACACATAGCTACATAGTTACTAACATCAGGAAACAAAGACAAAAAATCTCATTATGTCCCGGCACAGTCTCATGAATCCAAAATATTTTTATTTCATCTCTCACTCCCAGTTAGGAAATGTCCGCTAGCTATGTTAAACTCCATTGACTTAACATTGGCGATCTAAAAGTCCACTATTGTTGGCATTAAAAATATAATATATATAAATTGGCCTGGCGGGGTTTCTAACCCTCATAATGCAGAAGGCAATTACCATTGTCCGTTTTAATTCCAGCATCCGCATCTGGAATTTTTGCAACAAGCTCCTATTATTACACCTCATGATATCAGTAGTAGGCCTATACCACAAGCGCTATGCAACAACCTCCTATTGTATACCTCATGATGTCAGTTATTAGGTAGGTCATTTTAGAATCATGTCTAATCATGTCATGACCTTACCTAATCAGACGAGACGTTACCTAATCAGACGAAACAAGACCTAGCGGCTACAACGTGAGCAACACCGCATTAGGGAATTTCAAAGGGCTCCCTTACCTCTAGGTGTGTGCATAGCCGGTTGCTTATTTTCAATCTATAAACTTCTACATTTACCAACTAAACTCGTTCCTGATTTCATTTTATTTTCATATTGCTGAATGTTTGGTTTGCAATGTCCAAGAATAGCATCACAAACAAGAGAAGAGGGATAGATATTTACTCTTTTTCATTCATGACAATCCAGCTGAATGGGGGGGGGGCAGAGGAGAGTGCTGTCAGGGAAGGTAATGCACAGGTGAGTGGGTGTTGAGAAACACCCAGAGGTACAGGACAAAGCACAAGGATAATCATGAGGCAGTTTCTGAGAATCTTTGAATGATCAGTAGGCTATACCTGCTCCCAATGAGTTAATATGCACACAAATATCAGGCAATGGAAGAAAATACATTTTTAAAATCCAAAAGGTTCTGGGAGGGATCCCCAGACCCTATTCCATCCTCCAAAATGTCAGTCATCTGCTGAATACCCCTTACTTTGAATGTTTGCTGTTATATGCTTTTTCTTATTTAGCTATATTTAATCAACAAATCTTATTGTTTCAATAGATTGGAGAACTGTTGGGCTCTACAGACCCAACACTAAAAGCTAGCCTCACACTGAGTTGGCCCAACTCAGAGGTTTGGAGGAACTCTGCGTTGGAGAAGCATAACCTACAGGATTTCATCGAAATCAAGACGAACCCACCCTCAGTTCTACCTGAAATGGAAGGTTTGCAAGAATTCACAGAATACCTGTCAGAGTCCTTGGAACCACAGTCTCCTTTTGACCTTTTGGAGCCACCGAACACTGTGGGCTTTCTCAAACTCTCTCGCCCCTGCTGCTATATATTCCCAGGTGGGAGAGGAGACTCTGCTTTCTTTGCTGTTAACGGTTTTAACATCCTGGTCGATGGGGGGTCTGATTCACGCTCCTGTTTCTGGAAGCTTGTTCGGCATTTGGACAGAGTTGACTCTGTGCTCCTTACTCACATTGGTGTTGACAATCTACCAGGTATAAATAGTCTTCTCCACAGGAAGGTAGTAGAGCTGGAGGAAGAACAGCTTGCTGGATCTCAGAACAATGAAGATTGGATGAAAAATCAAATTTCCCCTGAAATTGGGGTTGTTTTCCTTAATGCACCAGAGAGACTGAAGTCACTCGATGGTGATCCCAAAGAACGGCGGAGCTATGACCAGGTGGCACTAACTTTGCAGCACTTGGAAAGGTTGACAATCAATCCAGAGCCTCTTTGCCGTGCAAATGGTCTCAGCATTGAGCCAATTATCCTGTTTCAGAAGATGGGAGTTGGTTGTCTAGAGCTCTACACACTCAATCCAGTCAAAGGTAGTAAAGAACTTGAAGCCTTAATGGAGAGCTGGCCTGGCTGTGGGTCTAGCTTCAAAGGCTCAGACATCCCCTTGCCTTGCCTTGTCTCCATCTGTGCTCTGCTGGTTTGGCATCCTGCCAGTCCCCACGAGAAGATCATTCGAGTTCTGTTCCCTGGATGCACTCCACAGGCCAAGATCTTTGAAGGACTGGAGAAAATAAAGCATCTAGATTTTCTCACACACCCAGTTGTGAGTCTTGGGGATCTTGAAGCAGCCAAATCAGACAAACAACCAAAACGGGCAGAGAGTCGAGAGAGCCTTAAATCCTTGCCCAGGGACCCAAGACCCGCTAGTGCCTTGCTGAAGGATAAGCTTGGACGGGCAGATGCTAAGAAACAAGATGTGAAAACAAAGCCCAAGGGATCAGGTGAGAGTGCCCTTAAAGATGGGAAGGATGGGGAGAAGTCCAAATTGACAGATGGAGATGTTAAAAGGCTTCCAAAGCCAGAAAAGCCTGTAACTAAGAAGGAACCGTTAAAAGATGAAAAAAAGGAAGTGAAAAGGAAGGATGAGAAGGCCACCTCGACTGTTGCCAAAAAGGATGAAAATGTTGACAGAAAAAAAGAACTGGTGAAGAAAGAACCCCTTGGTACAAAACCAAAGAAAGAATTAAGACCAGATTCAAAGAAAGAGATGAAGAGGGAGGTAAAGCCAGAGGAAAAGAAAGCAGCAAAGCCTCCTCCTGTCAAGGATGTCAAGAAAGTGACAGCTGGACCTTCGCTTGGAAATACAGAGATGAAAAAGCCCGTAGGTAAGAACGGAACATTGAAGAGGGATGGGGCAGTGTTTAAGAAAGACTCAGTGTGTAAGGGGACAAAGGCCAAGACAGGTAAAAAAGACCAGGAAAGTACAAAGCCCTCTGCAGCTGAAGGTTATGGTGATCATTCTAAGATGTCGACACCAGAAGATATGACTGCAGAATTTGAACAGCTTAGCATGGAAAATGAGAATATGGCCCAGGACAAAGACTCGAGGACCGCTGTAGCTGACAGTGAAGAAATCAAACATAATTCTGGAAACAACTCTGAGAATGCGACAAGAGGAGACACAGACAGAGGAGATATGTTGGAAAGTCCAGAAAAGTTCCGCAGTATGGATACGCTTGCAAACCTAGAGAAGGCAACAGGTGCGCCTTCACCTCTTGCAAAGACTCCAAGAAGTGACCGCAGTGTAAACTTTGATCTCACACCAACTGAATTCAGGCTTCTTGATGGAGCACTGAGATATGGACAAGAAGATGCATGCGGCAGCTCAGACGAAAAGACTATAGAGTTGGTCTCCCCTGCAGACTCTGCACCAAATAGTGCAGGCCATACCCCATTCCACCAATCCCCAGAGGAGGATGCTCAGGGCTCTGGGGAAGACAGTAGCTTCGGGAAAGTACCTAGCCTTGGGTTTGAAGACTGCCACCAGATGGGATCTTGCAGGAACTCTGAGGTCAGCTCCTTGAAAGGGAACTCTACCTCCTCCCTGGACAAGCAATCAAGCTTCTTGACACTGAGTCCCTTCAAAGACACACTGCATGACATCTCCACCACCATAACATCCATGCCTGCTGAGGTTGGTTCCCCGCATTCAACAGAAGTCGATGAGTCTCTCTCTGTGTCTTTTGAACAAGTGCTCCCATCTATTGATGAGCCCCCTAAGGGAGACCTGGTGGACATGTCCTTTACAAATGGCCATCATGCAGACTCTGTCCCCAAAATGGCCATGTACTTACCTTTACGGACATCTCACAACACACGTCCACAAGGAGATGGCTCAGAGGAACATATCCATGGACTCATCCTTGAGGTTCCTCCTCATGACGTTGACCTCTGCCTGGTTTCCCCTTGTGAATTCCAGCATCCAAAGTCCCCAGAAAACCAACAGCAGCATTTATCTCCTGTACCAGCAAACAATAGCCCACGAGAATTCTCAGATGATAGTGACCACTCCCAGGATTTTGCAAAGCAACAGAACTATGTTAATAGTGATCGACACGTGCCACAAGGTCAGGATGAGACCCCTCCCACATCTGCCATTGATACCCTCCCTACAGCCTCCGATTCTGACGTACCTCCCGGAACTGAGGACTGTCCCTCCATCACTGCAGATATGGACTCCGATGAGGACTCTGGCAGCCTTTTCCCACCTCACCATCCACATGACCTTCCAAGCACTCACACCTCTCAAAGAGGGGCACAATATTCCTCTGAGGACCCTCCTCCTGCCCCAATAAAAGACCTGCCCCCTCTGCCACCCCAGCATGGTGCCTGTATGGCTGACCATGATGCTGTGCCACCAACCAAGAACCCAAAGGGCACTGCTGTGAAAACCAAGAAACCAGCTGGAGTTGCAGCGAGATTTTCATCAGGTAATACTACATCCCAGACTACCAAGACCAAGGTTGGCAGCACTACTGGGACATTAAAGGCAACCTCAAGCCTCGACACTAGACCTTCGTCCCGCACCATCGCTAGTGGCCCCAGACCAGGAACTGCAAAGCCACCTCCCTCTTCATGTAAGAGTTGATATATTATAGTTGTATTAATTGAATAATGATATACCAAGTATTTATCACTAGGTTTGCAAAATTCCGGGAATATTCACACATTTATGGGAATTAATGGGAAGTAACAGGAATACATCGTTTTCCAGTTTATTCCTGTTAATTCCCATGCGCCCTGCGCAATGCGTGCAAATTGGCTGCCGCTGAGTGGTTGGGAAACATCAAGAATAGTCATGCATCTTAGCTTGCATAGTTTTAGAAACATCTAACTAGCACTTGTAGAAACTTGGGAATCCTGTTTTTAGACTAGTCGTGTAATCGGTTACAAATCACCGTCTAGTCGTCAGTGAAAATAGTCGCTGCGCACATCCCTAGCATATACACAGTAGTGTCTTCATGTCATCTTTACTTACTCTGTTATGCGACCTGCAGGTTCTGCTGGTAGTAAGGCAAGTGCAGCTGGAGCTTCACCAGTCTATCTGGATCTGGCTTACCTTCCCTCTGGCTGTGCCTCTGCCACCATCGATGTGGAGTTCTTCAAACGTGTGCGTTCCTCCTGCTACATTGTCAGTGGCAATGAGCCCCTCAAGGAGTCTGTCATGATACCCATTCTAGATGCTTTGCTGGAGGGGAAGACAGCTTGGCCCAATGTGCAGGTAAGCCATGTGGTGTGTTACAGGTAAATGCATGTTAGCCGTGGGAGATGTTCAAGAGGGAGAAAAATACTGCATAAACTACTTCTCTAACAGTTTAACTTTATATTTCAAACCCAATCTAATCGTGAATAAATGTTATTTCAGAATGTTATTCATTGCTTGATCAGTCGTCATCTCTGTTTAAGCATTCATACCATTTTGAATCGATGATATTACCCAAGTGTCACGAGAGTATCCTTTCCCCTTTAGAGTAGCCATCTTTTGGCATAACAAGTTAGTGCTACATGTTAATAAATGCATTTACATATCAACTTGTATTTTCCCGTGGTTTCCTTTTTAATGCTACATACCTTTTTTCCCCAGGTAACCCTGATCCCTACCTTTGACTCGCTGATGATGCATGAGTGGTACCAAGAGACCCATGAGAGACAGAGGGAGCTGGGCATCACAGTTCTGGGCAGCAACAGCACTGTGGCCATGCAAGAGGAGACCTTCCCTGCCTGCAAAGTGGAGTTTTGAGTAAATGTAAATTAAGAAGCTAAATATTCCGGCCCTTTCCCACCCATAAAGTGTCACCGTCATTGGGTATTGTGCATAGTTTGATCTGGTCCCTTCTATACGCGGCATGTATTGCACTCCAATTCACATTAGACCATGTGCTTTTCCGCAAACTAAGCAATTTCAAACATTATGACACAGAACAATGGCATTGTAATAGAATGGGGACCTGAGTCGTGGTGCCGTTTACTCTTATACCTTACAGCGGTGGAACGTGGCGAAAAGGGGTTGAAAAACAGGTTTAAAAATGGACATACTGTATATTATAAAGTATTTGAGATGGCAGAATTCTGATTAGTAAACTACA
The DNA here is from genome assembly GCF_949987555.1 of Borostomias antarcticus. Lineage (NCBI taxonomy): Eukaryota > Metazoa > Chordata > Actinopteri > Stomiiformes > Stomiidae > Borostomias > Borostomias antarcticus. The sequence continues at coordinate 34,578,455 of NC_140236.1, forward strand.
CGTCGGAATACATAATATACATAATATACGGTAGAAAAACAGTTGATGAAAAGCATTAAATTGTCCACCCTAGAGTGAACAGAGCAGATATACAATTCAGGGTCCCCCCTTGGAAGAACACTACCCTATTCTATCTAGCTAGCATAACTAGATACAAGTAAAAACTTGGATAGCTACAAGCTTAATGCTACAGAAAATGGTGGGTGTATTCAATTCAGAAGAACAGTGACTCCTAACCACAGAATAGGATGGTCTAAATATAGAGCCTGTTCGATGTAGCTTGATCTCAGGTTGAATAACGATGTCCAAGCAGTTGTGTGGTTTTGTCCCTGGATCGACAGATTTCTTCTTGGTACTGTGCAAGCGTTTTTTTTTTCATACAGCCCAATTATCTCCAAATCTCCCACTGTTAATTGCTTGTTGATAAAATCTGTGAATAGCTGTAATTTATACATTTTTATAGTTTAAAATTAGGTAAAGCTTCCTACGCTTAATAGCGCACTTAACGCTCAATAGCTAACTCTTAACATAATTGCGCAACTGACGGTTATTATTATTCCGGTTACAGCGACAGCCCTACTTGCCACAATTAATTTTTCCCATTGCCAAGTACATTTTGCTTTGTACATGAAAAAAAACTATGCTTGGTGTCTCATTAAAAGTATAGTCTTCTCTTCTCAGGAGGTCATCTACTTTCTAAATCCAGAGTTCAGAGCTTGAGGTGTTTAGGTGGCTCTTTGGGTGATTATTCTTAGACCCTGTAGAATGAGCAGATCCATTATGGTGCAGTATTTTTTTTTATATATATATTGATGTTTTCAGTACATATTTTTTGTCCTATAGAAGTTTTTTTTATATTAACCTATTTTATTTCAATAATGAATAAATACTTACGTTTTAGACCAAACAAAAAGAAGAAATTAGATGTTTCAGGGAAATTAAAAATTAAAAAACAAAAATTACTGTTTACACCAAAAATACAGAAATACAAAAGTTAAACTAACGTTACCTAGTAGAGACGTAAAACGAGAAAGACAGAGAAAATATAAAAATGTAAAACTACACAAGACATAACATGCTTGAGAGAGGTGTGTTTTCTTTATCTAAAACTCCCAATATTTTCAGAAAATAAAGACATAATTAAGTAGGATCTTGCCTAATGTCTGGGCAGATAAAATGTGATCTTGCTCACTTGCGGGTGTAGTCTTGCTTTACATACATAGCATAGGGTTGTCCAGTTTGAATATTTGCTTGCAAGGGCAAATCACCTTGCTAACAATGAGCAGTTCAATCTAAACATTAATTAGCAAGTTACTATAACTACTAGCTTCTGAAAAGTAGTGTCAATAGTCGGCTAATAAACGAAGAGCAGAGATGTCATTCTCCTAACATCTCTCCTTTGCTATATCAGAGCATGCACTATGACCTGTTATAACAACTCTCCTTAGCTATATCAGAGCATGCACTATGACCTGTTATAACATCTCTCCTTTGCTATATCAGAGCATGCACTATGACCTGTTATAACATCTCTCCTTAGCTATATCAGAGCATGCACTATGACCTGTTATAACATCTCTCCTTAGCTATATCAGAGCATGCACTATGTCCTGTTGTGACTGCGTGCACTTCGAGAGGAATATTAAGGTTGAGACTGAATCGATTGAGACTGAGGACTAAGGCGAAGCCGTCTTTCTAAATTACAAGTATTTGCCATATTTCATGAGCCTGAAGGATGTGCCAACCATTTCTGATACACCTTCAGTATACACTAATAAACTAGCTTTTTGAGAAGGGTTTACCACAGATATGAGTTACTTTTGGACCATACAAAGGAAATTGGTCAAGAAGACTAATATAATTTATTGTTTTTACTGTGTGGGACCACTGCATATCACAAACGCCCCAAATGAGCGGGGTGATACTCGCCTGAGCTGATGAAAAGACAAGGAGGTCATTGTCCCTTTAATGACAAGCTAGACAGCGCATGTGCTTGTCAGAATGTGCATACAGGCTAGAGGTGTCTTCCTCTTTTACATCTCTGGTGGGTGAGTAGTTGGTTTAAGTCTACATTAGGGAAGTAAAAAAAACCTTCATCCAAATCTTAGAGGGGGAAATGGTTATTACTATATTACTTCCCAAGTGAGCCACTTTAAATTCAAAAAAGAGAAAAGTGAAGAAATAACAAATATATCACCGTTCATGTATACACTTTTATCCGTTTTGGCTTTTGTATGTTTATTTGCTGTAGATGGTAGAAGGCTGTTTTATCTGTAAATGTCCAGTCTCTGCCAGAGCACATTGGGTCCAAACGCATGTCAGCACTGTTTGCTTTACCACCTAATTTTGCCAAATATTTGGCGCTGTTATACCCGTATACTGATTTACAGTGTGAAGGAAGACAATGTAATGTTATTTCAAGAAGGATTATGCAATAATTCACTTTTGTGTTCACTTGACTTATTTCTAGAGGAATCATTGTTTGAAAATGATCTTTGTTTTCATCCATGAAGTTTAAAACACACCAACCCAACAGTCGGCTGAAAACAGAGGTAGTCTCACCTAAGAGCCTGTCATTTTGGTGTGAATACCTCATCAGCCAATGGAGGTGAAACGGAAACTTTCTGAACAATTCAACATTTAGAATTGGTGTTGGCCATCGGTCAAACTGAGCCCGTCAGTGTTGCACCCAACTTGGTTGAAGCAGTTATCATTAAAAAATAATTCCCAAGCTCTATTAAGACTCTTTTTAAAGTATCAGTTAATGATTTATGATTAATGTACTTTCAGAGTCAGACTTCTCTTGATTATGATGTTGAAGACATTTGTTTAGAAGTATTACTGTACTTGCTGCTGGCGCCAATTTCTTTTTTTTTGGGTCTCATTGAGATAAAAAGCTCTGTTTCAAGAGTGACCTGGCCAAAATAGCAGCACACAGTTTCAGATAAGTTCCAACCTCAAACATAAAAGCATTACAAAGTACTAAATACTAAATGGTGACTGTTTTTTTTGTCAAACGAAAGTTTAGGTATTTGAAAACTCATCAGTTTCACAGGAGCAAATTCTGTCCGACTAGCCAACGAGTGGTCAGCTAATGTTCAGGTTGGTGTGTATTGGGCTTTACATCTTGACATTGTCTATTGATTTCATGTCTATTGATTTCATGAGCTGATGGCATATTGCCTAATCTGTATGTATTTTATTCATCTTCCGTTATAATATCTGAACACTGGTTGGGAGAAGTCAAATATTTCAAGAATTTTATTTATTTGTCTCTAAATTATTAAGTGCTTTTTGTTTTTCAATCAGTGATTTGATTTGGATACTCTTATTGCATCTTGTGATATTGGCAGTATGTCTGGTCTGGCTTATTTCATACCTACAATGTATTAGCTCTAATGAAACGATTGAAGGCAGTACCTCCATTGAAGTCATGTGTTTGACTCTGTTTGTCTCCCCCTTGTGGTACTGTATGGGATATTTCTTGACCAAGCCACATACTTTCACCCCATGAATACTTGCGTTTTCTGTTTGGCCTTTTAACACAGTTAAACTGTAAAAATGCACATTACTTTGTTACATGATGTCTGTGCTCTATTATTATTGAGCACTGTCCCTTGGGGAAAGTCCAGTGCGGTGGCTAATTGTTTTGAATTCCACTCAGTCTCTTATCCTTATCCCAAGGCTGGTAATGCTCCTGACTTGTGGATCCCAAGAATGTCCATACAGTACAAAGTAGTGAATACTGTCCAGGCTGTTGGGGTTGGAGGAAAATTGATTGTTTTGGCTCCTATAGTGATTTGAAATTAAATAAATATTGGAAGCAAAATGGATGTTTCAAATGTTCAAAAACAAAACCGACACAAATGGAGAATTCTCAGTAGCCTATTATGCGGTTCCTTCATCTCTAGCAGGCTTGATTACTGCAATGCTCTGCTTTCTGGTCTACTTAAGAAAGCTATCAAAGTTGTGATGACTGAGGGTCAATTTAGGATTGAGGGCCACCCAAGAAAATAAAAAAAGAGATAACACAACATAATTCCCAAACGGAATAATTCACTTTATTTGCCTAACTAATCATAGATACCGGTGAAGTGATCACGCCACCTATACGAGTTCATTTTAAGATTAATCAAACATTTAGTTTCGATTGCTGGCGATTTCGACCGTTGGCCCTTCAAATTAGAATGAGGAGGCATTCATCTTTAGGAGCGCAGAAGGAGGAGAGCAGACACATTCACACTTGGGTACCAGCGCAAATTTAGCCGACGTATTGTCTGGCTGAAGAGGTCAATAGTCTTGCATTCACACCTTGAATGCACAAGAACGAGAAGAGCTGGTGCCTTTTTATCTTTGGAAAAGAAGGAACATGATCAGGGTTAGGGGTTAGATCACTAGACAGTCAATGTAGGCTAATTCAGGGGAGAATAACCGCTGTAAATAATCAGTTGGTCCTAAGGTAGGCCTACTGTTAACGACAGCCCCAATTTCAAAGAATAGATGCTCCAATAGCCTGTTTGTGTCCCTGTCCGACTAGGGTTTGTGTTTGGTAGTAGCATCTTCCACCGGCCAGTGGAGAATGGACACACGGCCAAACTTACTTGATACCGACACGGCTCCCCAACTTTGTCCATCAGCTTCCACATCCCCCACATCATCGGGAGAATATCTTCATGTAATCAGACTACTCATCTTCCGTAGGCGCTACAGGTGTTGGTGCAGTGACCGTTGCAGCGTGGTGCCCACTGCCCAGGTGGACCAAAGTTATTTTTTTCATCAATAGCTGTAGCACTAGTATGAACTTAGTTTTGATACCTGGCAATGAATCGTCCATTCATCTTGCTGAAGGAGGCATTCACACCTCCCTGGTTATATGACCCTCGTTCGCGGGGGTCTACGCGAGGGTCCGCGCGGACATCCGCGTGCATCCAATTTGTTGTGTAGTGCATAGGTCTACTTGTCCGCGCGCCCTGTGGTATCTTCAGTTCTTAACTTTTGGGTCAAAAATACTTCAGGAGCAAAATGCGGTCAAATCAACAATTTATTGAGCATGCCTCACAGGTCAAATCTTCGGCAATACTAAAGTTATTTTACGAGGTGGCGAGCTTATATCTTGGCTTCAGGCCAAGTATCACATGACAAAGACATTTGCATACAAGGGATGTACATTAACACAGATCTGCTTGTAATTGGTCAACAGGTCACTGAGCTCTGCCCCCCTCCGGACATGGGGGCAATTTCTATGCTATGAGAGCAGCAACTGCCTTGTCCTCCACGCGGACTACAGAAGCAGTAGTTTATAAACAACCAAAGCTTTGCTTGCCTAGTCTGGTTTGTAGCAGCTGGCCCGTGCGTGGAAACGGGCACATCCAAAGTGGAGCTGATGGATGGACTAGGGTTTCGTTTGCGGCGCTTAATAGCCTACCTGCACCAAAAAAAATAACACTGGATGAAGGGAGCAGAGCGCAGCCAAAATATAAAATCTGTCTAAATAACTAGGCCTATTATTATTTATTATAAACAGATTTTTCGATGTTCAATTGTCGTGCGTGATGGGGAGACGCCGCATCTTTCACATGATCACATAGCCTGCACACGCACGTAGGAGCCTGCACACGCACGCAGGCTACGCACCCGGGCAGCGACACACCCCTCTTTGCGTTGCCCAGCATTTTGAACGTGGTGCGTTTACAGGACAGGTATTTCTCGCTGAATTGCCAGTTGTCAAGTCGAGGTGTGCTAAATCGTGTTTCGGTCACACCAAACAGCACGGTGGAGAGGCTACTTCCAAACGCCTGCAACGGCTCTTAAAACGTGAGCAGAAAGATGAGTGTAAAATGGACTGAGTTGTGGTGACAAACGCTGCGAATTTCTAGGTGGGTGCAGAAAGGCGGGCATAGCACACAGACGACTTCACTTTATCGGGATATTTTCCATAATAAGGTGAGTTTTTTTTTGTCCTTATAAGACTGCCCAGTCCGAGGAAACGTGCTCTGTCAAGAGTAGGCTAGTCATATTTTTGAAGGGGATTTGCAGTCGTTTGGAAAGAGCGTGATGCGCAATTAAGCAGGCTACCAGTTTCTCATTCCTTTCTCTAGCCTATATGAAAGGTAATTCAACACATCAGGATTTAGTTAATTAGCGTAGGCTACTTTACATTGGTTAAAAAAAGGCATTCCCATGCATCTTGATTCCTGATTGCATGGTAGGCTATAGCCTAAAGGCTATAAACCATGTTTGGTATACATGAACATATTGCTACCATTGATTTGAGGAATGGGTAATATGTTAATTGTCAATCATCTTTTCACAAGGAAGGCTACGCGCCCTGCCTATTGGTATTGATGGTCCGGCGTTAGGTTGGAATCAGACCAGCAGTTTTGGCCACACGCTCCAAGCTATGTGATTGTCATTGATCAGTCCATAGAGATAGTACCCATGTCATGGAGTCAATTAACTGTAGACTTTCTGTATTTCGGCTATAGCAATCTTACTGAATGTGCGGTTCCTCAAGCCTAACTCAGCACGGCTGTTCTCATAACCAACAAGCTTTTAAGCATAATTATGAAAAATTGAACATCTCCAATCGGTATTATTGTATAACAAGAAGCCTAATTAATGTCAGCTCAAATCTGGATGTTTCACAGCCCATCAACTTAAAGCGCTGGAACTGCCCCCCTAATCTTAAATTATTGATTTCATGTATGATTATATAAGCCTATATGCTCATCAAAATGATTGATTTCATGTATGATCATATAGACCTTTATAATATATTGATTTCTATGATTATACAGCATATGTTCTATGATTATACAGCATATGTTCATCAAATATGTGTGATTATATATGTTCATCAAAATGATTGTTACAAATGCATTCTATTTGGTGGATATCTTTGTGCATGGAGCCAGAATAGCAAAGCCCACACATCCAGGAAGTGGGAGAAAATGACAATCTTGTTCTTTAGGTGTACTGTGAAGGGCCATCTTGACTCACAAGGTGTTCAATAGCAGAGTCTGCCATTTTCTAATTCATCCTTCCTTAATTAAATTACTCCCTAATTTGAACCCCTGTGTCCAGTGTGCTGTGAGCACACTGACCCTCCCAATCAATTATTCTCCACTAAATTCTCCCAGGCTCATTAAGCCCTCTCTCCCCTCTTCTTAAGGGGCACTTTGGGACCACCTGACCAGATAAACATTTATTTTCCCCAATGCTATAGTTAAGGAAACTGTTGGCCCTTTACTCCCCTCACTCAAGGGCATCTTGGCAAAGAAAAGGGCCGTCGATTCTCATTATTAGTTAAAGCCACAACTTTGTAACATAACGTAACTTCACCAGTTATTTTATGATGGATCAAGACACTTACCGTCAGGTTGCTAGTTACATAAAGAAAAACATCTGTAGCCTTCAACCACTTGAGTGTGTAATGTCTTTGGATTAGCCTCCTGTGTGTATTTGGATTAGCCTCCTGTGTGTATTTGGATTAGCTTCCTGTGTGTTTGGATTAGCCTCCTGTGTGTATTTGGATTATCCTTCTGTGTGGATTAGCCTCCTGTGTATTTGGATTAGCCTCCTGTGTGTATTTGGATTAGCCTCCTGTGTGTATTTGGATTAGCCTCCTGTGTGTATTTGGATTAGCCTCCTGTGCGTGTTTGGATTAGCCTCCTGTGTGTGTTTGGATTAGCCTCCCGTGTGTGTTTGGATTAGCCTCCCGTGTGTATTTGGATTAGCCTCCTGTGTGTTTTTGGATTAGCCTCCTGTGTGAATTTGGATTAGCCTCCTGTGTGTGTTTGGATTAGCCTCCTGTGTGTGTTTGGATTAGCCTCCTGTGTTTGTTTGGATTAGCCTCCTGTGTGTGTTTGGATTAGCCTCCTGTGTGTATTTGGATTAGCCTCCTGGGATTAGCCTCCTGTGTGTATTTGGATTAGCCTCCTGTGTGTTTTTGGATTAGCCTTCTGTGTGTATTTGGATTAGCCTCCTGTGTGTGTTTGGATTAGCCTCCTGTGTGTATTTGGATTAGCCTCCTGTGTGTGTTTGGATTAGCCCCCTCTGTGTGTTTGGATTAGCCTCCTGTGTGTGTTTGGATTAGCCTCCTGTGTGTGTTTGGATTAGCCTCCCGTGTGTGTTTGGATTAGCCTCCCGTGTGTGTTTGGATTAGCCTCCCGTGTGTATTTGGATTAGCCTCCCGTGTGTGTTTGGATTAGCCTCCTGTGTGTGTTTGGATTAGCCTCCTGTGTGTGTTTGGATTAGCCTCCTGTGTTTGTTTGGATTAGCCTCCTGTGTGTGTTTGGATTAGCCCCCTGTGTGTGTTTGGATTAGCCTCCTGTGTGTATTTGGATTAGCCTCCTGTGTGTATTTGGATTAGCCTCCTGTGTGTATTTGGATTAGCCTCCTGTGTTTGTTTGGATTAGCCTCCTGTGTGTATTTGGATTAGCCTCCTATGTGTATTTGGATTAGCCTCCTCTGTGTGTTTGGATTAGCCTCCTGTGTTTGTTTGGATTAGCCTCCTGTGTGTGTTTGGATTAGCCTCCTGTGTGTATTTGGATTAGCCTCCTGTGTGTATTTGGATTAGCCTCCTCTGTGTGTTTGGATTAGCCTCTTGTGTGTGTTTGGATTATCCTCCTGTGTGTTTGGATTAGCCTCCTGTGTGTGTTTGGATTAGCCTCCTGTGTGTGTTTGGATTAGCCTCCTGTGTGTGTTTGGATTAGCCTCCCGTGTGTGTTTGGATTAGCCTCATTTGTGTGTTTGGATTAGCCTCCTGTGTGTATTTGGATTAGCCTCCTGTGTGTGTTTGGATTAGCCTCCTGTGTGTGTTTGGATTAGCCTCCTGTGTGTATTTGGATTAGCCTCCTGTGTGTGTTTGGATTAGCCTCCTGTGTGTGTTTGGATTAGCCTCCTGTGTGTTTGGATTAGCCTCCTGTGTGTAATCTATCTGCAGTAGCAGCTGGGTTGCATTTTCAGTAGAGACACTATCATACTGTACATGCTTGGCCATTAATGGTCTGTGTGTCTGGGCCTGGCTGTGATTGGCTCTTACTGTGAGCCTGGCTGTGATTGGCTCTTACTTCAACGTCATCTTAACCACAGGTATCTAAGGGATCTGCTAAACGATATCAGTGCAGAAACTGTGGGCTACGCTGCTCTGCATTTTTGCACTACTCTAGACATGACAATCATTTCAAAGCACTTGAGCCTCCAAATATGCTCACTGTCACTCTCACTAAGAAGAGGATATACGTAAATTACCAGAACCCTCAGTACAAATCTTACCTTCAACAATGTGTGCGTGCACGTGTGTGTGTGTGTGTGCTTTCAGGCTGCCCCCCATCAGATGGCACAATGACGTCCTTAAGAGACAAGCCAAAGAAGAAACCACCCAAAGACAGTTTGACACTCCTGCCATGCTTCTACTTTGTAGAGGTGGGTAAACACATCCAGACATGTATACTGTACATGCATACAGTATTAGCATTGATTCTTCCATGTAAAGCATATGTTCTTAAAGGTACCCAATGGAGTATCTATTTAAACTCATTCTTTGTTTTACATTCAAATTTTCTCCCCAAAGACATTTTATGTGTCCATGGATGTTTAGAATCACAATCAGAATCTGGTTATTGCCATTGTAATTTTTCAACATACTAGGAATTTGCTTTCGGACGTGGTGCGTAACATTGAGACAACATTGGACAGGGTGCAGGGACAAGACAGGACAGTGCAAAGGGCGAGTACAACATGTTAGTGCAAAAAAAGGGATACGCTATGAGAGAAGAACAATATACAATAGTAGTGCAGTCAGTGTACAGTACATCAGTGTTTCCCACAGGATTTTGGGCAGCTATGGGGGGTGTACCTCCGACCCTCTAGGGGGGTCCGGGGGCATGAATTAACGTATGGGAAACACTGGTAACAGTGAATATGCAGTGTAATGTGTGAGTGTGTGTATGTGTATGCGGCGTGATGTGTAAGTGCGGTGTGTCCTATACATACAATCAGGTCATGTGAAGGTGTGTATATGTGTGTGTGTGAATGTATAGGACCGCATGCTATGTGAGTGCGGTGCGTCCTATACAGAACATTCAGGTCATGTGCAAGTGTCAGAGGCAGAGGGGGACAGAAGCCTTATTGAAGAGGCTGATGGCCATGGGGAAGAAGCTGCCTCTGTGATGTGCAGACGTGGTCCTGATGGCCCGCAGCCTCCTGTCTGAGAGGAGTGGCACAAAGAGATTATGGCCGGGGTGGGAGGGGTAGGCCGCAATCTTCCTGGCCCGCTTCAGGGTCCTGGGCTGCGTTCCGAATCGCATACTACCCTACTATATAGTATGCCAAAACAGGATGTAGTATGTCCCAATACATAGTAGGCCACATGCAGTATGGCAAAAATACCAGGATGTCCTACTACATCCGGTCATATTTTGCAGTATGCAAGCCAGCAGGCTTTTCTGGCTATTCTGACCCACAATCCTGTGCGCAGCGGAAATGTGCGTCACGTGTGAGTCGTGACAGCTGTAGAGGAATGTCGCGTTATGGACAGCGACGGATGTGGGCAAATTTCAAAGCGCAATGTCATTGTCACTGCACGTGTAAAGCCTAGCCTTGTAGCTACAAGTAGAGCCCACCCCGTGTTTCTAGAACCATCCAGAGCCTTACATCCACGAGCCAATTGGAGGCTCGGCATCTGCCAGAAGCGCAGGCTTGTAAACACTACAGTAGTATAGCGTTCTTAACATTGGGCCTCTTGAATTGTGTCTAGTAAAGTGTCAAGGTGGAAATTCCATCATTCCAGACCTCATGAGGAGACACCACTGTATACCACGTTGCAGCTATAGGTCCAATGGGTAGCCACAATGACACTGAATTCAGTTGCTTAACGGCACAATAACAACAGTAGCCATGTTTCCATCCACACGTTTTATGCGAATTAAGTTATATCGAATTAAAAATGCCTCATGGAAACAGTAAAATTCGATTAAAAATCATGAAAATCGACAAAAACTTTGTACTGTCGATCTCATCGGATTTTCTCTTGTTCGATAAAAGTCTTTTGTGATAAATGCTTTATCCGATTTAAAGCTCTAGATGGAAACGCACGTTCACCGGCTTTATTCGCATTCATATTTTTAGCGATCCTCACACAATTCGATTGACAAGTGGATGGAAACATGGCTAGTGTTTTCTGTCAGTACAGGATACAGAAGGACAGACTTAAAAAAGCCTGGAGATGCTAACAGAGAGGTAAATGGTGTGGATATGTTTGGACTGACACACACACACACACACACACACACAGGCAAGCAAGCATGCTTTCTAAGGTTGTCTGATCTAAACACCGAGTGTCACATGGCTATTGTGCCGTCCGTCCCTCCTCCCAGCTGCCCATCGTAGCGTCGTCCATGGTGTCTCTCTACATCCTGGAGCTGACAGACCTGCTGCAGCCCGCCCTGGTGGGCTTCCGTTGCCATGACCACACGCTCAGCATGCCTTTTGTGGATGGCGGAGACGAGCTCATTCCCCTGCTGATGCTGCTGAGTCTGGCCTTCGCTGGGCCTGCTGCCTCGGTGAGTCTCACACACGCGCACACACACTAAACACGCGCACGCACACATGCACGCACACACACACATGCATGCACACACACACACACACACAGTGTTAAACCTGAGCTTGTCAGGAGACGACCAGGGGTGCTACAGCTGTTTGTACTTGTTTCTCCTGAAATCCTGAAAAGCTGCAGTATGTAAGAATTTCATAAGATTTTAAACATGGAAATATTTCTGTATTGCCATGATAAATAGAGAGAGCTATGTGGTAAGTGAACTCCTCTGTGAAAACCGTTTGCCTCTGCTACAGCAGTTATAAGAATTATTAAACAACATTAGTTTCGACTGTGCATTGCGACTGGCCAAAACACATTCAGAGCCCTACCAATAAAAAACAATATACCAACAATGAGGAAATCACCGGTCCATAAACACTGTCACCAGCGTTCAGTTGCCTATACTGTAGCAACGCTGAACTATAGAGAACTATTTCAGTTTTCGGAGGGCTGAAACAATGCAATTTAGCAAAATTGAACTCTACAAACCCATCTTCAAAAAAAATAATTAACGAGAGTGCAGTGCTGTTGTATGAAAGCATTAACACACTTGAGGATGTGCTTTATCTGGTTATTGGCACGGCTGTGCTGGCTACGGTAGGCCTACTCGAGCTGCGCTCTCTACGACCGCAGCACATAATTTGATAGCAGTGTATTCAAAACAAACAACACCTGGTCAAAGTGTTCCCGTGTGCTGAGATCACGCAAATGGGTACCCAAACCCACAAACCTGGACATTGAAGCAAACTACATTTACACTGGCAGAAAGAATTTCCCCTCATTGCTAGCTTGTAGCTAGCTCAAGCTCGTAGCTAGCTCAAGCTCTTAGCTAGCTCAGGCTCGTAGCAGGCTTATAACACTATTAAGTTACATACTGCAGCTTTAATGGTGTAAAACATTTGCTATGTGCCTCTCATCCATGTTCATGCACAGCAATTAAATGTGTCCTCTGCTAAGAGCTTGTCATGCTCTCTTTACACACAGCATATTTCTGTAGTATGTAGCAACATATCTAGTAACATATTGTGGTTGCTGAGCCTTGGGGGATGTCTACAGTAGCATATGTGCAATTTATAAACAAACACTCAAAAACCTTCAACAGCACCAATATCTATTTCATGAATAATCTAGAATATCCAGCACAGTTTAGCTGTTGTATATCTTTCAAGGTAAAGGCCGCCCTATACTTGCTTTCTAACTAGCCATATGCCTACTCTCTTTCCTCCATTTACAATTCACAAAGTATAGATTCTTGCCCTCCACCTGAATTTTGCACGTCAAAATAGTCATGCGATTGCAAACTGGCTATTTATTTGTTTATTTGTAAACAGGATCCCCATTAGTTGCTACCCAGGTAGCAACTATTCTTCCTGGGGTCCAAACATAAATACAATCATACATTTTATTACATATTAACATATACAACCCAGACCCCTCCCCACAATCATCTATTACCTAGGCTATAGTCAACCAAAAACCAAACATTGTTAAAATAAGTTAACTAAAAAACAAACCAAACACACACACAACACAACAACAATAACATCTTTTAGTATATAGTCTCAAGTATTTTGGCAAGTATATTTGTCCTTGTGGAGTGGCATGGAGATGATCATACGGTAATTGCAGACAAGCTCTACTAGCTTCTCGTCAACTTTCCGCCGTCGTCATTCTCGTTTGTTCTGTCCATCTACTACTGCCCCACCGTTCACGTGCTTAATTGCATCTTGCAGACACGTCTCTTAGTGGCAAATTTATTTCTGAGGACGTGCACAGGATAGACGCCAAAGGGACGCAAAATACACCCAGTAGCCATCTTGCATACTTGAATGCGTAGCTAAAAGCAAATATATTGCGGCCTTTAGGTTTGGGTTTTTCCTACAGTCTGTCCTCACTCCGCATGCAGACCTGGAAGTGGTTTGACACACAACCACTTTCTGCTGATCAGGCCTTTTCTAGGCTCAGCAGTATTCACGGTTTGAGTTTTTCCCACAAGAACATTTGGAAATAGCAGTGTCCAGATGTCACGCCTCATTTTAGGGGATTGGCTTTCTGCTCAAACAGTAAAATACACGTCCATCTCCTTTTCATTAAACGTGGCAGACAGTGGCACAAGCCAGCTGCTCCTACCAAGATCAGACTCTGCTGAGGGTCGAGGATGGGGGGCCCATAAAGGCTGACCATGCCAGAAGTAACCGTTCCCGCAGTACCTCATGCTCCACAAAAGACTAGTAATGAAGACCTGAAAGACATGAAAAATGCCAGTTTTCAACTGTAAAAATCGGCACAGAATAATGCCAAAAACAATCCCATACCTCTCCTTGTCTCCCCAAGTTATGCCCTTGACCAAGTAGTAGGGCATCCTAATTGGGCCCAATCCCAATACCCCCCCTTAGCCCTAGCCCTTGGCCCTACCCCTACATTTTGCGCGTTCCCGCGTAGGGTAGTGTGTCGCATTCCTTTTAGCTTCTAGGACCGTGGATTAAATACAATATTAGGAAAATCTCATCATGAATAACTGGTTAACTGATTATATTATGTGTCTATGAATATTGTCTTATTTTCAGATAATGATTGGAGAGGGGCTGGTGTACTGTATGGAGTCCCGCCTTAAAATCCGTCCGGGGGAGGAGGGAAGCATCAACGCAGGAGGGTGCAACTTTAACTCATTCCTAAGGCGAACAGTACGCTTCGTAGGTATGGTTCCATACCAATTCACATTCATGTAGATGGAAATCTTTCTTCCGTTGGCTTTTGTGCCCTAGCACTCAATAGTCTTGTAATTATTGAGTCACAAGACTCAATGGACCTCATTCCTGAACATTTTTTGCATACATATACAGTAAACGCCCCACCAGCTCCTTACTACAGGGTCGTGTGCACACAGAATCCCCAGACAGCGTGGAAAAGTTGATTGATGTTCAAGTTCACGTGCAAATTCAATGTTTTATTCGTCACGCAATATACAGTAAAATGAGCAGTGAGATGTTTCTCACTGTGGACCCTTCCCAGGGGGGGAACTAGTTGCAGTGCGCTCCTGCCATTTCAGCTATGGGATTCTGAAATGACTTGGAACATTTTCTTAACATTTTGGAAATATATTTGAATCCCCAATCGTCCTCCACAACCTGTCTCCTCCACAGCCTGTCTCCTCCACTACTGTCCTACACAGCCTGTCTCCTCCACTACACTGTCTCCTCCACTACGCTGTCCCTCCACTACTGTCCTACACAGCCCGTCTCCTCCACAACCCGTCTCCTCCACCGCTGTCTCCTCCACTACTGTTATTTCTGACTTTTTTTCTCAGAAATTCTGACTTTAAAAAAAACAAACTCAGTTGTTGGCCCTAATGCTCTTCCATATTCTTGAGACAGTTTGAGGCGAGGGGGAGTGCCAATTTTGTAAGGGAGGTGAAAATGGCAGTTTAAAGTTATATCATCTAGTTCTCTAAATCTAAAAAACACACAAATGTAACACTTCCAGGGTGTTTACACCACGCCTTTAAGTACAAATACTATGCAAAACCCCAGAAAATCTGATTTTGACTGGAGCACCTCTACCTTTAAACAGCAAATAAAGTAGCCTAGATATCTATCTATCTATCTATCTATCAATCTATCAATCTATCAATCTAATCTAATCTAATCTAATCTAATCTGCCTCCTCATTGTAATGAAGAGAAAAGCTAGGGAACAATAGTTCCGGGGGGGGTGTTTTAGTCAACAAAAATCATAATGTATACTCGTACAGTCAACTAAAACTAGATTAAAATTACAACAATTTAGATGACTAAAATATGACTAAAACTAAATCAAAATTAACACAGCACTGTCATTCCAGTAGCCTACTGTATGTAACATTTCAGAAATAACATGCTCATGAAATCGATGTTATCACCCAAATTAAGCTATTAGAAAAGAGTTTCATTCACAGAAATGCCTAGGTTTTATAAAAAATAGCTAGGTTTTTGGGAGTGCTGCCCCAGAACTCAACAGTTGAAATATGTAGCTTTGCCCAAATGCTGTTGAAATATGTAGCTGGCTAGCCAACTAGTGTAAACCAGTTATACTGTTAAGACCACGCCAGCAGCAGACTAGCGAGTTATACATTTACCAAAGGCCATGATATAACTCTTCGATTTCCAAAACCTCAGGCTACCTGTGTGGACGTTCAGTCCAGGCCTGTTTTTTCCATCAGAGGTCTGCCTGGCTTGCTGCCAGGGCCCTGTAGACATTCTTTGGTCTACCTCCGGAGACTAGACACATCACACAATCCCTCCCACTGAACCCATCCCACACACTATCACACTCTCAATCTGGTCCAAAATATGGGATGAACTATATTATTTAGTTGAAAACCAAAATGTGTGCAGTAATCTTGCATGAAGGAAATCAGTATAATGTGCAGTATATTTGTGCTTGCTAACAGATACAGTATCCTTCTCTTCCATTCTCTCTTTCCCTCCCTCTTTTTTTTACCACTCTTCTCCTGTTCCCTCGCTCCTTCCTGCATCCCTCTGCCTCTCCACCACCTCCTCTCTCCCCAGGTGTTCACGTGTTCGGACTCTGTGCCACAGCGTTGCTCACAGACGTGATCCAGCTAGCGACAGGCTATCACACCCCCTTCTTCCTGACCGTGTGCAAACCCAATTACACTCTCCCAGGAGTGGCCTGCGAGAAGAACCCCTACATCACCAGGGACATCTGCTCTGGGCAGGACCAGCACGCCATCCTTACTGCCAGGTAGGCAGACGACCGACCACCTGACCTGGTCCAACCCGGACACCGTAGCGAGCGTTTGATGGTCTATAATTTACAGTAGGCTTGATGGTGGGAACGTGCTCACACAGCATTTCGCCTCAGATAAAATGTATTTTTCTCCTTTTACAGGAAAACATTTCCCTCCCAGCATGCAACTCTGTCTGCCTTTTCTGCTGTGTATATATCTGTAAGTACTATTCTGTAATAAAAGTATTTTTTAGTACCAAAAAATGTTATTGAAATATTAGTTGGCTATTCCATTCCACTCTGTAGCGAAACAGCTTTGGCTCAACTGATGAACAACTGGATCCTTAAATGTCCCTAGAAATCAGAGAAGGAGAATCACTTAAATCACATAGAAAATCATGTGTTTAATCGCAAGGTTCAGGAAGTGAATTTCGTCTAAATTTAATGTCCAACATTAGTCCAGGTTATATGTGAAAAATAATCGATCGACGCGGTTACGGCTCTTTTGTCCTGGCCCCTCATTGGTGGAATGAACTGCCCACTGATGTCTGGACAGCAGAGTGACTGCCCATCTTTCGCCGCAGGCTCAAAACACCTCTTCAAGAAGTACTCCCACGATCCTCCCTCCTGAGCACCTATTGGATTTTTAGATTGCTACTCTGCACGTTGGCTTCAGCACTAGATTGTTCTGAGTCACTTGCTTAGAAAGAAGGTGCACTGGCGAGTAGGAGCACACTGACAGCCTACATTAAATGCAATTATTGTAAGTCGCTTTGGATAAAAGCCTCTGCTAAATGACTCAATCAATCAATCAATCAATCAAAGCTTTATTTGTATAGCGCATTTCATACCCAGAGGCAACACAATGCACTTTACAGAGAACAAGGGAGGTGGGCATACGACCCACTCTCTACATATTCCAGAGGGAAGCAAAAAAAACAGTTATCTCCCGGGGGCCAGATAAGTGAGCTGTAAAAATTCTTCCCTCACCCCTCCCATCCCATGACTGTAATGTAATGCTTAATGTAATCATACTGCTATATTGTCACCATCAACCATCAAAATCAGTGTATGCTTCACTACACTTATTCCCCGTCTCTCCACTGCGTCTCCAGATGTACTTCAACTCGACCATCTCGGACAGCACCAAGCTGCTGAAGCCATTGTTGGTTTTTGCCTTTTCCATCGTGGCGGCTCTGACTGGCCTGACGCAGATCACACAGTACCGCAGTCACCCCATCGACGTCTACGCTGGCTTCCTCATCGGAGCTGGCATAGCAGCCTACCTGGTGAGCATTCCACTGGTATAGCAGCCTACCAGGTGAGCATTCCACTGGTATAGCAGCCTACCTGGTGAGCATTCCACTGGTATAGCAGCCTACCTGGTGAGCATTCCACTAGTATAGCAGCCTACCTGGTATAGCAGCCTACCTGGTGAGCATTCCACTGGTATAGCAGCCTACCTGGTGAGCATTCCACTGGTATAGCAGCCTACCTGGTGAGCATTCCACTGGCATAGCAGCCTACCTGGTGAGCATTACACTCCTATAGCAGCCTACCTGGTGAGCATTACACTCCTATAGCAGCCTACCTGGTGAGCATTCCACTGAGGTTTAACACATTTAGCTAAGCATTGGTGATCAGAGTCCTACGACATGACAAACATGGAGTTGCGTACGTGTGAGTTTATTCAAAGCAATGATTTTGTGTCCTGTCCCTCCCCACCAGAATGGCATTGCTGGTTGCTGTCTGTATCTCTCATTAGATCAGATGTTAGTGTCTCTCCGTTAGCGCTGTTGTGACTTGTAATGCCCCTATGTTTCAGCATCTGTCTTCACTCCACTTTTACTTTGCATCATTTACAGTGGAAATATTTTGTAACAATTGTTAATATTATAGATTAATAAATATATAATGTATTATATAATATATATTCATACAGATTTTTGGAATTCAAGCAGTGTTTTTTTTTCTCCACTGTCAAGATGCGCTGGTGAGCTAAGACAACTCACCTGCCTTGTGATTTATAAAGGACAAGCCAATCATTCATTTTAGATCTAGGCTATTACTGTAGTTATTTGTTGTGCAGTAAAAGGAAACTTAAGACTGATTTAACGGAGGGAAGAAGGCATGGACCCCTCTCCCCTCCGCTGTGCTTCTAGCCTACTGTGCACCAGCAATCACATGCATTTCCCCAAATATCACAACAGAAAACTGCTTTCCTAGATCAATCCGCTGGAGAAAAAAAAATCCAATAGACAGAGCTCTAATGTCTGTGAAAATGCTTTAGTCACAGACAAAACCCTAACCCAAAACATTTCCTTGTTGAATGCTGCCCATTGAGATGCACGCACGCTTTGAAATGCGCAGTTGTGGAGACTATTGTGAAACCCTAATGTAGGCTATGAATGTAGGTGTAAAAACAAGGGGGCATCTGAAGTGGATGGACATTGTGGGCTTGATGATTCATGTTTAGCAAGAAAAATAGGTGTCTTTCATTGTGCTGCCTGCGAGTTTGAGTTTAAAGTTTGACAGCTGTCCCGACTCGCGCTGTCTCCCCTCGGCCTAGACATATGGGGGGAAAAAAGGAAACGAAACAGGCGAGTTTGATTCGACTCAAAAATTCGGTCGGGTACAGCCCTAGAAACTACTTACAGTATGATGCCAAGTAGCGTTGACGGGACTTGGGGTGACAAGACACCTCTCTTTCTTCCTCTCCTCTAGGCTGTCCACGCCGTCGGCAATTTCAAGTCCTCGGAAGAACCTGCGCCACCCCCGCCCCTACCCCCTCAGAAGGACGATGCCTTGCGAGCGCTGGCCCAGAGGGGCCACGACTCCGTGTACAACAAAGGCCCCGCCTCTGCCTCGGAGAGCAACGACGAGATCGCCGCGGTGCCGCCCCCCCTAGACGGCCTGGAGGGGCTCGGCCGTCCGCTGCAGAGGGAGAGGGCGTCGCTGGGCAGCCTGAAGAGGGCCAGCGTCGACGTCGAGCTCCTGGCGCCCCGCAGCCCCATGGGTAAGGAGACCATGGTGACCTTCAGCAGCACGCTGCCGCGCGCCAGCGTCAACGTAGACTGCGGCCTCGGCACCGCCGGAGGCCCGGAGGAACCCGCGCAGCCGGCGGTCCAGCCCGCGCAGAGGCGCCTCAAGGCCGTGCAGGTGCCGCTGGATCCGACGCGCTCGCAGCAGCTGGTGTCGGAGTGGAAGCAGAAGTCCATGGAGATGCGCGGCGTCGGCCTCAGGGACCGGCGCGAGGGCGGCGAGGAGGTGGGAGAGGAGGAAACGGGGGTCCAGTGCCCTACCTACCCACCCACAGTCCAGCCCCCCAGGGAGGCTGCCGCTGCCCACGGCCAGCCCCTAGGAGGCGCCAGGGTGGCGGTCCCCCCCAGACCGCCGCACATCCCCGAAGCCGGACCTCCGACCGTGTCGCCGAAAAGCGCCGTGACCCGCGCCAAGTGGCTGTCCATCACCGAGAAGAGCGGCAGGGGCGGGGCCCAACGCGGCGCGCCGCCGCCTAACCAGCCGCGCCTCGTGCAGGTCGTCGCCATGTCTAAAGATCGCGGCCTCCTCCCTTTCTCGGCATCGTCTGGCGCGGGGCGGTCGTCCGAGGCCGCCTCCGTCTCCTCCGGCGCCTCCTCCACGACCAGCGTCGACTCCTCCCGCTACTGCCCTCCTCCGGAGCAGCAACGTCAGTCTGTCGTCAGCGTGGACGCGCACGCCTCCCGTCACCCCGTGGTCCACGCCACCGCTCCCCCGCACCTCCCTCCCCTTCCGCTCTCGAGCAACGGGAACCCGTGGGAGCTGAGGGACGCCTCCAACGCCGGCGGCCCCCGCGACGCCTACGAGCTCAACAGTCTCAGCCGCGGCGATAACGCCGCCCACGTCGCCGGCTTCCGCCGGCACCAGACCGTCGTCTCCTCCGCGGGTGCCAGCGGCGGTCCCGAGATGAGGCCTCCGCCAAAGCCCCACCCTCACGCTGACCCGCCTCCGGGGGGGCGGAGCCAGGAGCCCACGTTCCGCTGCAAAACCCCATTCGCTTTTTCGGAAAGGGACATTCAGAAGCAGATTGAGCAAGAACTCTATTATAAGAAAGTGCAGGAGGGGAGAAGGTATAAGGAATAATTGCTGACTTAACGAGCCTTACAATCAAACAAAATCACGAACAGCACAATATGTTTGCCAATGGGTTTTGGGACAGCAGCTAAACTTTTGTGGGATGCAGCAAAGGAAGATCTGTGGAATGGTGGTACAGTTTAACTACACATTGTGATGTTAAACAGTTCTCATGGACATCCAGTAGAAGAAAACAGCTCATGAATTTCGTAAGCGCCAAGAGGGTTATCAAGGTTCAGAGGAACACCATGCAAAAACACAACAGACAACCTGCAGTACCACTCCAGGGCCAAATCAGGCAGATTAGATATATATATATACATATATATATATATTCTTTACTATACATCCATGTTGTGAGCTGTTTATTCTGTTATCACACAGTGGCTGATTGTATGTACAGTATACTGTTGGAATGGCATTTAAGTATGTTGTTGCCTCTATTGATAATTCTTTAATCCTGATATGTATTTCTGCATGTCTGTGTTTTAACTGTGTATGGTACAGTATTTCACTCACATGAGATTGTGAGTGCAGTGTGTATTTACTGTACACATGCATGTGTGTACCAAAAGCCCAGTGGGCTTCAAAGCAGTACTCGACAGACATTTTGTGACCGTGAACAAAGTTCAGATCTATAAAACTGAAGAAAAACTATTTTAGCAGAACCGCTTCCTTTAAACACTGCAGACAGTACTGAACTACTGTAGCGATGGTGCTCGGAGAGCACATGACTCCACCCATGAATGCATTTCGTGGCTCTGTGCACACACACGTGCGTGTGAATGATTGTAACTCTAAGTGCTTGTTGTAAAACACCATTTCAACATAGATCTAACTTGAAAAAATAACTCCAATACCTCTTGATAAAGCACAAATCATCTTACTGTACATAACGAATATATCAGAAAGAAATGTGAAATCTGTATCAAAGCAATAGAGCTGGAAGATTGTAAAAACCAATGTGTTTGAACTGGATTGTGTAGGGTGATGTAATTTTAATCTGATGCACGCTAGATGGTTTGTGAGCTCGCAAGATCAAGATGGTCTCACGAGGCGGACGTGGTCTGGGATTGGGGTTCCCTCCCATGGATGGACTACTGCATGTTATTTGTGTGGTTGATAGGTTCAAAGTTCATATTTGTCAGTAAAAACAAGTAAAGGGAAACTACCCCAATTTCACCCTTTTCCTGTCTTCATTTAAAAAAAAATCTTCAGGGGAAGCCGCCCCCAAGTATTTTCAAGATCATGATTCCTTTTGTTTGTCACATTTAATGTACGGTGTACAGTCACAGTGAAATGCTGCTGTCGGCTCCAAGATTATGCTCATACAATTCTTTAGGGTTGGGAATAATGTCATCAATATCGACATAAAATAGGGATGCATGATATATCAGCAATCATATCGGTATCTGCCGATGTTAGTCATCTTTTAATATATCGGTATCGGTCCGATGTGCAAAACGGGGTCGATGTGAACAGCCAATAATTATTTCTGTCTAGCTGCTGTTGTGTGTGTTGTTTTTGAGAGGAAACAATGATAAATCTATCATTTATCGGCTTTTCCAAAAAATGTTGAAATAAATAGTGATTCCATGTGTTCAGTTTCAGTATGTGTAACATTTGATTAGCATATAAACTTGTTTTTATACAGATCATATCGACATTAGTGAATATCGGTTATTGGCCATAGTAGCAATGTTAATATCTGTTATCCATCATATCATTGGCCCCAGGCTTATGGATTTCTATTGCTAAATGAACTTACTCTGAACATTTTTTTGGTAACCCTTCCTTTCATAGTCCCCCGATTACTAAACATTTACCTGGTAAACACATGCAAAGTAAAGCCTAATATATAATGGGTAATTACTGAGACACCTATACTGTAGGTATAATTTCAAAACAGGAGTATTTCAAATGTTCAATTACTGCACATAAATTCAATAACTGACAAGGCACCACCAGGTAACCACATTTTTACATAACCTCTATAACATCCAATGACAAACACAAATGACAAATCACAATGCTCATATTTATTCAAATGCTTTGAATTATATGAATTATAACTGGATCCACTCAGGAATCTGGGAGTGGGACCGAGAACAGGAAGAGCAGAAAACAAAACAGAGTTGCACACAGAGAGAAACATAACAGTAAGTACAGTACAAGTCTGGTATACTGTATCAATGGGACTTGGAATTGGTCACTTAATTGGTCACCCAGTTTCTGCAATTAGTTTGACACAGTTAATTCGTCTGCAAAACAGACTACATTTCCTTAAAAAAAATCTTTTTTTTGTTCCCATGGGATCGCTCCCATCCATCTGAAAAAAAGGGGCAGAGAGGAGGAAAGTTGTGGCTCAAGTTAGGAATCAAACAAGTTCATCCTCAACCGGGGATCGAACCCTGATCAGACGCTTAATCCACTTCACTACCAAGGGACTTGAAAGTGCGGGATGTCATAGTGTTTTTGTTCCTATGGAATCTCTCCCGTACTTCCAAAAAACGCTATACTAGGTGTGCTGGCTTACAGCCTAGTGTTGGCTGGGGTTAGAATAAGGGTTGGGGTTGGGACAGGATCTGACCAATAAGGCAAGGGGTAAAGATTGGAGTGAAAGGATAAACATGTGGAGGTTTGGGATATAGTCCCATAAAGTCATCCCCACCGGGGCCTTGAACCCTGACCTCCCGTGTGGCCATTGCTCTCACCATTATTCTACTTGTGCAGTGGAGATCGACAGCTTGATTTTGGTGTCCCTTATTTTCCTTTGCTGGGACTACTGCCTCTTGTGGTGCCAACAGAGAAATGCAGGTCAACATTCAACGGAGGGAGGGAGGGAGGGAGGGAGGGAGGGAGGGAGGGAGGGAGGGAGGGAGGGAGGGAGGGAGTGATAACCGGACAAACGCTATACTAGGTGCGCTGGCTTACAGCCATGCACAAAAACCAAAGCAGAAGTGTAACAAGATCATAAAAGTGTGTATCCTGACATGGGGTAGTATGACAGAGGGTTAAATCATGTATCTTTATATACAATCTGGATATGAGACACATTTGTAAGGTGTAAAGCGGTGTTCTAATATTGCAGTAGCACTTCTCCCAGATGGTGACCGACCCTGTGGTGATCAGAGCCTGTCGTACCCCTGTCTGCGACGACGGTCTCTGACGATCAGGAAGGTGAGCAAGGCGATCAGGAACACTCCCGCCACCGTGACCCCGATGACGATGGGAAGGATCCTCCTGAGATAGTCCGCCCAGCACTCCACCACTGGGAAGGGGTTAGGTCGGAGAGGTCATGGGTTAGAGGTCGGAGAGGTCATGGATTAGGGGCCAGACGTCAGAATAAAACATTCATACAACAACAGAGATGCAAATGAACTGAACTAAAGCTAAAGCGTTTTCTTTGTATTATTGTGGGACACTACCCACTGAGCAAAGACACGTCTAAAAAACGTCTTTTAGATGTCTTTTTTGGACATCCAAAGACATCCAATTTGGAGCCAGAATGAAAGTTTTTTTTAGACGTTCAGATATTGAACCTGTTCTGCACGTCCACAGACGTCTTAGAGGGGTCCAGGCTAGACGTTTGAATATTGAGGGGGCCAACAGACGTACAAATGGGGTTCTGGACCGACGTACGTTATTTAGACATGATCTGAATGTCTCCCTGACGTTGTGTGTTTGCTGGGTAGGCTTTGTGGTGATGCTAGAGGTTTGGAACCACAGAGACCCTGTCACTGTTCTTCAGGCTGGTACTGTAGACCTGCACCAATGATGTTTGACTTGCAGGTCGACGCATTCAGACATGTTCATTCTTGGACCTCTAACATAGCCTCAACAGCCTTCAGCCTCAACAGCCTTCTCCCTCAACATCATTCATTATATCCTTGTAGTTCCCCAGTAAAATGATTAACAGGAGCATAGATGTTGTGTTTTTAATGTATTTTATTTCAGTGCGGGTCATATTGAACTTAAGTGGACCTACCCTCTCCAAACTTGCCGTCCGCTGGGATGTTGAAGGCCTGGACCTGCAGAGGTACGATCTTGAGGTGCAGCTCTTCGGCCATGAGGAAGACACTCTGGGAGTTACACTTGAAGCTCCGACCAGAGGAGGCCAGGAACAGCTTCTCGTTGTCCTTCACCCCTGGATAGGTCTTGGCTGAAAATCCAAACCCACATTTATAGTTTAAAAAGGTTGAAAAGGGCAGTTTTCTCTCTTTCTCTCTCTCTCTCTCTCTCTCTCTCTCTCTCTCTCTCTCTCTCTCTCTCTCTCTCTCTCTCTCTCTCTCTATATATATATATATATTTATTCAAAGGGGTTTCATTGGCATGGGACACGTTTACATTGCCAAAGCAAGAGGAAAATGAAAATAATAAGTAAACATTACACTGTAGAAGAGGCTTTTATACGTATATATGGGTAAATAGAAGTGGGAACAAAACAGGATGTAAATATTACTCTTAAAAGAGTTTGCTATTTAAAGTATCCCTCTCTCCCTCCTATTCTCCCTCTCTATTGTAGGCTAC
The DNA here is from genome assembly GCF_949987555.1 of Borostomias antarcticus. Classification (NCBI taxonomy): domain Eukaryota; kingdom Metazoa; phylum Chordata; class Actinopteri; order Stomiiformes; family Stomiidae; genus Borostomias; species Borostomias antarcticus. The sequence goes on from NC_140236.1 coordinate 34,603,427, forward strand.
TGTGTGTGTGTGTGTGTGTGTGTGTGTGTGTGTGTGTCTCTCTCTCTCTACTCACCGGCGCAGCCTTTGCAGGGTAAAGGTGTCAAGTGAGCGTTCACCGTCTTCACAAAGGATACCTTCCCTTCCTGTGAAAGGAAAGACGGATCCACATCACCCTCACGTTCACCGTGCTGGAACACGGACACACAGCAGCTGTTACTGCAGATGAATGTCTCTGGGTCCATGGGGTCAAACGGGGAGTACCTTTATGAAAGTGAACACCAGGCTGCCACCGTTGCCAACGAAGCCCAGGGAGAGGACCGCCAAATTCGGGTTACAGTAACCGGTAACCCTGACGGACTTGGGCTCCAAGTTGTAATAGAAAGGTTTCTGATGACGATGAATCAGTATGTGAAGACAGAGATACAGAGGACAACAGTAAGACTACTACAGACATACTACAGAGATAAACACGTAGAATAATGAAGTCTGTCGTAGATGACAGTCACAGGATTCAGTCTACAGCTTGTAGAAGGTGGAATCCAACCTGTGGAATCCAACCAATCCGAGGAAACTGCGTTTTTTGTGTTCTGCACTACTTGCAGTATTGTGTTTCTGTTGCTCCTTGATGCGAACAAACGTCTTTCACAGTTTAGGTGTCAAAGCGGCCCAAGGTTTTAACACCCCCCCACACCACAAAGAAGGGTGTTGCTAAACAGACAGACACAAAAAGCGCTGAGACGGTGTCGGCTCTCGCTCCCCCTCCGACCCACCTTGTTCACCATGACGATGTACACCACGCCCATGGTGACCTTCAGACAGAGCTTGCCCGCTGTACTCAGGGTGTAGGTGCCCGTGGGAGGGACCGACTCAGAGGGCTGTAGGACGGGCAGGCCGAGGTCAGAACCGTGCAAGGTAGCGGGGGCCGTTGCGTTGGATGTGACGGCAACTGCCTCAGGAGTAGCATCAGTCACAATGCTGCTTCCTGTCAGACAGGATGGAAACAGTTGAGCAGAGTAGAGTGTGAGTGTGTGTGTTGAAAGGGGGTCTATGGTGTTAAAAAAAGGCGCTAAAGAAAACCACAACAACATTCAGCACTCACTTCTCCCTCAACGGCATCGGTAACTATCGTTTTACATGACTGTTTCTGGGAAGTCAGTCTGCACTCACTGCAGCCTGAGTGGACCCATATAGATGATAAGTTCCCTTTTATTTATTATTTTCACATTTATTTGCACGATTTAAAAATAAAAATAGACAAAAATAAAACAGATAAATAATATAGAGTGCAGGGTGAGGCAGAAAACCTGAGTGAGCTTATTCGAACGCCTCCACCTAAATAAAGTTACAATTTCACATTACAAATAATGTGACACAACAGCACACACACACACACACTGATCATTTGTCAACAGAAACATGCTCACTATTAATCTGAAATTAACTGTATTTGTTTGCGTCAGTTATGACTTTGTAACATATACCGAGCATTTACATTACATTACATTACAGTCATTTAGCAGATGCAGATGTGGATGTCGTAGCATTTAGTTAACACACACACGTACACACAGATATACACCAGCCCACATCCGGCTTTAGGCCTGGGCTATAGCAAACACACACCAGTATTTGCCATGTCGCTCCTATGATGCTTTTTTAGCCTCTCTTACTCTGAAATGTAATTTAATGTAATGTATTGCTTTATAAATGTTCTTAGCCGGTAGACAAACATACTCCTGGAGCTTGCTCGATCGCCTTGTTGAGAGGGGTCAGGGAAGAATTTTTACAGCTCACTTATCTGGCCCCTGGGTGATTACTGTATTTTTGCTTCCCTCTGGAATATGTAGAGGTGGGTCGTATGCCCACCTCCCTTGTTCTCTGTAAAGCGCATTGTGTTGCCTCTGGGTATGAAATGCACTATACAAATAAAGCTTTGATTGATTGATTGATTGATTTAATCCAAAGTGATTTAGAATAATTGCATTTAACGCAGGAAGTAAGTGTACTACTACTCGCCAGACCTCACAAGTGCACCTCCTTTCTCAGAGCATGACCTTTCCTCTTGGAGATCACATCACACTCCTTCCAACCTAAACTTTGCACACATTACACTTTGTGCACTCTCAATCAAGTTGGATTTATATAGCGCCCTTCATGATACCCAGAGCGCTTTACAGAGTCCAGTATTCATTCAGACACAGTCATACTGGTGGTGGTAAGCTACATCTGTAGCCACAGCTGCCCTGGGGCAGACTGACAGAAGCGTGGCTGCCAATCAGCGCCTACGACCCCTCCGACCACCACCAACATTCATTCACATTCATACGTTGTATATACACTGACCACACTACATTTATTTATTGTTTCTTTTTTGCATTCGTATTTCGTACTGCTCATTTGACCTGTCCTGTCTTTGCACTGTCCCGTCTCATCCCTGCACCCTGTCCAATGTTGTCTCCATGTTATGCACCATTGACCACAACAAATTCCTAGTATGTTGTAAACTACATGGCAATAAACATGTCTGATTCTGAGAGAGGAACTCACCCAACAGCAGCCCAGCCAGTAGGAGGAACCCAGCTCCACACTCCATGATGTCTTCTGCGTCTCTGTCAACCTCAGTCTGTGCGCGGCGGCCTTAGAGAGGAGATGAGAAGATGGGGACGTCTCACTCTAGAGAAATAAGGGAGGGGCTTCATCTCCACGAACAGTTGTCATCAGCCCTTTTCCTGTCTTGTCTTCTCACTTCCTTGTCTTGTCTTCTCTGTCTCCTCACCTCTGAGGCGATGAGGAGGCAGAGAAAAAAAAAAAGGTGGACGATCTCCTCTACCTATCCATGCAGGATGAAGGATCAGGAAAAGGAAGCAAGTGGAGGAGTCCACATTAAAGTACTGAGACGCACACCCTGTCATGCACCCTATTTCTGCATGTAATGTGTTGTTGATTCTGTTTGTCGTTGCTGATGTTTCCACATGCGTCATCCCCATGCTGTCTACCTGTAGAGAGGAACGTCATCCCCATGCTGTCTACATGTAGAGAGGAACGTCATCCCCATGCTGTCTACATGTAGAGAGGAACGTCATCCCCCTGCTGTCTACATGAAGAGAGGAACGTCTGAGGGTGTCGATGAGACTGGAGCTGAACTGGCTCAGCCAAACTAGCCTACTGATAAAGTTAACGTGACCTTCGACCCCAGAGTACGACGTGACCCTACAGTCCCTCCTCCCCTGAACGTGGCTGATTCACAGGGTATTCAACTTCTCTCTCTTTGGACAGAGAACAGGATTTTGTTTAAAGACCTTTTTTCAAGAAAAAAAATATTTTTTTTATCATGTAGATGGTAAATCAAATTCAAATCAAACTTTATTCGGGAAGCAAAAAAACAGTTCACCCAGGGGTACTCATGACTTAGCTAACCCTAAACCTACACCTTGGAAAAGCTATGAGGAAATCAGACTGCATAGGTCGATCAACATCAGCAGGGACGAGGGTCAAAGATGACAAGGGACAAAGTATCTCCAAAAACATCCACACACACACACACACACACACACACACACACACACACACACACACACACACTGCTGCCATTTACCAGTGTTAGGGAGACAGTAATGCTGTCTGGTGAGCACGTAAGCATTCAGTGAGCAGGTTATGTTTGTACATCCAAAATCTTAGTCATGGATCGCCTCATATCCCCTCCACACACACACGCACACACACACACACACACACACACACACACAAACCTGAAGCTAGATCATGTCCGCGCTGCAGGATTGATTTAGCTGGCCTCACTGTACTTGGTGATATCCATACGAGGCTGTGGGACTGATTCAGATTTCACCACACATGAGAGAAGAGAGAGATAGATGAGTAAACACTGGCTCTGGTTTCTCCTGACTTGACCTGCCTGTCTCTCTGTCTATCTGTGTCTGTCTGTCTGCCTGCCTGTCTGTGTGCCTGCCTGCCTGTCTGTCTATCTGTGTCTGTCTGTCTGCCTGTCTGTGTGCCTGCCTGTCTCTCTGTCTATCTGTGTCTGTCTGTCTGCCTGCCTGCCTGTGTGCCTGCCTGTCTGTCTATCTGTGTCTGTCTGTCTGCCTGTCTGTCTGTCTATCTATCTGTGTCTGTCTGTCTGCCTGCCTGTCTGTGTGCCTGCCTGCCTGTCTGTCTGTCTATCTGTGTCTGTCTGTCTGCCTGCCTGTCTGTGTGCCTGCCTGCCTGTCTGTCTGTCTGCCTGCCTGTCTATCTGTGTCTGTCTGTCTGCCTGCCTGTCTGTGTGCCTGCCTGTCTGTCTGTCTATCTGTGTCTGTCTGTCTGCCTGCCTGTCTGTGTGCCTGCCTGCCTGTGTCGGTCTGCCTGTCTGTGTCTGCCTGTTTGTCTGCCTGTCTGTCTGTCTGTCTGCCTGTCTGTCTGTCTGCCTGCCCGCCTGTCTGCCGCCCCTCCACCATCCCGCTGACCTCGCTGTGATCAAACAACTCCCCCGTCAACCAATAGTCTGTCTCTGTCCTGGCAGAGCAGAAGCTGCCAATCATCCTGGAGGCAGGAGTCCAGCAGAGGAGAGCCGTCTGTTCCCACTGTGACCCGTCAGAGCCCGACGCTACGCCGCACTGCGTTCCACTCACTGACCCAGACTAGATCAGACCAGGACCGGCACCAGGACCAGAGAACAGGACCAGGACCAGAGACAAGGACCAGAGACCAGGAGAGGACCAGAGGACCATGAGGCTGGGAAGCAGGTTGTTTGTGTTTCTGGGGCTGCTGTGCCTCCAGCGCTGGGCTCTGGGTCAGGACGTGGCACAGCAGGGGTCCGAGCAGGTGCGGATTCTGGCATTCTGCGATGACCCCCAGGTGATGGGGTCGGTGGACGGAGCATTGAAGAAGTTCAATTGCGGGTTGAAAACCGGCCAGAAACTGGCCCTCTACCAGATCCTGCAGGCCACTAAGGTACATGAACACTGCTCGTCTGGCACAGTCATCTGTGAAAGGTGTCATTTTGTACTTAGACTTGAAATAACCGATAAAACTACCTCACTTTAATTTATTGTTGTTGTTATTATTATTATTATTTGGTCATTTGTTTATTTATTACATCATTTATTAACAAAGTGTAGCACAGTCAAACTGTCACTTTGCATGTGTTTTATGCTCTTAGTCACTTGTTTAGAAAGGAGATGCACTTGTGAGTTCTAGTGAGTAGTACACTGACTACCTACATTAAATACATGGATAAAAGCGTCTGCTAAATGACTTTAATGTAATGTTATATTAAAATAATACAAATTGATGTGGATATTTTAGTGTGAAGTCTGATCTTTTAACCACTGGCTACTGGTACCGTAGGCGAGACATACAGCAGAGGTCAGAGTGCAGTGGTGAGAGTGAGTGTGTCTCTGTTCGTCTGTGCTAGGCTAACAACTCCTCAGGCACCATGGTCCACGTGGAATTCAACAGCAGGAAGAGTAGCTGTCCAGCAGGGGACGCCAAAACGTGGAAGGAGTGTGACTACTTCTCAGCTGGGCCCAAGGTGACAGTACCTCAACAGCAACATCACACCGATGTTTGCTTTTCTGTTAATGTGCTGTGGAGGTTATAGTATGTTACAGCTCTTCAGTGTATCAGATCCCTGATTTCTTAAGTCAAATTCCTGGTATATGTGATTCTACTTGGTAAAAAAAAAGAAGAAAAAAGAAGCAGAATCGGAACAGCTGAACCCTTTCAAATGAAATGACCTGTAACCGTTGTGAGTCTAATCTTGTGAGACCAACCACTTCCAGTTTGCCCTGAATGTGTGAAACTGAATGTAAGCTTGCTAGATCAGGAGCGTCTCGTGAGTTAGGCCCGTGCAGCTTGGGGACATGAATGTTTGTCGTCTTGATGACAATCTTTCACTAATTCCACCTTTTTTACTCTCTTCATCTCCAGGCCCCCAGCCCGTGCATTGCGACGGTGTATGTGACACAGACAGAGATCAAGGTGCAGACGGTGCACTGTGAACTCGGTGGGTGGGAGCATGCGGTCGCAGAACACTGTGTCAGTGACCAGTCTCCATTCACACTCGGTGTTTACAGAGAAGACTGATCCAGAATGATTAATTTTTTGGGGGAAAGGGATATTGTGAAACAGGCCCCATGTCTGCTTTGGAGGGTCTAAACGTTGAATATACTCTAAAATACTCTAAAATAAAAATGGGATATGGCAACTGTTAAAGGTAAAGCACACAAAGCCACTAAATACTGTTGTAGCCTATGTAGTGCAGTAGCAGAGGTGGTTCGGGGGCACACTTTCATGAGGGAGTCCAATATCGTCCTGGCCTGCTTGAGACATGTGACACCGATGTCCCCCGCGGACCCTGAGGCCGTCCTCTTGGTGTGATGGTAGGCGCAGCTACAGTGTGGTACTGTAGAGGGAGCAGGCATTTGTGATTGGCTCACAGCTGTTCGGGCAGGAGACTACATTATTAAGAAGCTAGGGGACTAGCGAACAAAAGGACTAGGGGACTAGAGGACTAGAGAACTAGAGGGCTAGGGAACTAGAGGGCTAGGGGAATAGAAAGCTAAGGGACTAGAGGTCTAGGGGACTAGAGGACTAGAGAGCTAGAGGGCTAGGGAACTAGAGGGCTAGGGGAATAGAAAGCAAGGGGACTAGAGGGCTAGGGACTAGGGAACTAGAGGGCTAGGGACTAGAAAGCTAGGGGACTAGAAGGCTAGGGACTAGAAAGCTAGGGGACTAGAGGGTTAGGGACTAGAAAGCTAGGGGAATAGAGGGCTAGGGGACTATAATGCTAGGGGACTAGAGGGCCAGGGGACTAGAAATCTAGGGGACTAGAGGGCTAGGGACTAGAAAGCTAGGGGACTATGGAACTAGAGGGCTAGGGACTAGAAAGCTAGGGGACTAGAGACCTATGGACTAGAAAGCTAGGGGGCTAGAGGGCTAGGGACTAGAAAGCTAGGGGACTAGGGAACTAGAGGGCTAGGGACTAGAAAGCTAGGGGACTAGAGACCTAGGGACTAGAAAGCTAGGGGACTAGAGACCTAGGGACTAGAAAGCTAGGGGACTAGAAAGCTAGTGGACTAGAGGGTTAGGGACTAGAAAGCTAGTGGACTAGAGGGTTAGGGACTAGAAAGCTAGGGGACTATGGGACTAGATGGTTAGGGACTAGAAAGCTAGGAGACTAGGCGACTAGAGGGCTAGGGGACTAGGGAACTAGAGGGTTAGGGACTAGAAAGCTAGGAGACTAGGCGACTAGAGGGCTAGGGGACTAGGGAACTAGAGGGCTAGGGACTAGCAAGCTAGGGGACTAGGGCACTAGAGGGCTAGTGGACTAGAGGGTTGGTAGGCCGGGGGGTTGGTAACATGGGCAGGTTCTCATCCCCCCAGGAGGGAATGTGAGGCGGGCTGCTTGGTGACGACCTGGACCCAGAGGGATGATCTTTCTCCTCTCTCTCCCAGAGCCGCGCATCATGGCCACACAGGCGCTGTGTCTGGGCTGCTCGCAGGTCATCGACGTGGAGAGTGAGGACCTGAAGGCTCCTCTGACCATCTCCCTCAACAAGTTCAACGCCATGTCTGACTCCACCCACTTCTTCGTCATCAACAGTCTCGCCTACGCTACCAGACAGGTTGGACACACACGCGCGCGCACGCACGCACGCACGCACACACACACACACACACACACAAGGAATGTTTTCCTGTTTTTGTTTGATATGAAATACTGCACTGTCCTCCTTCATGTACCTCTCACAGGTGGTGGCAGGGTTTAGGTACAGGCTGATGTTCTTCATGTACCCCTCACAGGTGGTGGCAGGGTTTAGATACAGGCTGATGTTCTTCATGTACCCCTCACAGGTGGCGGCAGGGTTTAGGTACAGGCTGATGTTCTTCATGTACCCCTCACAGGTGGTGGCAGGGTTTAGGTACAGGCTGATGTTCTTCATGTACCCCTCACATGTGGTGGCAGGGTTTAGGTACAGGCTGATGTTCTTCATGTACCCCTCACAGGTGGTGGCAGGGTTTAGGTACAGGCTGATGTTCTTCATGTACCCCTCACAGGTGGTGGCAGGGTTTAGGTACAGGCTGATGTTCGATATGAGGAAAAGCAACTGCGCCAAAGCTGACAATAAGAAGCTGAGCCAGGCGTGTCAGGCAGATCCGGAGGATGTGGTAAGCTGTCTAATACAGAGAGTCTGTGCCTTATACTGTACCATCTAACCTTAAATGTTAAATACCGTTGACTGCTTCTTCATTAATCATTGTACATTTGTGACAAAAAATAGGCATTATCATCGTAATCAATTATTGTATTTGATATAAAACAACGTAAACAAATCCGTTGTGTTGTGAGGGAAGGCTGCTTATTATCTTATCTGAAAACCCTCTTTCCTGTGTGTGTGTGTGTGTGTGTGTGTGTGTGTGTGTGTGTGTGTGTGTGTGTGTGTAGGAGCTGGCGAACTGTAACTCCACAGTGGATGTGGCTCCGTGGAGACATGAGGCTCCTTCGGCCAGTCTGGAGTGTGGACCAGGACCGATACTCGCTGTGGTAAGTTACCAAACTACACTTTAATGACCATGATGATGGATGATCGCGTTCCATAGAACAAGAAGCCGTACGACACTTTTTGAATGTATCGACAGAAATGACGTCACTGTCGACACATAAGTATAAATTAGGCTTAACAAAGATGAACCGATAAAGAGGGAGATACAGTATACGTGCTAAGTAATTCTCTGAGGTGGTAAAGAGGTGAAACGCTTGTACAAATGACAACACCATTCCTTATCCTCGCCTCGATCTCTCTGCGCCCCCCAAGTCGCCTTTCGAGAGGCGTCGTCCGTCAGGCTGGACTCCGCTGAGGCACATCCTGGAGGCCGAAACCCCGGGCAGCGCAGCCCCCCCCTCCCCCCGAGTGGTTGCAGACAAGGAGTCCTCCGAGGAGTCCCAGGACAAGAAGGCACCGCCCCCTGCGACGGCCGACAGCCCGTTCCACTGCCCCTCCAAGCCCTGGAAAGAGTTTTGCTACGGAGCGCCTGCCGCTCCGCAGCCGGCTGCCCCTACTGGACCGGCCAGTGCCCCCGCCTTCCCCTCACAGGGGGGCTTCAGTGACCAGGACCTGTTGGGATAGACGGCACTTGGTTCCGGGAGGGGGGCGGTATGCCATATTTGTGACTGGCACTAATTCTATGTAGAGGGGGATGGGAATCTGTTGGCCTAATGTGTCCTAGTGAAAAGGGGTCAGTACACGATTCTTCATTGTGTGTGTGTTTAAAGGAGTAGTAAAGGGGAAAATCATGTTTAGCCCTGTTTTAAGGTTACTTATGATCATATACAATGGTTCAGATCAAAACGTTGACAAAACTAGCACTTTTGAGAAAGTTGAAAATTGCTCTACCACAGTTTAGGTCATACAATGGATGTGAGTGGGCACCGTGAAAAATCATTCAAAAACATGTTAAACTCTCGATTTCAAAGACAAGAAGCTCACCGAGGGGGTAATTGGTGTCCGTTGGGGTTCTGACATCAAATTCGCCACAAAGTATGAATCCTGTAGGGTTTTATTGATGATTTTATGAAATCCATTGACTTCTATTGAAGCGACCGTTGTAGCTGTGTAGATCAATCCGCAGAGGGGATTCAGGAAGCGGAACTACTTACGGTAGCTATTGTTATTGTTTATGTTGCTAGGCTACCTAGTTTGCGGAAGTTTACACACGTATGTGCTGCAACTAAATAGTTATATGCTAAATATTTAAAAAAGCCTTTCCAGATGAACTAGAATCTTACTTTATGGCGAATTATATGTCAGAATGCCAACTAACACCTCGGTGAGTTTCTTGTCTGAGTTTTTTGAATGATTTTTTACGGTGACCACCCACATCCATTGTATGACCAAAACGGTGGTAGAGCAATTATCAGACCTTCTCAAAAGTGCTAGTTTTGTCAACTTTTTGATCTGAACCATTGTATATGATCATAAGTAACCTTAAAACAGGGCTAAACATGATTTTTCCCTTTACTACTCCTTTAAGATGAATGAACATTTTACTTTTGTATTCTCCCAAATCAGTTGAAAAAGACTTGACTGGCCAGCTGTTTGATATGAAAACCCAATAAAAAAAATCATTTATCCAGGATATATACTTTTATTTTTGCAAAATAGTCTTTGCTGCAAGAATGTCTTCGCCACAAGAATGTACAAATAAAGACAAAGACAACAGAGTAAAAGTTTAACCGAGTAAACTTTATTTGTACACTGCCACTTATCACTCCAATAAAAGTAGTCAGCCTGGATACAAAGCAGGTCTTTAACCGAGGAGTAAATTGAAATAGAATAGAATCAAAACAGTTTTTCTGGTTAGGGGTTGAAGTCTATTAACTGTAGCTATCAACCATAAGGCCAAACATTCTGTAAAACAGTTGTGCAGAGTGAAAAAATGAAAATAGAAAAAAGGATAATAATAGCAGTGTTTTATAAACTCATGCAGGTTGATGTAACAATACCGTCCCCACAATACATTCCTAGTAGTTGGAGATCGATACTGTATGGCAAAGGTATGAAAACATAATGAGATACATGTCTGTGTGTGAGGCTGGATGAGGCCTGTGTCTGCCCTCTCTAACCAGCTCAAACACAAAACAGGGAGAACCTCCCTCTTTCCCGTTCCTGTTGAGCGGATAGGCAGGCAGTTGCCAAAGTCAACACATCCGCTTCAACCGGTCCAAATGTGGCTGAGACTTGTGGATGGCCAAAGGAATCTTTCACATTCACAATCGGTAATAAACAACCTATATTAACCTTCAGTGCTTGCCTACGCAATGTACAATACCTCAGCGTCCGCTTTGCTGAACATACAAAGATGGTTCAGAACGATGGCATTTCAAGTAAAACATTTAACAAATATGAAAAGGCTTTTTTTTCGTTACAAATGATGCTTCCATGTCCATTATCACTAATGTTGTCTGGTGCTGTCCAGCAAGTGAAAAAGGTTTACAAGGAATTAAACACACCCTTATTATAACACACACACACAAACATACACACACGCACACACATTATGAATGGGCTGTTCACTGGGTCCTGCCCATTAAAGTCTGTAACCTGTACAGCAGAGAGACACACAAACACACACACACACGCACGCACACACACACACTCAGTGATGGGTTAAAGTTTAAGTGAGGCTGTTGACCACTAGAACAATCTAAAGTCAACTGGTGAAGCTGGCTTCAGAACATGCAAGCCAACCTTCTACGGTGGCCTGCGGGCCCAAAAAGGCATTTGAAGAAGAAGGGGAAAAAGGGGGAAAAAGGCAAAACCCCATCTACATTCCATCTACTGTAAACACACATGAATACCTGTTTGTTGGTTTACTGCACATGAGAACAGTGTGTTTGTTTGCACTGCAGACCAGACCCGGCACACACTGACGGTCCATCCTCCTCACACTATGAATGAAGGGAGGGAGGGAGGGAGCGAGAGCTACACGCCTGGAGACCGAGTCTGTCTGTTCAATCACAACAGCAAACCCTCACTTCTACACCAAGCAGATACTGAAGGTGTTAATGCTAGGCCGTTTAAACAGATACACCACATTGCCAAAAGTATTCACTCACCCATCCAACAGATGACAGAGCGGGGTCAGCGGATGCTGAGGTGCATAGTGCGCAGAGGTCGCCAACTTTCTGCAGAGTCAATCGCTACAGACCTCCAAACTTGATATGGCCTTCAGATTAGCTCGAGAACAGTGCGTAGAGAGCTTCATGGAATGGGTTTCCATGGCCGGGCAGCTGCATCCAAGCCATACATCACCAAGTGCAATTCAAAGTGTCAGATGCAGTGGTGTAAAGCACGCCGCCACTGGACTCTAGAGCAGTGGAGACACGTTCTCTGGAGTGACAAATCACACTTCTCCATCTGGCAATCTGATGGACGAGTCTAGGTTTGGCGGTTGCCAGGAGAACGGTACTTGTCTAACTGCATTGTGCCAAGTGTGAAGTTTGGTGGAGGGGGGATTATGGTGTGGGGTTGTTTTTCAGGAGCTGGGCTTGGCCCCTTAGTTCCAGTGAAAGGAACTCTGAATGCTTCAGCATACCAAGTGATTCTGGACAATTCCATGCTCCCAACTTTGTGGGAACAGTTTGGGGATGGCCCCTTCCTGTTCCAACATGACTGCGCACCAGTGCACAAAGCAAGATCCATAAAGACATGGATGAGCGTGTTTGGTGTGGAAGAACTTGACTGGCCTGCACAGAGTCCTGACCTCAACCCGATAGAACACCTTTGGGATGAATTAGAGCGGAGACTGCGAGCCAGGCCTTCTCGTCCAACATCAGTGTCTGACCTCACAAATGCGCTTCTGGAAGAATGGTCAAAAATTCTCAGAAACACACTCCTAAACCTTGTGGAAAGCCTTCCCAGAAGAGTTGAAGCTGTTATAGCTGCAAAGGGTGGGCCGACGTCATATTAAACCCTATGGATTAAGAATGGGATGTCACTTAAGTCCATATGCGTGTAAAGGCAGATGAGCTAATACTTTCGGCAATATAGTGTATATACAGTAGGCTACAATCATACAGAAATTGTCATGACATTAACTCAACGGACTCTTTAAAACTTTGGTTTTCTAAACAATGCACAAACAATGGACAACAAAAGTGACACTTTTTTCAGTGTTCTTCTACCAATTTCAGAGAAATTGGTAGAATCTTCCAGAACCTTACAATTAGTAAACCTGCTTTTCTACAGTACAGACGCACCTACGCACGCACACCACATCGCCTACATGCAACATTCTCAGAGCTTAATAGTCACTTATCTCAGACACCCATGTAGGAACTCATGTCCATCTAGTTTAATGCACTTCTCAATATTCAACATTCATTCTGACCGCCATGGCCAGAGCTAGAGGCTAGCCCCAACTGAGCCTGCCATTAGGGTGCTCCTGAGTCCCCCTGTGGCCACCAGGGGGACACATCGCCCAGCGTTCACCACGCAATAGGCTTCATCTCTGCATGGTAAGGTTCTCTGATGGCAAAACTCAGAACTATTGCCGAGTTTAGAACATAATGCTACAATGCAACAAGATTTCGGGGTCTCCAAAATAAATACAACACCATCATGGACAGCAAGGCATGCTTCCAAGACGACATTGAGATGAGGCAGTGTGCTAGCTGCTAGCAATGGTTACCTGCCAGTGTAGGAGTACGAACCTGTAACAATAACGCATTCATCCTCTCACACATCCTCAAGCACTTCCGTTAGACCGCAAGTTAGACTGCATATGAAAATAAATACATTAAGGTCATCTAAAGTTTCATTGTATGGCAATGGATTCAAAACGACCACAAATGATGAGTAATTCAACTCGCCCCTGTGATGAAATACATTGGCCACGCGGCCTCCTGGGTGTTGGTTTTGCGGGCAGGCGAGGGCAGCAGGTGCCCAGGGTCCAACCCTGTTTACTGTGTCCCCTGCATGTCCCTATTCGTGTTCAGAAAGCTGCTGAGTTTACAGGAAGACGGAAGGATCCCTGAGGCTCTCTGCAAAGTTCTGTTCTTCAGCAAAGGCGAAGACGCAGACTCGTGGGCGGGTTCTCTCAGAGGGGAGGAGCCAGACCAACATTGTACACTTAAAGGAGTAGTAAAGGGAAAATGCATGTTTAGCCCTGTTTCAAGGTTATTTATGATCATATACAATGGTTCAGATCAAAATGTTGAGAAAACTAGCACTTTTGAGAAAGTCTGATAATTGCTCTACCACCGTTATGGTCATACAATGGATCTGGGTGGGCACCTTGAAAAATCTTTCATAAACATGTTGAACTCTCGATTTCAAAGACAAGGAACTCACCGAGGTGTTAGTTGGCGTTCTGACATATAATTTGCCATAAAGTAAGATTCTAGTTCATCTGGAAAGGCTTTTAAAAATTTTTTTTTTTAGCATAGAACTATTTAGTCGCAGCACATACATGTGTAAACTTCCACAAACAAGGTAGCCTAGCAACATAAACAATAACAATAGCTACCGTAAGTAGTTCCGCTTCCTGAATCCCCTCTGCGGATTGATCTACACAACGGTCGCGTCAATACAAGTCAATGGATTTCATAAAATGATCAATAAAACCCTACAGGATTCATACTTTGCGGCGAATTTGATGTCAGAACACCAACGGACACCTATTACCCCCTCGGTAAGCTTCTTGTCTTTGAAATCGAGAGTTTAACATGTTTTTGAAATACTTTTCAAGGTGCCCACCCCCATCCATTGTATGACCAAAACGGTGGTAGAGCAATTAACAGACTTTCTCAAAAGTGCTAGTTTTGTCAACGTTTTGATCTGAACCATTGTACATGATCATAAGTAACCTTAAAACAGGGCTAAACATGCATTTTCCCTTTACTACTCCTTTAAAAAAAAATCCTTATCTGACCTGCCTGGTTGAACAAAGCAAAAAAAAAAAGAAAAAATATAAATAATTAGGGCTGTCAAACAATGTAAAAAATAATTAAAAGATGGAGAATTTACATGATCTGTAATTAATTGATTGCGATTCCTTGCAAATTGATCCTATATCCATTTTTTTCTGGCAAAAGCCTCCAAATGAAGATATTTCAATAGACCTTTCTGACCTGTCAATCCCACGGAGAATAATAACCAATAAGGTTTCTTGATTTCTTAAGACCACGCCTCTGATGTCCCACAAACAAAGCTTGTCCCGCGTTGTGTTCATACATTAGACATTAGTTTGAAGAAAATGGTTCTTAAAATATACAGAAAACCAGCCTGCAGGCTGCTGTACCATAATTTTATAAAAAAAACAAGCTGTACGAACACACCTCCCCCCACAACACCTAAACAAATAAAACAAATAAAAAAACAAAACAAAAGAGAAGCACCTCATGATTAGGTAGAGACAGACGGACAAACTTGGGATTGATTGTAGATGAGGCAAGTGGAAAAAAAGTGCCTGAGTCTGTTGTTCAGGAAACTAAACTCATTATAAAAGGCAATTGGCAGATCTATGTGGACCCTTGGTTAACTGCTCTGTTGTTGTAGGTTATGTTTAGGCATCATCATCATCATCCTCAGCCAGCGGTGTATAAAAAGTAGACTAGTTGCAGCGCTGCAACGCTGCAGGTAGGGGGCAGTGTCACCCCCAAAGAGTGTGATGATGAGAGGAGAGCTAACCCTAGTTGGAAGGCCCAAAGTAAGGTCACTGGGCTGGCTGGAAGGTCTGGGAGGGGGTTCCTCAGTTGAGGGCGTGCTGGCGGATGGTGTGGAAGATCCAGTCCATCTTGGTGGTCCAGCCGCCGTGGTGGGCGTCGTTCATCTGCTTCATGAAGTAGTCCAGCGCCTCCTGCTCCGTCTTGTCCAGCGCCAGCGTCTTGCGGATGTAGGCGATGTCGTCGAAGCTCTGCAGCTCGGGCATGCCGGAGCCCAGCATCATGGAGAACAGGTTGATGAAGAGGTTGGCGTGCTGCCGGATGGCCAGGTAGGCCTTGTAGCACATCTCCTGGAACCTGGGAGGGGGGAGAGAGAGGAGGGAGGGGTGAGGGCTGTGGTTGGTGTGTGTGAGTGTGTGTGTGTGCACGCACGCATGTGTGTTGATGAGGTCATTAGAGAAGTCACCATTTTAGAAGAAGGATGTATGTTCGATCACAGTCTAGAAGAGGCATTCCTTCCCAAGGTTATACCAACGCTAACCCAATGCTATTATACAGCTTAGGTACAAATGTACGCTGCTGGTGTTCATATTTGGACGCTTTGCTAATGTCCACAGACTAGTTGTGAGAGGCCTGCAGATGGCAGGAATGTCCAAGCCAAAAACTAATGCCGGGTCCAGACTAGAGAATCTTCAAATCCTAACCGATTTTATAAATGTGGGAGACAACAGACATAGCGATCATCTTAACCGATTTTTAAATATTTGAATCGTAAAGAACGCAGTAGTGTGAGGTGTCTACCGACCTAATCTTAACGTGTGTGTGTGAGTGTGTGTGTGTGTGTGTGTGTGTGTGTGTGTCTGCTAGAGACAGCTACCTCTCAAACTCTCTGGTCTTGGTGCACTCCTGGGTTCCTTTGCTGATAACGATCAGGAAGTCCTGCGTCAGCACGAAGGGCACTCTCTCCCGCTTGTAGCCAAACTTGGTCTTCTTATGGTCCAGAAAATGACCGAAATCTATATGGAACAGCTACAGAACAACACCCATTAAGACAGAAAAACAAAACTGGACACAATCGCTCCCCGTATACCCGAGTAAAATCGTTATCTAAAGTCAGGGTTGTTTGTTTGGGGTGTGCATTTCTTAGTTCTTCATCCTTTGTGGGAAATAGGACTATTAACCCAGAAGCGCAGCTGCTGCTGAAGCCGAAACAAGCGCACCTCGGAACCGTCCCACGAGGGCGGGGCAGCTTACCTGTCCGTCATCCTTCACCATGATGTTGCTGTTGTGTCTGTCTCCAATACCCAGGATGAAGGTGGCCACGCAGTAGCCCGCACAGGACCGCGTGAACAGGTCTATGGCCATGTCATACCTACACCACACATACACACACACACACGCACACACACACACACACACGCACACACGCACATCAGTCAGAACTGAACCAAAACAAACTGGGCGGCTGTAGCTCAGTTGGTAGAGCGGGTCGTTCAATGATCGAAGGGTCAGTGGTTCGAATCCCAGCTCCGACTGTACACATGTCGAAGTGTCCTTGAACAAGACACCTAACCCCAAATTGCTCCCAATGAGCAGGTTAGCACCTTGCATGGCAGCTACCGTGTGTGTGAATGGGTGAATGAGAGGCCATTGTAAAGCGCTTTGAGTGCTGCTAAAGTGGAAAAGCGCTATATAAGTGCAGTCCATTTACCATTTAAAAACATTATGTCAGATTGTATGCGCATGCATACACACACACACACACACCACAGATGGGATACTCACATCTCTCCCTTGTTCTTGTCCTTGAGCCACTGGTGCAGCGTGGAGCTGTTGAACTGCAGCGCCCCCTTCAGGCCGCCTTTACACTGGATCTGCATGATGGTGTGAGAGCTCCTCACCACCTCGATCAGCCCCACACAGTCCCCTATGGACAGGCAGCCGTACGGCAGCATCCTGCAGGGGCAGACGCCACGCGGTGATATTCTCTCTCTCGCACACACACACACACACACACACACACACACACACACACACACACACACACACACACACACACACACACACACACACACACACACACCATGAAAACATATACACGCACGCACGTAGGCGGGAGTACCTCAGGTCCAGACCCTGGTTCTGCCAGATGTTCTCCATGATTCTGATGATCTGTAGAGTCAGCATATCCTGCCTCAGGTCTGACACGCACACACACACACGCACGCACGCACACACACACACACACACACACACACACACACACACACACACACACACACACACACACACACACACACACACAACACCTTTTAGATTTCATAATAAAAACACGCAATACACACATACACCACCAGGCATAAACAACCCTACAGGTAGCAGTGATATGGGCGTCTCTCATATCTCCTGGTTGAGTCAGGTCAGTCTCTAATATCTCATGGTTGAGTCAGGTCAGTCTCTAATATCTCTAATATCAGTCTCTAATATCTCATGGTTGAGTCAGGTCAGTCTCATATATCTCATGGTTGAGTCAGGTCAGTCTCTAGTATCTCCTGCTTGAGTCAGGTCAGTCTCTAATATCTCATGGTTGAGTCAGGTCAGTATCTAATATCTCACGGTTGAGTCAGGTCAGTCTCTAATATCTCATGGTTGAGTCAGGTCAGTCTCTAATATCTCATGGTTGAGTCAGGTCAGTCTCTAATATCTCCTGGTTGAGTCAGGTCAGTCTCTAATATCTCATGGTTGAGTCAGGTCAGTCTCTAATATCTCTAATATCAGTCTCTCATATCTCATGGTTGAGTCAGGTCAGTCTCTAATATCTCATGGTTGAGTCAGGTCAGTCTCTAATATCTCATGGTTGAGTCAGGTCAGTCTAATATCTCCTGGTTGAGTCAGGTCAGTCTCTAATATCTCCTGGTTGAGTCAGGTCAGTCTCTAATATCTCCTGGTTGAGTCAGGTCAGTCTCTAATATCTCCTGGTTGAGTCAGGTCAGTCTCTAATATCTCATGGTTGAGTCAGGTCAGTCTCTAATATCTCATTGTTGAGTCAGGTCAGTCTCTAATATCTCCTGGTTGAGTCAGGTCAGTCTCACCGTCTCCGTTCTTGAAGATGATCTCGTTGTTCTGGAACAGCAGCTCAGACATGATGTCAGGATTCTCCCAGTTCAACCACAGGGGCCGCTTGGCCGAAGACATGATCCTGCACTCCTCCAGCCTGGAGAGAGGGAGGGAGGGAGGGAGGAGAGGGGGGAGGGATGATGGTGTGATGGGAGGGTAGAGAGGAAGAGAGGATGGAGGGATGATGGGAGGGTAGACAGGAAAAGAGGATGGGACAGCGCAGGAGTCGAGACAGCTCTCAAACTAACTCAAACTCGCAGGCAGCACAATGAAAGATACCTATTTGTCTTGCTAAACATGAATCATCTAGCCCACAATGTCCATCCGCTTCAGATGCCCCCTTGTTTTTATGCCTACATTCATAGCCCACATTAGGGTTGGGCGATTTGACGACTGCTCGACTTAAAGAATCTCAGTCGACCTAAGGGTCTCCGACTGATGATTTGACTCGGTTTACAGGGGGCGGGCCTAATGTCAGGGGGGGCGGGCCTACTGTCAGGGGGCGGGCCTAATGTCATGGCAGACGTAGCCCACGCCAGGCTCACCGCACGGTGCCCAGCTGGTGGGCGGGGTTGAGAGGAGAGGTGAAGTTCTGGAGAGCGTCCATGTAGTCTGGTCTTCTCATCTGCTCCACCAGGAACTTCATCTGGACCTGAGGGGCCGCAGGCACGCACACGCGCACACACACACACACACACACACACACACACACACACACACACACACACACACACACACACACACAGACATACAAACAGACACACACAAAACACGCTCAGGTTGATTGACGACAGTTGACCAGAAAGAGAAAGCAAAGAGGGACAGAGAGAAACAGAGACAGAGTGATACAGAGAGAGAGAAGAGAAAGACAAAAGCCATGTTTCCATCCACTTGTCAATCGAATTGTGTGAGGATTGCTAAAAATATGAATGCGGATTAAGCCGGTGAACGTGCGTTTCCATCTAGAGCTTTAAATCGGATAAAGCATTTATCACAAAAGACTTTTATCGAACAAGAGAAAATCCGATGAGATCGACAGTACAAACCTTTTGTCGATTTTCATGATTTTTAATCGAATTTTACTGTTTCCATAAGGCATTTTTAATTCGATATAACTTAATTCGCATAAAACGTGTGGATAGAAACATGGCTAAAGAGAGTGAAAGAGAGAGAGAGCGAGCCAGAGAGGTAAAAGAGGGAGAGACAGAATGTTTGCATGTGTGTGAGGATGTTCTTACCTTCTGTGTCTCGTCCTTCTTCTCCTGTTTGAGGATGTCTGTGAGGTTGATGAGCTTCTCCATGGCCTCCACCTGTCTGCTCAGGTGCTTCAGGTACATCCCACAGGCCCGGCAGTACGACTCCAGCAGCAGGCCGAAGCGCTGACTCACCGTCTTGTTGTGCATCTCTGACCTGCAGAGAGAAAGAGAGACCGTGAGGAAATACACACACACATACACACACACACACACACACACACACACACAAAGGCATGCGCACACCAAAACACACATACACACACACACAGGCATGTGCACACCAAAACACACGCGCGCACACACACACACACCCACCCACACACACATACTGTACATGCACACACACACCAAAGCACACACACACACACACATACATGCACACACACACAAACACATACACACACACACACACACAGAGGAATGCACGCACCAAAACACACATGCATACACACTGCATGGTTTGCGGTACTTCAAATAAAGAAATAAAAGCCACTCACTTTAAGTGCCAGAAAAAGAAGTGGCCTATCCTCTGATTGGTCAAGGCCTTTTTCAACAGAAACCGGACTAATGGGTTATCAAGGTACTGCTCATACTTCAGAACCTAGAGACAGAGAGAGAGAGAGAGAGAGAGAGAGAGAGAGAGAGACAGAGACAAAGGGACACACAGATGAGAGACTGCTGACGTGAAAAAGACTCAACGGTCCAACAGAACACACTCGCTCACAATCTGAAACAGATCCTGAAAATCCAATTTACTCCATATACCTCGTTTCATCTCCAGTATGTCTGGAAGCTGACTCAAACAGAATTACTCAAGGCCAGTAGAGACAAAGACACGCTCAGAGAAACAGAAAACAGAAAGGCAGCAGACAACATTCAAACGACTGAGAAGGCGCATTGTGCTGCAATATGTGTCTACTACTGTAGCATAACAAGTAACCACCAAAACTACACGGAGACTGCCGTCAGCTGCCCAAAAGTACCAAAACTACACTGAGACTGCCGTCAGCTGCCCAAAAGTACCAAATCTACACTGAGACTGCCGTCAGCCGCCCAAAAGTACCAAAACTACACTGAGACTGCCGTCAGCTGCCCAAAAGTACCCAAACTACACTGAGACTGCCGTCAGCTGCCCAAAAGTACCCAAACTACACTGAGACTGCCGTCAGCTGCCCAAAAGTACCAAAACTACACTGAGACTGCCGTCAGGCGCCCAAAAGTACCCAAACTACACTGAGACTGCAGTCAGCTGCCCAAAAGTACCAAAACTACACTGAGACTGCCGTCAGCTGCCCAAAAGTACCCAAACTACACTGAGACTGCCGTCAGCTGCCCAAAAGTACCAAAACTACACTGAGACTGCAGTCAGCTGCCCAAAAGTACCAAAACTACACTGAGACTGCCGTCAGCTGCCCAAAAGTACCAAAACTACACTGAGACTGCAGTCAGCTGCCCAAAAGTACCAAAACTACACTGAGACTGCCGTCAGCTGCCCAAAAGTACCAAAACTACTCAGAAACGGTCCTGTCAGTCAGCTAGGCCCATAACAATTATTACGTAATTGTCAAACCGCGATTTTTTTATGTGATTACTATCATTTTGTTGAACCGCGGTTATGCATAAAAAAAAAAAAAACCTCAGCTATTATAATTGTCAAACCAAATTTGCACATTTTTGACGGGATTGCGGTTATTTCGTTGAACGGTTATGCATTTAAAAATAAATAAACAGTTAAATAAATTCTGCCCAGTATTGCTCACTGTGCAGAGTGTGCAGGGCGGCGCCCTCGTCAGTCTCCATGGTGCAATCCGGAAGCCCCTACCTGAACCAGCTGGATGAGGTACTGGGACAGCTTGTCATCCATCAGGTACTTCTCTAGGCAGCGCACGGCGAAGTGGCGGATCCCAGGGTCTGGGTAGTTACAGTCCAGCAGCTCCATGGCCTGCTCTGGTCGGATGGCCGGCCAGTCCTTCAGGAGGCAGTACATCTAAACAACAACAACAACAACAACAACATGAATCACCTACAGCCGCGGCCTGTCTGACATCTGGTGATTTGGTTCAGTGAGTCGTGCGAGAATTCCCAATGATTAATGTTACATAATGATTATCGTCACCTGTGCAACTTCGTCTCTGGAGTTCCACTTGACAGCCAGGAGGATCTTGGGTAGAATCTCAGGTATGTTCACACAGTAGTGTCTGGAGAGGAACGAGACCCAGACATGTCAGGGACTAGCTCTTGATTACCTCTAATATGGTCTATATCAGGGGTACTCAAATACAAATCCTAAGGGTCCACAATCCCCCCCCCCCCCAATAATCCAAAGGTTCGTCTTTTAAGAAAAAAATTATAATCAAAATCCCCCCCCCTCCCCCAACCAGTTCACACCCAGCAAAGGTGAATCAACCCATTTCAGGTCTCGTCTCCTCCTCTCCTATCTCCTCGTCTCTTTCCTCCCCTCCTGTCTCCTCTCCTCACCTCATGTCTTATCTTCTCACCTTGTAATAGAGAGAGAAATTCAAATCAATCTTTATTATTTCATGTCTGACCTGTATTCAGAACTCATGTGGATGTGGGTTTGTGAGAACATTTATTAACACTCCTTCCTATCCTCTCAACCTCCTGTATCCTCACCTCCTGTCTTATCTCCTCACCTTCTGTATCCTCTCCTCGTCTCCTCTCCTGTCTCCTATCTTCTCCTCCTGTCTCCTCTCTTCTTGTCTCCTCTCTTCCTGTCTCCTCTCCTCCTGTCTCCTCTCCTCACCTCCTGTCTCCTCTCCTCACCTCCTGTCTTATTTCCTCACCTCCTGTATCCTAACCTCCAGCCCAATTTTATCCCGTTGACTTTTTCTGGAAAGGTCGCTTCAAAATGACTTTTTTGTTTCAAAGTGGCATTTCAAATTGCCACTTCACAAGAGCTACCATTTGTTGGCATATTAACCACATCGGTTTGTTGTTCGTAGGAGGATGAAGGCATATCCATTCATCTGAATTGTCTATTTTCACTGTCGACTTTTCTTTTGGCCACCTTTGAACATGCCAGCTACACTAGAAATAACTGAGGTTAAAGCTAACGTCAGGCTAGCGACAAGCTAGTTAGCTGCAGACGGAACTAACGTTAGCTGCGCTATCAACTCATCTGTGCAGTCAACTCACATGACCCCAGTGTTGCCAGATTGGATCGACGATTTCCCGACTGCCCAATATCATCAAAGGTAGCTCACATGAACGGAAAACCTAAAAATCTGGCAACACTGCAAACGCAAACCCCTCAAAGCAGAGGACATTCGAAGTGCTGCTTGCAGGCGAGAAAATAATACTATGAAAAGTAGGCCTATATTTGCACAGAGTCAGTTGTGGTTCCATCTGGATCCAGCCTGGAGTCTGGACTTTGAGGATGGTTGGTCTATATGGTCTAGTATATATGGTCTAGTATAAATTTAGGCATTATGTAAAACCACATTTTTAAAAAGTAGGAAAAAGAAACTGCTTAGTTGCAGTTTAGCATATGATCCTGGTCTTCATTTTGACATTTTGTTACAAAAGTGTATATATTTTGGTCTTTCATAATATTAATCTAATTCCTTTCTGCACCTAGCAGTTCAACTCCGCCTTTGTAATTTATGACATTTGGGGATGTAGTTGACAAAAGGTGGATAGGAGGCAAAAAGCCTGTACCTGTACCTCGCCTGCTGCTACAAATAAAGCTGTATGATTCTGAACAGGAAGTGTACCTGTGCCTCCAGAGGAAGTCCTTCTCCTGCTCTGTGATCTCAGACAGGGGGTCTCTGTTGCTCAGCTGTTTCAGCTGCTCATGGTCGCTCTCCGTCAGGGCGTGGTCTCGCGCGACGCGGTTACTCTGAAGGAGATCACAAACACGTTACATGACTGCTCGTCTGATAGGGCGTGGTCTGCTCTCGCCATCTAAGAAGGCACTTATCATTACAACACAATAATCACTGTATCACACCTTCTGTTACTGCCCTCACATAGCAAACAGCGTTGCAGAGAAGTCAACACAGCTGAACAGTGTGCGGGTTGTCCACACAGTAATGGCTATGCCTAGACCTGTTGCGGCTATGTGAGCTAGCGTGTTAGCGATGTGGTACATCTTACCTGTCCAGACTGGTTGTAGTTGAAGCCCAGTTCCCTGGAGATGGTCCAGTTAGCATGGTCCTCCACCGCCGCCATGTCCGGGAACTTGACCGGACTACTGAAGTAGTCAAACTCCAGCTCCAGACAGGGCGTTTCCTGTGTGGATGGACAGACATACATACAGACTTTGCCTGGGGTGGGTGTAGTAGGAAGCAAAGGCCCCGTTTTAATGAGATTTTTGAGAGGATTGACTGGTACAGTATAATTCATATGCCGTTATGGGTTGCCGTTATGGGTCCACATGACTATGGGTTCCAACCCTATTGTTGAGGTTGAAGTCAGTGACTGTAGTTCTGCTTTGTTGATTGACCTGGTGATTTGACCTTGTTGGGGTTGGAACCTATAGTGTTACCTTGTTGGGGATGGAACCTATAGTGTTACCTTGTTGGGGTTTGAACCTATAGTGTTACCTTGTTGGGGATGGAACCTATAGTGTTACCTTGTTGGGGTTGGAACCATACTAGGGTTATGTTGGGGGTTGGAATCTATTAGAGATGCACGATATAGCCACAATCATATCGGTATCGGTCCGATGTGCAAAACAGGGCCGATGTGAACAGCCGATTGTTAATATCTGTTATCGGTATCGACCAAAATTTTCAAATTGGTGCATCCCCAGAATCTATAGTTTTATCATGTTGGGGTTTGGGACCTACAGGTGCATCTCAGAAAATTTGAATATTGTGGAAAATTTTACGTAATTTAATTCAAAAAGTGAAACTTTCATACTGTATATTATAGATTCATTACACATGTAGTGAAATATTTGAAGGCTGATTGCCTCCATGCCACGCTCCACGCTGATGCAGTAATTTGTGCAAAAAGAGCCCCCACCAAGTATTGAGTGTATAAATGAACATACTGAACATACTATACAGTCATAAAAATTTAAACAAAAAAGGCTTGAAATATTTCACTTTGTGTAATGGATCTACAATACATGAAAGTTTCACTGTTTGAATTAAATTATGGAAAATAATGGACTTTTTCACAATATTCAAATTTTCTGAGATGAACCTGTAGTGTAACCTTGTTGGGGTTGGAACCTATAGTGTAACCTTGTTGGGGTTGGAACCTAGAGTGTAACCTTGTTGGGGTTGGAACCTGTAGTGTAACCTTGTTGGGGTTGGAACCTATAGTGTTACCTTGTTGGGGTTGGAACCTATAGTGTAACCTTGTTGGGGTTGGAACCTATAGTGTAACCTTGTTGGGGTTGGAACCTATAGTGTAACCTTGTTGGGGTTGGAACCTATAGTGTTACCTTGTTGGGGTTGGAACCTATAGTGTAACCTTGTTGGGGTTTACCTTGTTGGGGTTGGATCCGGTGACTCCTATGGGGTTGAGCAGGTCCTCCAGGCCGTGGGGAACAGGCCAGAGGTTGAGGGCCATCTTCCCCGCCACTAGGGTGTGTGTGTAGTCAAACAGGTTGACGTTTCCCCAGGCCAGTGGACAGTG
This sequence comes from Borostomias antarcticus, assembly GCF_949987555.1. NCBI lineage: Eukaryota > Metazoa > Chordata > Actinopteri > Stomiiformes > Stomiidae > Borostomias > Borostomias antarcticus. Next base: position 34,628,555 of record NC_140236.1, read on the forward strand.
CTCCTGAGGAGACAGGTCAGGAGAGGCTCGGTCACTCACACTAACGAGGAGGAGGTCTCTAGTCTATGGGACGACTTCTCAGTTTCCCTGAGAGTCGCAGCTGATTCAATTTAGCTTTATTCAATTTAATTCATTTAAAGGTTTCAATTCAGTTCCACTAATTAATCTTTGGTCAATTACCATATGAATAATTAACATGGCATCTTGAGACACCTCAAAGTTGTTGTTTTTTTACGTGCTGGCCTGCAGCCACAACAAGTCACACACTGACTGACGGCCACAACGGTCTAAAAATACCCTGTGGCTCGGACAAAAGAGTCATTAGAGGTGGCGTTTATCTTTAATTCAGCGCCGGCATGAAAGCCCATCCTGGAGAGAGCGTGGGGAGGTCAGGTGAGATCGGTCAGCGCAGGTGTCCGTTACAGTATCGCATGCCGGACCTGACACAGCTCCCGGCGCGCCGGACACAGAGATAGAGTCGAGTAGAACAGGAGTAAGACTAGCCACAGCCACTCCACTTGGAACGGTCCATTTGGGCAAGCGCGCTTTACAAAACGCGTCCTGATGGGGAAGTGTGCTACGTTCGACGCGGGGCTCATAGTCATGTGAAGCACCACTGGTGTATTGGGAAAATAAATTCAGAGAGAAAAGTTATGGGTGTGCTGCCTCACATTCCTCGGTCAGTAGAGACAGCTGCCGATTAAGCTCCCCCGAAGCCCCACGCCTAATATAGCGGGCAAACGATCCGGCCGGTTCACCCTAGAATGTCCCCGTGTCCATTCTGTGAATCCTACTTCTACCATGTGGGTAATTGGATTAGTACTTCAGCAGACATGCAGACGACGCCGCCGGTCACCCGGCTAAACCGAGCTGTGCGGTCGGCCTGCTGTGGGGTATAAGTTAAATACTTAAAGATAAAGATCTCGGCTTCCGAGATCACTGTCACTCTCTGGTCATGCACACCACCTGTGTGGGTTTGGGCTCCGAGCCGCTGCGCTCTCCTCCCCTGACTTCCACCCCGTCTCCAAGGCCAAAAACAACAAAAGCCATGTTTCCATCCACACGTTTTATGCGATATTAAGTTATATCGAATTAAAAATGCCTTATGGAAACAGTAAAATCCGATTAAAAATCATGAAAATCAACAAAAAGTTTATACTGTCGATCTAATCGGATTTTCTCTCGTTCGATAAAAGTCTTTTGTGATAAATGCTTTATCCGATTTAAAGCTCTAGGTGGAAACGCACGTTCACCGGCTTTATTCGCGTTCATATTTTTAGTGATCCTCACACAATTCGATTGATGAGTGGATGGAAACATGGCTAAAGACAGAGGAAGAGGAGAGGAAGACAGGAGGGATGCCAGGCCCGTTGGTTACCTCCTTAGCTCCCTTCCTGCCTTTCACAGAACAGATAGAGAGACAGAGGAAGAGGAGAGGAAGAACGGAGGGATGCCAGGCCCGTTGGTTACCTCCTTAGCTCCCTTCCTGCCTTTCACAGAACAGATAGAGAGACAGAGGCGGGCGGCACGAGGGATGTCAGGAATGTACATGTCGTAGGTCAGCCACTCGTTCCATCTGGAGAGAGAGAGAGAGAGAGAGAGAGAGAGAGAGAGAGAGGGAGAGGGAGAGGGAGAGGGAAGGAGAGAGAGAGACAGAGAGATCGGGAGAGAGAATAAGAGAGAGGGAAAGAGACAGACAGAGAGGAGGGAGAGAAAGAGGGAGAGAGAGGGAGAGAGAGAGGGGACAGGGAGAGGGAAAGAGAGAAAAAAGAGAGACAGAAAGAGAGATGGGAAAAGAGGGAGAGAGAGAAAGTGTGAGAGAGGGAGGGAGAGGGAGAGAGAGGGAGAAAGAGTGAGAGAGAGGGAGACAAGAGAGATATGGAGAGAGAGGGAGAAGTACAGAGAGTGAGAGAGAGGAAGACAGAGAGAGAGGGAGGGGGGAAGAAAGAGAAAGAGAGAGATGAATAAGACAATACAGGGAGCTAGAGAAAGCTCAAGTCTACAAGCTCAAGTCAACAAGTCCAGGTGCGGTGTAATACCTGGTATCCCCTAGTAGAGCTGAGAGGATGGGTGCAGTGTAATACCTGGTATCCCCTAGTAGAGCTAAGAGGATGGGTGCAGTGTAATACCTGGTATCCCCCTGGTACAGCTGAGAGGATGGGTGCAGTGTAATACCTGGCATCTCCTAGTACAGCTGAGAGATGAGATGGGTGCAGTGTAATACCTGGGGTTGGAGCAGGGCACACGCTGGG
>NC_140236.1:34635806-34653306 GCF_949987555.1 Borostomias antarcticus
GTACAGGACAGTGCAAAGGAAAAATTCAGGGGCGATTTGGGGAGAGGAGTAGGCGTGTCCTCGAGCGGGAGAGCTTGTAGAAGCGTGGCATCGAATCCCGCCCTGGGCAAGCGCTTAAAGGGGTAGTGTGCTATTTTGGACATTTAGCCCTATTTGTGGTCTGTCTACCATGAACCTGAAACATAGAGATCATAATTTCACTGATCATTCCAGTATTGAGCTAGCTGCAGTTTTAATGCAGGATCTCACTGGGCTACAATGGAAGTCAATGGGGCATACATAAAAACTGCATCTAGCTCAATACTAGAACACTCGATACAGACGATCAGTGAAATGATGGTCTCTATGTTTCAGGTTCATCGTAGACAGACCACAAATAGGGCTAAATGTCCAAAAATAGCGCACTACCCCTTTAACATAGGTTACAGGCGCATGCGCGGCAGACGGGGGCGGCGCGTCTCACCGATCTCCCTGTTGAGGATCTTCTCCTCACGGTTGCCCACAGGCTCGATGACCTTGAGGAAGGGCTGGAAGAGTCGCAGGTCGCACAGGCGCCTGGTCTCGTCGTAGAACTCCTCCCGCTCGGCCTCCTGGGTGACGCTGACGAAGATGTAAGAGGTCTCCTCCTGCAGGAGGTGGGGCAGGGGGTACTTCCTGGCCTCCTTGAACAGCTCGTGTTTGATGGTGATGAGCGTGGCCTCGCGCAGGCACTCCAGGGTGAGGATCACGCCGTTGGGCAGCAGGCAGTCCACCAGGATCCGGGGGGGCATCAGGTGGATGCCCCACAGTTCGCCGGATGACGGCCTGGGAGGCATCTCTCCTCCCGGGCCTCACGCCGCTCTCACTCCGGCTCAGCAGACAGGTGCCGCCCTCCTGGAGGGAAGGAAAGAGAGGGGAGGAAACGTTAGCGCGACGGACGCACACGGCAGCCATGAAAGAGCAGAGCAGAGTAGAATGGAATTAAGATGGAAATAAAGTAGACCTTCGCTTTGAGCAATAAAACACTCGGACAGCCGTCCAACCCAAGCAAAGTCGAACAATGAGACACGAACCGCAGTCCGCCCAGACCACGTCCTGGTGAGGCAGCTGTATGGTCATAGTTCCTCTTGTTCAGAGCTCCTTCCAAGGAAACTGTGTGTGTGTCTGTCTGTCTGTGTGTGTCTAAGTGTGTGTGTGTGTGTGTGTGTGTCAGTATATGGAGAAGTACGAATGTCATCATTACAGTAAAGTTGAGTGGATGGTAGCTACTGATTGACAAATCCACTTAAAGAGAGACAGCCTAGAGATTTGTTCTTTTTGATTTTATATTTTGTTTAATTTGATCCTCTATTTTAACAGGGAAATCCCATTGAGGCCAGCTTGCCCAGCTCGCAATCAGCATAAGAGATTACCCAACTCAGTTACCCAAGGCTTTTTCTGTTGTTGTTGTTATTGAACCCGGAATTAGCAGATCAAGATAGATACCGATCTGTCCACATACCAGTGAGTCATACCATTTCCCACTTCCCCCTGTGGGGGGGGGGGGGGGGGGGCAGCGGTCTGGAGGAAGAGTTCAGCATACCACCAATCATGACCCCACCCTCAACCCTCCAACAGGGGAACAGGCAAATACCTGGTGACTAATCGTGTCACACTGCGATGATGGCAATCTACCGCACAAAGTTAGGAGCTTCAGCAGGACTGCTGACATCGATTATGACCATTTTACTGCCCAGCAGAGGAGAGGGACGTCCCTGCTCAGCGGGATGAGTCACGTGACGCTGACTGGAAGTGTTCTGTCTCGACTACTGGGGTCAAGTGTTTATCCTCCAAGAAAGAGCAATGTGACATTTGGCAACAAAATACCACAGACATGACTGATCTCTCACAAGGAGCATAACGCAGAGGCCTGTGTGATTTATAGACTGAAAGCAACAATTAAAGCAATTCAACCTGATGTTCAGCCGCAACTTCTGCTCTAGTAGTATGATTGCCATCATGTGGGTGTAACATGTCGCAACGCCGACACCTTTAGCAATAACAACAAAAAGACAACACCACAGTACAACAACAACAGAAAAAAGACACAATTGTGCTCAGCCCCGTTCTGGCCTATCAGGATATGAGGCCACGAGGAAAAGGAAGCTTGCTCAAACCCAGGATGTAGGGAGAGCAGGGAAGCCTTGTGTTGTGCAGCCAGGCTACTTTGAATGCAGATGGCTGGGGACAAGGGAGGAAGCACTGGATTATCTCCACAATGCAAACTTTGTCTCTGGCATTCCAATAGGGGGAACGGATAGATGCCCCTGGATATAAAAAACTACACTAGAGCCAGTCACTTATGGCTTTTGTGGTTCACTGGTGAAAAGCCTGTGTGTTATAACATTATTCATACCGTGGTCTTGGAGAGCTGCTGTTGTTCTGTGATGGCAGCTTCACCCTGCACAAATCAGATCATCTTTATTGACAGACAGCATCCAGGTTTCTGTGTGTTGTTTTCTGGTTGACAGCTGCCAGTAGCAGTACCTTGGGAGAACAATGTTTACCAATTAAAACACCTTAATCATACAAACAAAATAGCTGGGGCTGGCTTTCAGATCGACAGTACCTTGTTTGGCTTGGTTGTCAGCATGGGTCCGTATGTCAAGCTTCTCTCAATATTATTGCTGGACTACATGTTTGATGAATGGCCATGCAGCGATATGGCTGGTTACATTTCAATTGCTTGAATGACTGACCTTTCCAAATGACAGTTTTACACAACGGTGCAAAGGAAATTATGTTTGATGCAGCTCGCTAGTACAGTGGATGGTTATCTAATAGCTAGCAGCAAGGATGTGTCTGACAGTTTTCTAATATCTACTGTATAACATGGCTACAGTAGCTAAACTCACCAATTTAACGCTAGCTGACTTATCACCATGCATTCTAGGTAACATTATGAATAATAAACAACAAGGCTGTTGTCTGAGACTAACATGTCTCTGTCTGTCTGTCTGCCTGTCTGTCGCGAGGGCACCGGGGTAACGTTACCGACCTCATTCCGCTGCGCGAGCCTGGGCTGCTCCGGTGCTCCCGCTGTCCGCGCGACTCCAGCTCCGCTACCCGCGACTCGACCGGAGCATTATTCTTCCTTCAGCTCAACAGTTATCACTTGCCACATGTAGAGAATAATAAAAACCCGAGGCAACTGAAATAAAAGTACGCCATGAGTTGTTTCGTGGAGCTACCGCAATAAACACCGCGACATTGTAGCGGTCTGTCCGCCCTGCTGCGAACACGCAACGTCAGGGAGACGTTCAGATCATGTCTTAATAACGTCCGTCGGTCCTGAACCCCGTTTGTTCGTCTGCTGGACCCCTCAATATTCAAACGTCTGGCTTGGACCCCTCTAAGACGTCTGTGGACGTGCGGAACGGGTTCAATATCTGAATGACTAAAAAAACTTTCATTCTGCCTCCTAATTGATTGTCTTTGGACGTCCGAAAAAGATGAAAAAGACGTCTAAAATACGTCTTTTAGACGTGTCTTTGCTCAGTGGGCTGCTGCGATGCAGAGAAGCGGCTCTGTCTCCGGCTTTGTTGCCACAGTCAAACTTCAGTCTCATCTCTCTAGATATTGTTGATTGATCAACTCCGCCCACTTCTTCACTTCTTTCACATCCTACAGCAGTCATCATCATATTTCCCTTAGGTCTACTGGTTATGAATGTAGTGTTCCGTCCTCATATGGCTCAAACAACAAAGTTAGACAGGTTATCCTACTAAAAAATGGTATTCATTAGGTTCTATGCTAGACTATCATAAGCCTGCGCCTTGGAAGCGATGACTATATTTTACTGCATGTCTGAGACTTAAAAAAAAAAATGACGTTACATTTTCATAGCAGGTGTAATGTGTTCGCGTGGGTAACCCAGTTATTAAATGTTTTTCAGTCGTATAATCAACATCCCCCCGCCCCCCGTACAGCAGCCCCTGGCTGTGCCAGTAGAAGAGGAGCTACTCCTCACATCCCTGCAGGGTCGAAAACGGACTGCACCATATAGAAGAGGACTGCATCATTAAAACAATCATTATCTGGAAAAAATCACAGTCGAAATAGTAACGTAGGCTATTCCTCTCTTTTTATTTATTTTTCTCTTTTTAAAAATCGTCACAGAAACGGCGACTCTCACGCAGTTATTGCATATTATATGCAAGAAACATTTATTCTCTCGTCTTGTACGTCGTCTCCCTCCTGGTAACCAGCGGGACTGCAGTATGGTTCATGGTTCAGAGCTGTGCTGAAGTTGGCAGAGGGATGCGACTGCGATGATGGCGCTACATGTGAAGAACAGAGATGCTTATTATCAAAGTGCAGAGTACTGCAGGAATTTCGCTTCTCAGCCCTTGAACTATGGGGATAGCAGCCATTATTTCGGTCGGTTGGCAGGTAAGAAAATGTGCATCCGTTACTGTCGGTGCTGCCGAGAGAGAGAGAGAGAGAGAGAGAGAGAGAGAGAGAGAGAGAGAGAGAGAGAGAGAGGAGGGGGATGGAGCAGCTAGGCAGCGGAGAAAATGCTGGGAAATATGTTGATTAAACACACAGTCATCGCCTGCGGGTTTGGACATGATGTAACCCAACACATTTTCTTAGTAAACATTTGATTTTTGTATAGGCTATTTAAACATGCTAATCAGATTGCAAAATCACGTTGGCGACATATTGCAAAATCTCCACCTATAGTTGTCACTGATGACTGCTATAGTAGGCTGTAGCCATTTGTCAAAATAAGCTTCAAGTTTGTAGTCTTAACTTAATGGTTTGTTTGGTATTTAATCGGTTGGTGGTCGTGTGACTGCACTCCTTTGCAGGTGCATCATGTTTATGTAGTAAAGCAACCCTCAGTTACAACCCTATTTACCTCAGGGGTTGATGGTTACCTCACAACCCATCACTCTGTAACCTAACATGACCATTAAACACCCAACCTGTTTTTATTTTCTCTGAAGTCAACATCTATAAATACAGTGTTTCTATTTCTTGAATTGGCATGAAGCAGTATGCAATGGGTGACTAAATGAGACATTTTTCTGCCTTAGTTCACCTGGCTAGTCTTCATGCCAGATTGCTGACGAGGGTCTATTCTGCTGACAGCATATCATAGCTGATATTCTCATACCAGGCCCTTGTGTACAGTACACAGCCCTGGGATGTTCTCATCAGCATCCTGTCCTCCTGTCCTCCATTCAAAGGCCAGCCATGCAGATGATGTCAGTCAGCGCAGCATGCAGGCCTTCTTCACTCCATAATTGATGTGCCGGGCCTGCCTGCTACCGTGTCTAGTGTTGAAACAGCCCGGAGGAATACCAGCATATATGCTCCATCAGTCCACCTGGCCATCCTTAACGTTACTCTGCCCGAATGATGTCCAGGACTCGCCAGTCACCCACTACACGCCGAAATACATCCTCCTTCCACACACAGACACACAGACACACACACACACACACACACACACACACACACACACACACACACACACACACACACACACACACACACACACACACACTCGTCCTGGTTCCTCTTCTCCTCAGCTGCCTGGCCTCTCGATAGCTGGCCAGTGATTTCTGCGCAGCGCAACCGTTTCTCCGTAGACAGAGCTTGCCTGGGATTTCAAACCCCAGCCCCGTGGTCTCTAGAGGGATACCCCACTTAGCCTGGATGGAGAAGGAGGACTGGGACTCTGACTCTGTGCTACTGTGTCTATATGCAGGTTCCTGGACCTATTTTTGGGACTGGGCTGCTGCAGGATTATCTAGTGATGGGATTCAGTCAGGTCGTCTTGTCGTAGTTCAGAGAATGGCAGGTGCTGACAGAGTTTATGGTCACAGTTGAGTGTTCAGTTTACAGTCAGTCCATTAACCCTTTTAACCCTGAAAATACAGTGACAACATTTGGAATATTAATTGGATTTTCCCTATAATACTAGAAAGCGCAGTTTCTCAGCTTTCAGCAAGTGTTGGAGTGAGGATTTTTTTTTTGATTTATTAGATATTTCTTTTATATTATTAAATATTTGTTAGATATTTTTAAAATGTTGCCGGTGACGTGGTCGTATCGTAAGGGTTGAGCAGTAGGATACCATAGAAATCAATCACTTCAAATAGCCAACGTGATTTTCACAGATCATGAAGTACTCTTGAGTGTTTGCAGCACACACCGACCCACGCCTGTTTGCTGCACAATCATGTGGACGTGCAGGTGCTCTGGGTTCTGTCTGCGGGTTCTGTCTGGTGTCTCTGGTATGCCAAGCAACTCACCAGGACTCAACGGCAAAAGTTCCCTCCATGTCAAACATGCCATTGGCTGTGTGTCACTGACTGCGGCGGCACTGGCAGCTTCCTGTGGTGTTATTCTGGGGCTATGAATCACTGCTGTCAGGTTCTTCTGTCAGGTCTGCGGTCCGAGTCGATAACAGTGGAAACTTCCGGTATGCATGGGAGCAGCCATCCCTCACCTCACACTAGGGCTGCAACAAACGACTATTTTAATTGTTGATTAGTCACCGATTATTGAAACGATTAGTCGACTAATCTTTAACTTTTTTTTTACAAAAAAAATAAATAAAGGTTAATTGCATGAATATAAAATGGCTCTTATGGTATATTTAGCCATCAGCTTTTAAATCTAGCAAGACAAGAAAGAACAAACTTCATTCAAAAATGTCTATTTTAATTATTACCCTTCTGCTGATAGTACAAGTATAACACTATAAAAAAAATATAAAATATATTGTCTGTGCAGTGTGTATTTCTATAAATACATCTTTGTCCATTGTTTTGAACAAGGACCGGCATAAAGTTCTGTAAACCAAGGCACATTAAATAACATTAAATAAAGGTAAATCAAGGCACATTAGCAGCAGTAGAAAAAGGGCAGGGAAAAGGGCAACAGCCTGTTGCAAGTTGCAACTACATGAGACTAATCACAGTTACAGTTTGTTCATATTGAGGAACGTCAACGTCATCTCCACATGGGTTGGGCTCACACATGGTTCGGGCTCAGGCTTGCTCTTTTCCGAGAGCATATTCCCCGCATAAGTAAACCGCTCCCAAACTTTTGACGTTTTGCTGCGTGTTGGAGCCGGACTCGTAGACGGACTTGGTCTCCGCCATTTTATCCCACTAAGTGACCCTTGAACTCTGAGCGCTGGGTAGAATATGTCCAGCCAAGCAGTCAGGTCATAGTCTATAAGAGTCAGTTCCAGTTCTAACAGTATTTGTGTGTGGGAAGCCCCTGCTTTGATAGTCAGCCTGACAGGAAGTTTGCAACATAGCAATATGGCTTTAACACGTGGCCCCAGGGGAAAGCCTGGCCATGAAAGCCTAGCTCATCTCCACAATCACCGTTGGACTGTCCTGCCGCAGGACTCCGTGTTAGTGTCTTCGTCTCTCCCGTGTCAGTGTCTTCGTCTGTCCCGCTGTCCCTGGCCTTGGGGAGAGGCGCTTGCTATGAGCTCATTTCACTAACAAACGCTCGCTGTTGGTCCATGTGAACACGGCTCGGGATCACGCGCTGACATTTCATCTGTGACGACACCACTGTCCCCAGTGTCCGATTCAGATGAGTCTCATGTTGTTATGAGCCTATTTTACGCCTTTTTTATTTTATTTTTACACTTATACGATTCGAGCCGCGTGTTAATCTGGATCTAACCGTGTGGTTGCCACAGGACCTGAGCCCATGCTGAAGCCTCCTCCGCTGGGCCTGTTCGGTCAGCAGCCCCATCAGCAGGTGTTCCAGCCCATGGGGCCAACGCACGCCCTGGGACCCCCGCCTGTGGTGGTATCCCAAGAGCCCCTCCACTTCCCCCTCCCCGCCACCACACTCCCTCCCCACCCGCACCTGCTACAGAGGCCCAGCGCCCCCCTCCTAGCCCCGGCCCCGTGTCCCGGACCTGGTCTGGTCCCTGGTCCTGGTCCTGGTCCCGGTCCTGGTCCTGGTCCTGGTCCTGGTCCTGGTCCTGGTCCTGGTCCTGGTCCCGGTCTGGTCCCTGGCCCTTGTCCTGGTCCTGTCCCGCCGCAGGCCCCCGCCAGCGTCCAGCCCCAGGAAGAGGAGCCTCTTGTGGGGGGAGAGGAGCAGGACGCCACCCTGGAGGAGCTGTGTAAGCCTCTCTACTGCAAACTGTGTAACGTGACGCTCAACTCCGCCCAGCAGGCTCAGGCACACTATCAGGTAAGAGAGCATTATTGGATAATGTAGCACTGTACACACACACACACACACACATAGACACACTTATACACATTTATATACACACGCCACAAAAACAGCTTCTTTCCCATGGCCATCAGACTCATTAACAAGACTTGTGTCCCCACACGACCCCCCCTCCCCACACACACACACACACACACACACACACACACACACACACACACACACACACACACACACACACCACTCACTCTATACCCCCTGCACCACTTGCACATGACCTCTGCTTGTTCCACATACCTCAATTGCACACACTGTGTACATAAAATATTGCTCATCTATCTCACACACATTTGCACACATCTGTGATATGCTTCTTGGACCGAAGCAAATTCCTAGTATGCTGAAAATTACTTACAATAAACAGATTCTGATTCTTATGATGAATAGCTGAAGAGCTGTGTTGGGCTGTCAGACTGAGCTGTGTTGACTTGTGAGACTGAACTGTGTTGATCTGTCAGACTGAGCTGTGTTGACTTGTGAGACTGAACTGTGTTGACTTGTGAGACTGAACTGTGTTAGGTAAGCTGTCAGACTGAGCTGTGTTGACTTGTGAGACTGAACTGTGTTACGTAAGCTGTCAGACTTGAGCTGTGTTGACTTGTGAGACTGAACTGTGTTACGTAAGCTGTCAGACTTGAGCTGTGTTGACTTGTGAGACTGAACTGTGTTAGGTAAGCTGTCAGACTGAGCTGTGTTGACTTGTGAGACTGAACTGTGTTACGTAAGCTGTCAGACTTGAGCTGTGTTGACTTGTGAGACTGAACTGTGTTAGGTAAGCTGTCAGACTGAGCTGTGTTGACTTGTGAGACTGAACTGTGTTACGTAAGCTGTCAGACTTGAGCTGTGTTGACTTGTGAGACTGAACTGTGTTATGTAAGCTGTCAGACTGAGCTGTGTTGACTTGTGAGACTGAACTGTGTTATGTAAGCTGTCAGACTGAGCTGTGTTGACTTGTGAGACTGAACTGTGTTAGGTAAGCTGTCAGACTGAGCTGTGTTGACTTGTGAGACTGAACTGTGTTATGTAAGCTGTCAGACTTGAGCTGTGTTGACTTGTGAGACTGAACTGTGTTATGTAAGCTGTCAGACTGAGCTGTGTTGACTTGTGAGACTGAACTGTGTTATGTAAGCTGTCAGACTGAGCTGTGTTGACTTGTGAGACTGAACTGTGTTATGTAAGCTGTCAGACTGAGCTGTGTTGACTTGTGAGACTGAACTGTGTTATGTAAGCTGTCAGACTGAGCCATAGCTCTGCTCCTCCCTGTAGGGTAAAAACCACAGCAAGAAGCTGAGGAACTTCTACGCAGGAAGCCAGCAGCCTCCACCAATCAGAATACCTGAAGCCACAGAGCCTGTTACCCAGCAACCTGTCACCTCCTCCACAGAGAATGCACCTTCCAAGCAGGTACAATACAATACAATACAATACAATACAATACAATACAATACAATACAATACAATACAATACAATACAATATATATATATATATATAATACAATACATTACAATACAATACAATGCGATACAATACAATGCAGTATAATATAAGACAATAAAATATACAATACAGTACAATACAATATAATATAATATACAATACAGTGCAATACAATATAATATAATATAATATAATATAATATAATATAATATAATATAATATAATATAATATAATATAATATAATATAATATAATATAATATTATATAATATAATATAATATAATATAATATAATATAATATAATATAATATAATATAATATAATATAATACAATACAATACAATACAATACAATTACAATACCATGCAATACCTGTTGAAGAGTAGGTTACTGACCTATTGACCTCAAGGTGATGGCTTATTATGTGAAGTCCCTACCACGGCTTATAGAACCTCACCACCAGGTTTTATTGTAATCCGTGGCTCATGAATCTAATATGTTATTGCTTAAACTACCATCACATGAGTCAATCAGTCACAGCCTCTCTTAAAATGCTTCTCCCAATTCTCTCTCCCAAATGTGTGTGTGCTCCAATGCGCTCTCTCTGTCAGAGCGGTGCCACTTGATTTAGACCTCTGTTCGTGCTCACAGTTCAAAGGTCAACTCCTCAGTGTCAACTCACACACACGCGTTCCTCTTCAACCTCCCTCTCCGGAGGAAAGGCCCAGGTTAGACCCTCTTTAGTCGACCTGGGCGGACGGGCCTAATCGCCCTGCTGTAAGACCATTAAGATAAATCTCAATCATCAATTCACTGACTCAAGCAACATATATCAGTACTCATCAAACCAATAAAGGCAAGGAGAAAATATCTGATGCAAGGGTAAAAATCTTTATATAATATATTTGGTGTTATACATAAGTTATACAGATAATCCAGTTACAGTACATGAAAAATACAGGTTACAAAAGAAAAACATGAAAGAGAATAGCTCCCAGGTCTCCAGCCTCTGACTTCTTCCACGCCTCTGTTGGTGGAAAGAAAAGTCTGACTTCCTCCATTCCTCTGTTGATGGAAAGAAAGTCTGACTTCCTCCATTCCTCTGTTGATGGAAAGAAGAAGGTCTGACTTCCTCCATTCCTCTGTTGATGGAAAGACGAAGGTCCGACTTCCTCCATTCCTCTGTTGGTGGAAAGAAAAGTCTGACTTCCTCCATTCATTTGTTGATGGAAAGAAGGTCTGACTTCCTCCATCCCTCTGTTGATGGAAAGAAGTCTGACTTCCTCCATTCCTCTGTTGATGGAAAGACGAAGGTCTTACTTCGTCCATTCCTCTGTTGATGGAAAGAAGTGCCTCTCCCTCCTCGCGAGCTGTTTTTTGAACCCCCTTCCAGGAGGGCAGGGTGTTGATGTCACCTCTTCGGATGAACACAGTCCTTCTCTCCTCCATGGAAGATTAACAATCCCTGCATTCAACATCTTATCTCTCTCACCCACAGCAGGACATCACAGTGTAGGAGATGACGCCATGCTACTGACCATATTGTGGGACACTGCCTCAGGTTGGAATCTGAGAGCTGATAAGAGATGCTCAGAGACGCACTCTGTGCTCCCCCATCCCCCGGCGTCAGGCCAGCCACAATCCACATTCCACAGACACTCACACCGTGTCCTAACTGCTTGCGACGCGAGCAACAGAACGCGACATCGCATGCTTGCTGTCCTAACTGAAACTGTTAAATTTCCTGTTCTGTTACGTCATTTGTCTATATTCCCAACTGAAGACAGTTAAAGAACGAACGCCTTTCAACGCGAGCGACAGGAGGAAAATAGGAACAGGGCGAGCGTCAAAAGGGCAGTTAAAACGTTGCGCCGCTTCGCGCTGCGTCGCTCGCGTCCAGTTAGGACATAACAACAGAAAACAAAGCAATGGAACGCATTTTGTCGCTGACGCTCGCTCGCGTCGCGTGTAGTTAGGACACAGTGTCACAGTGAGACAAAGGAGTGAACCTCTTGGCTTTGTTTCTTTAATAAAGTGAAACCATTTATCCATCTCCACCATGCAAACATGTGATGCAAACACCATGTGAATAAACCCGGTGAACCAAGTTATTGTGGATGCACTGTATTTGTAATGCAACTGTACTGTGTGTTATGAATAACTGATTCTATGCTGCTAAGTCTACCATAGTCAGGTTTGGTATCCATCTTTGGCTAAATTCATGAATCAGTTGATTAGGCATGTTGTGGAATTGTCATATCATGTTGAAACCATAACCGGGATTATATATATATATATATATATATATATATATATATATATATATATATATATTCCAGAGTGAGTACAGAATCTGAATAAGAATATTTTACGATGGGTGCGGAGCCCGCTGGGTGATCCAGTGACCAATCGCGTGCCTGGCTATGCCCACAGGACAAACCTCGCCTCTCTGCTCCTTAAAAGCGATCAGACAGGAAACTCTCTCGCTCTTGTTTTCACACTCTCTTGTTCTCTCACCTCTCCAGTAACTCAGTTTGTGCCGGCTGGTGAGAATCAGCCTGTATCTGTGGAACGCTGAACCGCTATCTAAGAACTCTGTTGGTTGACACCCTTCTCTTTGATGCGTGTGTGATGCCAAAGTGTTGTTTAAGCTTAGAAGATTTAGGATAGGCTGTGATAATCTCTGACATCATTCTTTTCATTTCTGCTGTGTTTTCATATTGCCACCTGTGTTTTTCATCTATTATTGAATTGTGTTATAATATTATTTTGATAATTGATTAGTATCATTTCAATAAATATTATTAACTTTTGACCACGTCCGAGCGTCATCACATTATCTTAGGTCACTTGATTGAGTCAAGACCTCCTCCTGCAGACTGAGATTGATGAATAAATTAGACTATTGATAAAGGTTATCTTATTTCCCTGTACAAAACAGGGTGGTGCCCCATACGAGTGATTTAATACCTTAAATCCATTTTCCTTCATATTTGTGATAACCGCGGTATAATCATAAATTATACTGGTCATAGTCAGCTCTAACCCTAGAACATGCTACAACAGAATAAATGTCTAATTAAATATCCTACGTTAAGCATTACCTATATACTAAAACAGTTGATACATGGATACATTCTCAAATCATTACATTGCCATTACTGTCTCACATGTATACAACGTTACATCATTGATCTTGACTAAGAACAGATACATGACTTATACATGTCTACTTCTACTTTAAAGCAATACATCGCGATATTTGGACCTAATTCTCCAATTAGATTTACTAAAAGTAAGCTGAATCGTCCAAACAGTCTACTCAGAAAGATAATACATTGACATGTATTACCTTTTAAAACTCGTGCCCCCGGGACGCAGCATTTAGTCGAAGTGCGCATGCGCAACGTTGTGCTTAAACAACACAGTAGTAGCTAACCATTCCGCCGTCTATGGGTATCATGCGTTTCTTAGCTCAATGATATCATGGCGGAGGTGAGAAAACCGAAGTGAAACATCACGGAGGAAGCCAGAAAAAGAAAAAGACAATCTGATAACTTTACCACAGTATGACAGTGCACTTACTCGCAGAGCCTGTGGGGGCGCAGTTCCGAGAAAACCAGAGAAAACGCTATGTTTTGCTTTAAGTGATTACATTTCCAATAATTGATATTCAACTCTAAGCAGATAATAGATAGATAAATCTTTATTTTTGTGTCACTCCTTAACAAACATTTCCATCACATTAGTACAAAAGTGCAATAATAAAATTGTATATAATTGATTACAGTGTTACTAATTGATTACATCTTCTACTTTTAAGCCTGTTATTCACATCTTTACACACTAAATGCTCTTGTTGTTTCTCAGGCAGTCCTTCCAACACAGCTCCTTTGATCCCTGCACTTCTGATAAGCTCCAGGCCTGAGCCGGATGGGGGGGGGGGGGGTTTCTTATCACTTTCCCAGAGCTAGCTGGGCCCTTTTCAGTTCCATGTGTGTGTGGCCCATTCATTATTCATCCATCCGTTTTTTTTAGAGGGATCCGCTTATAATATTTATTACTATCTCTCCAGCCTGTCTCAGGTGCTTGGGCCGGATCTGCCCCCGTAGGCCTCTCGTCTCTCATATCTGACCCTTGGGCCTAATGTGCCAGCCCTTGGTGCACTTGACAGTCCACCTCGTTCCTGACCAGTGGTCAGGATCACTACAATACCCTCCCTTCCTCTCTGTCCAGCCCGTGCCGTTGTCGTTCAGGGGTGCCAGCCGGGTGATCCTGGCCACGGAGAACGACTACTGTAAGCTGTGCGATGCCTCGTTCAGCTCGCCAGCCGTGGCCCAGGCCCACTACAACGGGAAGAACCACGCCAAGCGGCTGAGGCTGTCCGAGGCCCAGCAGGCCCAACAGAACTGCGCCCCTCCGTGAGTCTGCAGCTGTGTTCCAAATCGTTCACTCGTTCACTATTCCCTATGTATGTATATAGTGCACTATATAGGGAACGATTCAATGGAATTCAGACACGACACTGAACGTCATTGCATCAGATATATGGATGCAAGCAGGCAGTACACACCCAGTATCATGTAAACAAACCGAGCACTGATGGCAGCAGGTTGAAATGTCAGGTAGTTTTCAGTTCCCATGTTCAGTTTTGAATGTTAAATCCCAAATAAATTGTTGAAATTCTAATGATGTGCAAGTGGGGTTTTGTCATCTATGGTGCTGTCTGCTAATAGCAAGCTGTAAAGTGGCAAAATAAGACCATGATAGCCAGTTAGCTCACAACTATAGCAGCAGCTTCCATAAAATTAATGGTAATTTTCATTGGCTAAAGCAGTTAGCTAACATTACAATGATGCTTCCTGAAGCTATTTTGATGCTGTTGGTTCAACTTCTGTTTCTCAGGCATAAACGAAGGCAAACTCAAACTCACATTAGCAGCAAAACAGCTACAGGAATCATCGTAACGTTAGCTAACTTTTTTAGCCATCGATAGCTACCGTCTTCTTCACTTTTTCCGCTTCGGTAAAACACGACAGCTTTTTATTGTGGCATAGTGGAGAAATTGTAGGGTACATTTTCTGTTCACTAGAAATCACTGGCGAACTGTGGGCATTTTGCAGTGGACTATAGTGAATGAAATTAACTGTTGAGAATTCGAACACTAGAAAAAGATGGCGGACACACTATATAGTGCACTATATTGGGACAACACACACACACACCGCTGAGAGATTTAAACTACAATACAGAAAAGTGGTGGTCTACAGTGACTGATCTGGTCTGTGTGTCAGAGTGACTGACCTGGTCTGTGTTTCAGAGTGACTGACCTGGTGTGTGTTTCAGAGTGACTGACCTGGTCTGTGTTTCAGAGTGACTGACCTGGTCTGTGTTTCAGAGTGACTGACCTGGTCTGGTCTGTGTTTCAGAGTGACTGACCTGGTGTGTGTTTCCGAGTGACTGACCTGGTCTGTGTTTCAGAGTGACTGACCTGGTCTGGTCTGTGTTTCAGAGTGACTGACCTGGTGTGTGTTTCAGAGTGACTGACCTGGTCTGTGTTTCAGAGTGACTGACCTGGTCTGTGTTTCAGAGTGACTGACCATGTCTGTGTTTCAGAGTGACTGACCTGGTGTGTGTTTCAGAGTGACTGACCTGGTCTGTGTTTCAGAGTGACTGACCTGGTCTGTGTTTCAGAGTGACTGACCTGGTCTGGTCTGTGTTTCAGAGTGACTGACCTGGTGTGTGTTTCAGAGTGACTGACATGGTCTGTGTTTCAGAGTGACTGACCTGGTCTGGTCTGTGTTTCAGAGTGACTGACCTGGTCTGTGTTTCAGAGTGACTGACCTGGTCTGTGTTTCAGAGTGACTGACCTGGTCTGTGTTTCAGAGTGACTGACCTGGTCTGTGTTTCAGAGTGACTGACCTGGTCTGTGTTTCAGAGTGACTGACCTGGTCTGTGTTTCAGAGTGACTGACCTGGTCTGGTCTGTGTTTCAGAGTGACTGACCTGGTGTGTGTTTCAGAGTGACTGACCTGGTGTGTGTTTCAGAGTGACTGACCTGGTCTGTGTTTCAGAGTAACTGACCTGGTCTGTGTTTCAGAGTGACTAACCTGGCTTGGTCTGTGTTTCAGAGTGACTGACCTGGTGTGTGTTTCAGAGTGACTGACCTGGTGTGTGTTTCAGAGTGACTGACCTGGTCTGTGTTTCAGAGTGACTAACCTGGCCTGGTCTGTGTTTCAGAGTGACTGACCTGGTCTGTGTTTCAGAGTGACTGACCTGGTCTGTGTTTCAGAGTGACTGACCTGGTCTGTGTTTCAGAGTGACTGACCTGGTCTGGTCTGTGTTTCAGGGTGACTGACCTGGTCTGTGTTTCAGAGTGACTGACCTGGTCTGTGTTTCAGAGTGACTGACCTGGTCTGTGTTTCAGAGTGACTGACCTGGTCTGGTCTGTGTTTCAGAGTGACTGATCTGGTCTGTGTTTCAGAGTGACTGACCTGGTCTGTGTTTCAGAGTGACTGACCTGGTCTGTGTTTCAGAGTGACTGACCTGGTCTGTGTTTCAGAGTGACTGACCTGGTCTGTGTTTCAGAGTGACTGACCTGGTCTGTGTTTCAGAGTGACTGACCTGGTCTGTGTTTCAGAGTGACTGACCTGGTCTGTGTTTCAGAGTGACTGACCTGGTCTGTGTTTCAGAGTGACTGACCTGGTCTGTGTTTCAGAGTGACTGACCTGGTGTGTGTTTCAGGGAGCCTCCAGAACCTCCACAGCGGCGCCCAAGGAAGGAAGTCAGTGAGTACCGACTGGTGAACAACCGACGGACCCCACAGTCCCCTGCAATGCCAGGTAAAACAACAACAACAACAACAACAACAACACCTGTCAGCTAGAAACACATCCAAGTAGGCCCACCAAAAAAACAAACAGGAAACCAGCCCTCAAGGTAGTACGCCATGCTTGTTTACGACTCCTTGTCGTTTGTTAGATCATATGAAATCAGGCGTTGTAGGTTAAACTCCTGGTTTGAAAAGGTTATTCTCCAATTTGAAAGTTATACTGTTGGAGGACACGTGATGCATTTGGCTGTTTCTGGTATCTGAAGGCTGCGATGTGACAGCTGTGGCTTGTATCCAGAGCCAGCCATCCAGAGACAGTCAGACAGAGTGTCTTTCTGGCTAGCAGCAGTGAGCTCATCCCCCCTCGCTCATCCCTCCTGGGCCTGGGACACAGGAGCCGCTTGTCACCGAGGCCTCCATGGCCAACCTGCCTGAACACTTATGCTGTGTTCACACCGGGCGCGGCGAGAAAATTTGCGCCGCCCAGTTCGCCCAATCTCGCCACGGGATCAATGGGTCGCGAATCCGCCGCAGAAAGTAAAAAAAAAAAGTAACTTTTGCAAATGTCGCCACGCGGCGAATCCTGGCCGCCGAGTTCTGCGATTCGCGCCGCCCGTGCCGCCCGCCACCCAGTTCGCGCGAATTGTATTGACTTTCTATGTAAACTCGCCGCGCCGCAGGAAAAATGTGTGCCCGGTGTGAACACAGCATTACATGCACGCAGTGTACAGCACACACATACGCACACACACACACACGTATGCACACACACACACACACACATATACAGTACAGTACATACTCGCACATACTCACATACACAGAGCAGGCACACACACACACACGCATGCACACACACACACACACATGCACGCGCGCATACACACAAACTGTATACACAATCACATATACACACACACACTCAGCGCGTTCTCCTGCCATAGCCACTCAACACCGTGGAACGTTCATATAGAAATGATAAAGA
>NC_140236.1:34658306-34680806 GCF_949987555.1 Borostomias antarcticus
GAGCTAAATATGCCTCAGCAGGTTTTTTACTGTACATGCCAGATAGGTTTTAATATTGCACTGTATAAAACGACAGGGTTTAATATTGCACTGTATAAAACCATAATTATGTTAACCTTAATTTTGTGCATGTCTACCAGGTATCAGACTATACGATCCGAGTATTTAGACTGAACTGCCGAGAGAAGAGGATCCATTCTAGGAAAACCGTTCTACATCAGTGTTCTAGAACTTATAGAGGACATTCTGCCCTAGAGGAGGGGATTCTATCAATGTTCTAGAACCTCTAGAGGAAGTTCTGCCTTAGGGGAGGTGATTCTATCAATGTTCTAGAACCTCTAGAGGACATTCTGCCCTAGGGGAGGGGATTATATCAGTGTTCTAGAACCTCTAGAGGAAGTTCTGCCCTAGGGGAGGGGATTCTATCAATGTTCTAGAACCTCTAGAGGACATTCTGCCCTAGGGGAGGGGATTCTATCAATGTTCTAGAACCTCTAGAGGACATTCTGCCCTAGGGGAGGGGATTCTATCAGTGTTCTAGAACCTCTAGAGGATGTTCTGCCTTAGGGGAGGGGATTATATCAGTGTTCTAGAACCTCAAGAGTACGTTCTGCCCTAGGGGAGGGGATTCTATCAGTGTTCTAGAACCTCTAGAGGAAGTTCTGCCCTAGGGGAGGTGATTCTATCAGTGTTCTAGAACCTCAAGAGGACGTTCTGCCCTAGGGGAGGGGATTTTATCAGTGTTCTAGAACCTCTAGAGGACATTCTGCCCTAGGGGAGGGGATTCTATCAGTGTTCTAGAACCTCTAGAGGACGTTCTGCCCTAGGGGAGGGGATTCTATCAGTGTTCTAGAACCTCTAGAGGACATTCTGCCCTAGAGGAGGGGATTCTATCAATGTTCTAGAACCTCTAGAGGACATTCTGCCCTAGGGGAGGGGATTCTATCAATGTTCTAGAACCTCTAGAGGAAGTTCTGCCCTAGAGAAGGGGATTATATCAGTGTTCTAGAACCTCAAGAGTACGTTCTGCCCTAGGGGAGGGGATTCTATCAGTGCTCTAGAACCTCAAGAGTACGTTCTGCCCTAGGGGAGGGGATTCTATCAATGTTCTAGAACCTCTAGAGGACATTCTGCCCTAGGGGAGGGGATTCTATCAGTGTTCTAGAACCTCTAGAGGATGTTCTGCCTTAGGGGAGGGGATTATATCAGTGTTCTAGAACCTCAAGAGTACGTTCTGCCCTAGGGGAGGGGATTCTATCAGTGTTCTAGAACCTCTAGAGGAAGTTCTGCCCTAGGGGAGGTGATTCTATCAGTGTTCTAGAACCTCAAGAGGACGTTCTGCCCTAGGGGAGGGGATTTTATCAGTGTTCTAGAACCTCTAGAGGACATTCTGCCCTAGGGGAGGGGATTCTATCAGTGTTCTAGAACCTCTAGAGGACGTTCTGCCCTAGGGGAGGGGATTCTATCAGTGTTCTAGAACCTCTAGAGGACATTCTGCCCTAGAGGAGGGGATTCTATCAATGTTCTAGAACCTCTAGAGGACATTCTGCCCTAGGGGAGGGGATTCTATCAATGTTCTAGAACCTCTAGAGGAAGTTCTGCCCTAGAGAAGGGGATTATATCAGTGTTCTAGAACCTCAAGAGTACGTTCTGCCCTAGGGGAGGGGATTCTATCAGTGTTCTAGAACCTCAAGAGTACGTTCTGCCCTAGGGGAGGGGATTCTATCAATGTTCTAGAACCTCTAGAGGACATTCTGCCCTAGGGGAGGGGATTCTTTCAGTGTTCTAGAACCTCTAGAGGATGTTCTGCCCTAGGGGAGGGGATTCTATCAGTGTTCTAGAACCTCTAGAGGACATTCTGCCCTAGGGGAGGGGATTCTATCAATGTTCTAGAACCTATAGAGGAAGTTCTGCCTTAGGGGAGGGGATTCTACCAGTGTTCTAGAACCTCTAGAGCAGGGGTGTCAAACTCAAATACACAGTGGGCCAAAATTAAAACTTGAACAAAGTCGCGGGCCAACATTGAACAAATGAAAATTTTAATATGGACCCAAACAAGTTTTGCTTTAACATTGAATATGCACTTATCACTTTCGTTTTTGGTGCGCATCAATGGTGTGCACTAACATATGTGAATATGCCCTCAGACACAAGTGTTGGTGCTCCATCTGCTTAGTAGAGAAGCTTGTAAAACCCTAACTGTCCTACAGCCAGGCAGACAGACAGACAGCCGGCATGCAGACAGACAGCCAGGCAGACTAGGCAAGCAGACAGGCCGGCAAGAAGGCAGACAGGATTGAATGAACAGGAACAGAGCAAACACAGCGGCCGGCTAGGTCAACACAGGTGTCTCTATCACAGTGAGACGTTACATAACGTAAAGCTTCTGTTTTCTGCTATTCTTTTCGCCATTTTTAAGAAGGGGTAACACGGTTACAGTTGTAGTATGAGATTGCTATGACTACTGTCACAGAAGAGAGGGCGTTTCTGGGTCCTGTCTTGATTGACGCGCCAAAACAACAGCAGAGCATTATGGGATTTGTAGTATTAGCGGTGAATGCACTGTATAATACTGGCGGGCCAGCTCTAGTAGTCATTTGGTATTGCCTCGCGGGCCAAATATAATTACACTGCGGGCCAAATTTGGCCCGCGGGCCAGAGTTTGACACCCCTGCTCTAGAGGATGTTCTGCCCTAGAGGAGGGGATTCTATCAGTGTTCTAGAACCTCTAGAGGATGTTCTGCCCTAGGGGAGGATGTCCCTGTGTGGTCACAGGAGAGTCTCTGGACTTTTATATCAATGACTTGACCTGATTCATTAATGAAGTATTTCTTGGAAAGATATGATGCCTCTCGACTGATTTTTAAAATCAAAATGTTTACAGAGAGAGATCTAGAGAGATCTGGAGATTTGCACAGTACAGTACATTACAGGGAAAGCTGACCAAATCTCATCCTGACAGTCTCTGAACTCTGCTGTCCTACGCTGTTGAAAGTGAAGCGTCCGCAGCGCTGTTGGGAATGACACCGGCGTGACCGATCGTCTGACTGACTGACCGCCAGCAGGGCTGTGGACTCACAGGGCGCTGAAACATGGTCATGCTGAAACAGGGTCATGTTTCAGAGGGAGGGAGGAACTGGGGGGGGACTGGCGCTCCTCCAGATGTAGGGCGAGGCTACAACAAAGACAGTTTGCCCAGAATGGCCCATGGGGCCGAAACCTATCCCGTTTCTGTAATGCCAGGCAGCTTGATGTACTGTAGACTAGTACAGTACAGATACTAGTCTATCTACCACAGGATAGAAGTAGAGGTACAGTAGCTTGATGTAGGCCACTAAGACAGGATACTAGACTACTGTATCTACCGCAGGGCAGAGGTCGAACGCTGTTCATCGATCACAACATAATGAAAGAAAGGTTATCTAGGGATATTAATTTGAGACAGCATGTACTGTGTCTATGTATGTGATGGTGTTTGCTTGTCTGTGTGTGTGCGTGAAAGAGTGTGTATATGTGAGAGTGTGTGTGTACGTGTGTGGCTAAGGCTGCTATTGGTGGGGCGAAGAACAGATGTTGGTTGTTCAGTCAGGAAGTGATGACCCCTGCATGAGAACACGACTTCCCCTTGGGAGAGGTACAGGCAGCACACAAACACACACACTCTCTCTCTCTCACTCTCTGTCTCTCTCTCTCTCTCTCTCTCTCTCTCTTCAGATACATTAATTCCCTCCTACTACAGCTTTTTATGTTCAGTAATAGAGAACGTTCCAGTAGTCGGAGGAAGTTCACCGTGTCTGGAGAGAGTACATAAAGGATAGCTGTCGTGTTTTTCCGCCTTTGAGTGATGTTCATGGCCGTTCAACCAGGCCCTGTTCAAAGCGTCTCCTTTACAGAGAGAAACCAACCTTTATGTCTTGAATGTACATATGAGAAGAGGATGACAACATGTAGAAACATTTATTTTGATCATACTGTACAGTACATGTACTGACTACCAGTTTAATAAAAGAGGTTTAACTTGTCAGTCTTCATGCATGTTGTTGTTACCGGTATTATTATTATTATTAGTAGTAGTAGTAGTAGTAGTATTAATAATTATACCGAAATATAATAATAATCAGAATAGGTTTTATTGCCAGGTAGTTTTTACACATACTAGGAATTTGCTTTGGTCAGTTGGTGCATGACACTGATGGAGACAACATTAGACAGGGACTAGACAGGACAGTACAAAGACACGACTGCAAATGACAGCACAAAATACAAAATGGTGTGCGATGAGTGTATATGCAGTTAATGTACAGAGTGTGTGTGCTTTTTGTAATATATACAATGTGTGTGCCGTTGTACTATGTGTGTGCAGTGCCAGCTTACTGTATGTACAGTTACAGTCAGCGGTCATGTGTAATACTACGACTAATAATAATAATAGCGTTATTATTATTGCCACAAAGACATTCACAGTTGAAGAATAAAGATGACAGATCACAGATAGAGTGAATGAGAGATACAGAGAACAACAGAGAGTTGTCTTAGAGCATCATTACTAGGGCATCATTAGTATCAGCTGACATACTTGTGTCTCCTAGTAAGAGCGTGATCTACAGACTTTACTCTGGAGACATCCACACACCGAACACTCTTTGTTGGCCTAAACTCCCAGACCCTGAGCCTGAGGGTAGTAAAGTATGCTCTCTGAAGAATGTGTGAATCACAAAAACTGGTACGCGAACCTACAATATACTATAGTCTAGAGCCCTCTGGTGGCCATATGGAGTATTGCCATGGTTTCAGTAGACACACAAATCCAATCAGTGGGGATAGAGACATAGGCAGTCCACCCCGTTTTCACATTCTCCTATGTGTATCAGCCAAACAAACACAGTTTGCAGAACAGCACTGAAATCACTGCTAGATTCAAGGGACAGCCTGAACCACGCTTCTGCACAGCAGGCGTTTTGCACAGGCCCAATTTATACTGCTATCGTTTACCGAGCCTTGGTCCTCTGTCCCTCAGTAAAACCTTCGGATTCGGAAGCCAGGAACGAGTATGTCTCTGAAGCAAACAGCAGGGGGAGCCAGAGTGCATCCTCAACCGCGGTCACGCTGAGATCGCTGGCGTCTTCACTGAGTGACCTGTCCTCAGCCCAGCTGCTGTTTGTGTACACATGCTTAGACCTGCAAGCAGGTGACTGTGACACAACAACCTTTCCACTAAGTCTGTTGATCTGTGTGTGTGCGTGCGCATGCATTTGTGTGTGTGTGTGTGTGTGTGTGCGCGCGCAAGTGTATAGTAAAGAGATGAAAGGAGAGAGAGACACATTCAGCGTAGGTTCAGTAGAGTCCTAGCCTACTTCTAGCAACAGGAACCAGAAGTGTGTGTCTCCTGGAGACCTGCTAGGGGGAGGTATATAGTGTTAGCACTGCTGTCCCCTCCCCCTACACACACACACACACACACGGTCCCAGTGCCAGGATGTCAACATCTGTCTGCTGGAGCTGTACAGGAACCCGCTGAGTCAGTTTCCTGTTGGAGTTCCTGGTGTTTATACAGCTCTTAGTGCTGCAGCCACCCACACAGCTTCACACAACACACACACACACACACACACACACACACATACAAACACATGCACACACGGACACACACACGCAGAAACACACACACCCACCCTCACACACACAGGAGAGAATCTTTGAGGGATTACATAATGTGTGTGTGCACGTGTCTGACAATGTGTGTGTGTGTGTGTGTGTGTGTGTGTGTGTGTGTGTGTGTGTCTGACGGTGTGTGATTGAGAGGTGCCACCTGAGCAGGATCCATGGTGAGGCGCTGGGGCAGAGCTGAGGGGAACGTCTGACGTAGATCAGTTTCCACAGCTAGCCCACACACTCAATACACTCCGTCTCTCTCACACACACACACACACATACTGTACACACACTGCTCCATACAGTCCACTGATAAGGCTTTAGTAATCCTCCATAGTTGTGATATACCTTCTCTCCCCCTCAGCCCTTCTCAGGGGCTCCCAGCATTCGGTGGTCGGCAGGCGTGAGGGAAGGTAAAATGGCCGTGTGATCACAGCCAGGGACAACAACACAATCAAATAAGTTGATTCACAGATATCTAATAAGAACTGATGAGAGCCAAACCACCAGCAAACATTTTTTTGCTTCAGTAAATAAAAATGCTGCAACAGATATTTCTGACCTGCCAGACAAAGAAAATACTGTATTTTATATTCCAGTTACAGTACTTCCCTGGTAAGATAAAGGCCCTTTTTTATATTTTATTTTTAAATAAAAAGGCAGACGCACTGAAGCATAACAGGCAGGAGAAACGTTCTCTCCTTATTAAATCCATGAGAGCTAGTAGACCGTATGACTCATTATCAATGTTACCCAATTGCACTTCATAAAAATGCATAGAAAATCAAATTCACTACTGTACCCAAGCGTCAACTCTGAACTTCAGCTCAATGTTAAAATGACTAAAGAATAAAGAACAGCGTTTTTGATTGGAGATCAAATCTTTATTGTGCAGATATTGCCTCACCACTGAGTTTTTGATCAATAACAGTATAAAATATATTTTCTGGGTGAACGCTTGAATGAAGTGGATGCTTTGAATAGCATCTCATTTCACACATTATATACCATGTCCCATGTCCATCTCTCTCGCAGCTGGGCTGAGCTGAGACTGACAGCAATAGTCTCTCATGGACTGGAGAGAGAGGGGGCGCTAGAGAAGAAAATTACAGTCATTGCACCATTCTCTCTCTCTCTCTCTCTCTCTCTCTCTCTCTCGGTCTCTCTCTCTCTGGAATCAGTGGAAGGTATCCAGTGTCTCAACAAGTAGGGGCATTTATCCTCTGTCAATGACACATAATCTGGAGATGTTCCAGACCATGCCTCTCTCTTTGTTTGTGTCTCTCTCTATTGTGTTGTCCTGCACTTCCTGGCTCCAGTCCTCAGGTTTAATCTCTGCTATTACATTCATCACCTCACTGCCACTTTTAGAAACCGTTCACTGGCAGATCAGATCTATACTGTAGTTTGAGATGTGCACAGTGTTCTCCTAACCACAGCTGAGTTGTAATGGATCAGACTTCTACCACCAACAAAATACAGAAAAGGCTTGTTTTAATGTGCTATTGCATGGGGAAGTTGACTTGACTTCTCTGTGTGTGTGCCAACAAAAAGCCATGAACAAACATTGAAATGCTGGTTACACATACATGTCTTAATTCATATCAAAATCATATAAATTGTGGTTAAACTCATTTTGAGAAACTCTGCATCTTCCCACAACGTAAGAGGTCATAAAGGCAGCGTGTGAAGGTGGATTGAGCGCCCTGTCCAGACCAATCCAGTCCAGCCCAGACCAGATCAGTCCAGCCCAGATCAGATCAGTCCAGACCAATCCAGTCCAGCCCAGACCAGATCAGTCCAGACCAATCCAGTCCAGCCCAGATCAGATCAGTCCAGACCAATCCAGTCCAGACCAGATCAGTCCAGACCAATCCAGTCCAGACCAGATCAGTCCAGACCAATCCAGTCCAGCCCAGACCACATCAGTCCAGACCATTCCAGACAAGCCCAATCCAGTTCAGTTCAGTCCTGTCCAGTTCAGTTAGTGACTGATTCCCTGTGGTGGGTCCCAGTCGGTGACTGACTGATTACTTCCAGCTTCCAACAGATGAATCACCTGGAAATCCATCTGATTGCTCTTTAAATAAGGTCCCCGGTTTGCAGCAAGGGAACTGCAGCAGCTCTCCACAGCAGGTCCATCTGTTCAGCTGATCACTTCCTAGACATGGACCAATCAGTGTGAGGAAGGTGACAAACAAATGGAACAAAGAGGAATGGCAGTGAACAACCACCTGTGACATTAAAAATGACTTAATGACATGTTTCTCAAATCTGAATAAGTAAAGAAATCACCATTCTCTAAATACTCATGGTAAAACAACAACATGACACCACTCCCTTGGTAATAAACGTATGAGATGAGATGTCAACACAGTCGTGCCCTGGGTTAGCAGCACCCACCTTGGTGTTTTACTAGTGTGGATGAGTGTTTTACTAGTGTGGATGAGTGTTTTACTAGTGTGGATGAGTGTTTTACTAGTGTGGATGAGTGTTTTACTAGTGTGGATGAGTGTTTTACTGGTGAGGGCCATATATGGTCCTTCCTGTGCCCTCTGTCCAGCAGTTACCACAGTAACAGACCTTTTCCGAGGGGCGGAGCTTTGTCCTTCAGACCACCTCTGCTTTGAAACCACCTGCCCTCTGAAGTACAGTCTACGGGCACTTTGTCTCTTTTTAAATCCAAATTAAAAACAAATCTTTTAAGTAAAGCCTTTAGAGTAGTCTAGATTCTTTTTTTAATCGACTTGTTCTCTTAAAGTCGCACTAAAATGAAAAAAAGCATTCTGTTCCATTTTGGTTCACATAATTGGTCAGTGTTCACCTATTCAACGATGTATGCCAAATCAAATGATAAAATTCTACTTTTGTTGTAATCTTATATCAAAGTATAGAATTTCTTACTTCCTGGAAAACGGTAGGTCACGTGCAATGACGACAACAGGTACCTTAGATTTTAGGCCAATAATCTCACGACATGCACCCGTCAATCAACGCTATCCTTCTATCTAATCTGTCTAAAGTTCTTAAAACCCGTCCACATGTTCCAATCAAATTCCTCTAAACGCATGTCCCACCCTCATAGCTTGTTTGCGTCGGAAATACGTCAAACTACGGAAGTAAGATGATCTCAGACGTCCGTTTCAGTGTGACTTTAATGTTTTTGTTGCTTATATTGAATTGTTTCTTCATAGTGTTCTCTTGTCTAGCTGACTCCACTTAACCAGACATAATGCATGGCAGCAGTCAAGGAATAACATCTCGCCCTCTGCTCCTCTCTGGATTAGAGACAATAGGTAGTCTGACTCTACGAATGTTAGGTTTTGTGGATCTCCCAATCAGATTCAATCCAGACTACGTGAAACAACAACAACCTAGCAACCGCTCTGCCGAAGACCATTGTGATTGGTTTAAAGAAATACAGTGCCCCCTCCCCTTTCCCCATCCCTGAATGGTAATGAGTCCAGCCAGACCTTTCTCCATCGCAGACACAGCATAAGCGAAGGGTGGAGATAGGTCTGGCTATGCAAAACTATAGGTACAGTATTAACCAATTAATCCCCAGCTCGAGTGCCTGATAGGCTGGGTGTTGCGACACCACTGTCAGGGGAAGTGTCAGAACTGGAAGTGGCCCAGCCTGCCTGGGAGGCAGCGTCTACCCAACCTGACTGTGATGAGTAACACGAGCAGCCCGGGTTTGGAGCTGTATTTTTTGGGGGGCAGGCCTTCACACGTTTGTCCTGGTCACCAGCTTGTCACCACCGTAAGAACGGATGACCAGGGACACCCCGGGTCAGCGCCAGAATGGGTCCGGTGTTGGGCATGTTCTTTAATACCTCCGCTCACACTGAGGGGCGTTAAAGACGAAAAGACGAACTAAGGAGGAACTGAAGAGGTGTGTCCTACACACACACATACACACACACACACATACACATGCGTGTGTCATGTTTGACCTTTGGTAATGAGCTGTCCGAGTTTGAACCCTATCCTTACCCAACACAAGCAAGGTCACCAAAACGCCTCTGTAACAGAAACACAGAGCGTTCCGTCGGGCTGGTGGCTGTGGGCGGAGCCACAGCAGGGTCTAATACAGCCGTGGTACCGGACGGTCTCCTCTGCTCTCGTGGCCTAATGGTACTGGCAGTACTTCAGAAAGCTTTGTGTCATAGAGAGGTGAGTTTGAATCCCCGGTCCACAGAGACATGGGTTCGAATCCCCGGTCCACAGAGACATGGGTTCGAATCCCCGGTCCACAGAGACATGGGTTTGAATCCCCGGTCCAGTGGTAGTAGGGACAGGTGAACCGCCATCGCCAGACCCTCTTGTTTAGCACTTCCTGTCTCAACAGCAACACTGCTGCCCGCCTTTCACCTCTTGATGTGACTCATTTGTTCGCACATGATCGACAGGTACTGTGTGAGCTTCACCATGGCGATGATGACAGTCCCACCTATCAGGGTGCAGGAGGGCCAGAAGAGGGAGTGGAAAACGGCGACCCGTCCGTAGATGCGCGTCAGGATGGCGCTGTCCTGCTGCTGGTCGGGGTCCGAGTAGCACGCCACCTGCTGCTGGGTCTTCAGGCGCTCCGAGATGTTCATGACCACACTGTGCATGGAGGCGTAGTCCTTGCGACACTTTGGTACGTAGAAACACTAGGAGAGGTCACACACAGGCAGTGGAGGTCAGAGGTCACACACAGGCAGTCGAGGTTATAGAGATCACACACAGGCAGTCGAGGTCAGAGGTCACACACAGGCAGTCGAGGTTATAGAGATCACACACAGGCAGTCGAGGTCAGAGATCACACACAGGCAGTCGAGGTCAGAGGTCACACATAGGCAGTCGAGGTCAGAGATCACACACAGGCAGTCGAGGTTATAGAGATCACACACAGGCAGTCGAGGTCAGAGATCACACACAGGCAGTCAAGGTTATAGAGATCACACACAGGCAGTCGAGGTCAGAGGTCACACACAGGCAGTCGAGGTTATAGAGATCACACACAGGCAGTCAAGGTCAGAGATCACACACAATTAGAGAGATCACACACAGGCAGTCGAGGTCAGAGGTCAAACACAGGCAGTCGAGGTCAGAGATCACACACAGGCAGTCGAGGTCAGAGGTCACACACAGGCAGTCGAGGTTATAGAGATCACACACAGGCAGTCAAGGTCAGAGATCACACACAATTAGAGAGATCACACACAGGCAGTCGAGGTCAGAGGTCACACACAGGCAGTCGAGGTCAGAGATCACACACAGGCAGTCGAGGTCAGAGGTCACACACAGGCAGTCGAGGTTATAGAGATCACACACAGGCAGTCAAGGTCAGAGATCACACACAATTAGAGAGATCACACACAGGCAGTCGAGGTCAGAGATCACACACAGGCAGTCGAGGTCAGAGGTCACACACAGGCAGTCGAGGTCAGAGATCACACACAGGCAGTCGAGGTTAGTCTTCTTCTTTACCAGACCAATGAATACTAGTCTGGGAGTCTCAGGCTGCTATTTTGATGAACCTTGTTTTAGTCAGGTAACGTTTTTTTTCTCTGCTGATTCTTGTAGCTAGGGGGTCTCTTTAAAATACAGGAGGATGCCCCATGATGTCCCTTGAGCATTTTCAGATAGGCCCGAAGCACAAAACCCCCGAAAATGTGAGATTCATGAAATTTCATGCAAAATATTCAAATCAAATTTGGTTTCGCCAATGTTTATTCATAGAGGTCATACTACTCTTCCTACTTTCCTTTCCTAAACTTTATAAGAAATTGGACCATTTATTGCATATTGGATTAATGTTTTTTACAAAAAGTGCAGTAAATCGAACAGAGCACCTTTAGGTATTGTTAATTGTCTGCACAATAATAAACTTTAACATACCTATTCCTGGTCTTTCTCTGGTCCTTCAATGCACTTGGGTCCTCGAATAAAATTAAATTTTAAATTAAATGTATCACTATTCACATAAAAAGCAAGTGAAAGTGTGCGGGTGTTCCTGTTTACTGAGATTTTATTCAGGCGTGCAAGATACATTTGATTATCTTTTTTCATTTAATTTGCAATCAAATACATTATACATGACCTTTATGAATAAACATTGGATAAAGCAAATTTGATGCATTTGATTTGAGTATTTTGCATGAAATCTCATAAATCCCTATTTTCCTGGTGCTTTGGGCATATCTGAAAATGCTCAATAGATATCAGTGGGTACCCTCTTGTATTTTGAAGAGCCTCCCCCCCCCAAGCTACAAGAAACAGCAGAGGAAAACCTTTATCCTGCAAACCCAGGCTCAACTCCATGGCTCCCGGATTATACGGGCGAATGGAGTGTACCTGGTTTAGCTCCGTTTATCATGGCGAAACCCACGCAAGGGGCTGAAAAATCAAAGCAGCAGGCAGGAAACACATCAGACAAACCTTTAGGTGGATAACCCGCTAGGTTTCCTGGATGAACGCACCGTGCTCCTGAGATTCACTCTCTTGTCATGCTTTTTTTTTTTTTAGCACAATTCTCTCCAGCCCATTTCTACTGCAGTCATTGAGCAAGGAGGCAGTGGAAGTTAATGTTGTTTAGATTCACAATTATAATAATGCAGTTATCTCATCAGTCATCAGTGAACCTCTACTTTATCCAGCAAAGGCAGTTTGTGCTCTGCTCCAATTAGCAGCCATGGGAAGCTATCCAGGAAGCTGGACCACATGGACATGCTCAGCATGTTACTACAGAACCTGTGTGGATCTGGGGAGTCATACTGGACCATATAGTGCATCGTAAGCCAAGTAGTTTTTTTTTTAAATAGAAGAATAGTTCTCTGTTCTAAAACCAAAGCCATGAAAATTCATCAGGTCAAATCTGTAGAACTTTTTTTTTTTTCAGTTTTAGAATTGAGAAGGCGCAGTTTAAAAATAAACATTAAATTCTAAAACTGCTTCAAACTGTCTTGGCTGTTGTATGTTCACCTGGCCTAATTCAAATGAAAGACCACAGGAGGACTAGCGGTTGATCAAGGTGGCCAGCTAATTGGGAGCCAAATGAAGCATAATAAACGCTCAGGCCTCCAGCAGATGGACTAGCACAGCTGTCACTGTCAGAGACCTGTGGTGATTGAAAGCATGGCCATGCAAGCATTACTAAGGGTTTTCGATGTCTTCTGGTTTAGGGTTAGGGTTAAATGTAGGGTTATGGTCATGGCTGTGGTCCTGGTTGGGGTGACGGAGAGCGGTGTCCCACCTCGGGGTGGCTGTCCTGGGTGTCCTCGTTGTGGGACAAGCGCACGATCCTCCCTGAGGAGCTGAGGTTGACGTAGACCTGCAGGCAGGGATAGCGCGAGCCCTTCCAGCACTCTGCGCCGCAGCTGTAGCTGCAGTTGATGTCTGCCACGACAGTGGCGTTTATAACCGTGCAGCTGGACTCCTCTGTCCACACGCTGGAGAAGGGGGGAGGTTGGGCAATGTGAGGGGGAACAGAAGGGGAGGTGGAGGTGAGGGCATGAGGAGGGGTTGGCACAGGAGAGCCAATGAGTCACTGACCTGTGTACCTCTATCCAACCAGACTATCTGTCACACTGTGTTGGTCGTCATGAACAAAAGCAGCAGCAGCAACAACAACAACAACAACAATTTTAGTCCATCCAGACAGACAATTGTTGGATTAGATCTATCAAATAGGATCTAGGGGTGAACTTATTCTTTAAGTGCCAAGGTGCTAAATATACTCATTCTCTAGAAATGGCCAACATAGAGAACACAATTTGATCATTTGTCAGATGCCTATCCTGAAAGTGACAGTTTGTGCAAAGGTGCAGTGTTTTCATAGGACTCAATGTTTAACTGCTATAAAAATACAATCCATAACAATACAGTACAAAGCATGAACACATACTGTAGCCTACATGCCCTATGAAACTATCAAGTTGCAAATCATGCATTGAAACACGTGTCTAAATTGCATAAACCAGGTGAGCTTTGACTTCTGTAAGAGTGACTTCTGTAAGAGTGGGTGTGCATGATTTTTAAAGTCGCACTGAAATGAAAAAAGCATTCTGTGCCATTTTGGTTCACATAATTGGTCATAGTGTTCACCTATTCAACAATGTATGTCAAAACAATTACAAAATTCTACTTTTGTTGTAATCTTATATCAAAGTATATAATTTCTTACTTCTTACTTCCTGGAAAACGGTAGGTCACGTGCAATGACGACAACAGGTACCTTAGATTTTAGGCCAATAATCTCACGACATCCACCCATCAATCAACGCTATCCTTCTATCGAATCTGTCTAAAGTTCTTAAAACCCGTCCACTTGTCAACGTTCCAATCAAATTCCTCTAAACATATGTCCCACCCTCATAGCTTGTTTGCGTCGGAAATACGTCAAACTAAGTAAGTTAGATGATCTCAAACGTCCGTTTCAGTGCGACTTTAATATGATATGAATATTGTTATATTGTTGCCTTTATTGTTTGCTCAGACAACACTTACAGTAATAATCCTGGATGAAGCTACAGTTCCTGGAGTGTACTGTACCAGAGCAACCTAGTCGTGACTGGAAGGACCCTACCCCCACTGAGATATCAGCAGGTGGCATCACTATTGACCATGTCATGGACTGTTCATATTCAAAACAATAATACCACAGTTTACAGTGCAGTTTACTTGGACCAAGAAATCATTGCCCTAGTGACCAAAAGGACAAAGTAATTTTCCCTCACGATTAACAATTGTGGATCATTTGAATTATGAAGCTGTAACAGTATGTTGTCGAATCAAAAATTGATAAATCAAATTATGTGGGAATAAAATGTCAAAAGCTATGCGGTATTTTTTCATATACAAACCACAGTTAAATATAGTAAGCCACAGTTAAATATTAACTTTTTTTTCTGTTTTTCTTTTTTTTTTAACATTCATTCTTCAGGCTTTCTATTTTTATATCTGCAGAAGTGGTAGTATTATAATGGAGGACATAATTACACCATCTCTTGAAGGGTCTATACAGGGGGTGTGGAGGCAAGGGCAGAAACAGCAGCTAAGAAAATAACAGATCTTTAAATGATAGTGACTATCTCAATTTAGATGCTCTACATTTTGCCAGTGTGGGTAATTGCTAGAAAAGCTTTGACTATACAGTTGTGAATGGAATGTTAGAGTGGATGTTGGGTGTTGAAGTGGAACATGGACCTCAGGGTCAAGGGAGGGTCAAGGGTCACACACACACCCAAACACACACAAATACACACACACACGCACCTAAATACACACACGCATGCACGTGCGCGTGAGCTACCTGTCTGTGTAGGAGCGCACCAAGGTGATGCCCAGTACAAAGTACATCATGATGGAGATGAGGATCATGCTGAGGCCCAGCAGAATGGCCCGGTCCTCCCCCGCCCTCAGCGCTGTGACCGTCTTCCTCTTGTCCAGGACGTCATACTCACGGATCCTCTGGTAGATGGTCCTGGTGTAGGCACACGTGCGCATACACACGACGGACAAACACACATAGACACACACAAAAATACACACACAAACATACACATGTGCCGGAATACAGATACGTTATTCGGAAATGCACAGATAATGCCTTAGAAACATATGTTTTCTATCTAAAGTTACTTAAGCAATAAACCACTCGAGGCCGTGTGTTATAGTGATTTTATAGCTAGAGGGCGTTGTTAGGCACGACGCGAAGCGGAGTGCCTAAAACCCCCCTAGCTGTTATAAAATCACTATAACTCAGTGGTTTATTGCTTTTATACAACGGTTACTACAGCTAGTATTAGTGTAAAATAAACACAGCAATGTAAAATATTAACATTTATTCAAAACGAAGCATCATTCCCTCAATTCCGCCGCGCAAAATAGTTCCCCTAACAAAAGGGTTGCCAAGCAACAACAACAACTACAATGCATTGGATCAAATGGGAGGCGCGTTAATACTGAAAATGGAATGATATGCGGTCCCAGGTGTGTGTTACAAAATATTTTAACACGGCTTCCAGCCAATCAGGATCAAGAACCAGAACTAACCGTTGTATAATCGTTATTATTCAGGGGGAAAAAAACAGGCGCACATCCGCATTAGCCTATTGTTGATGTTGATGAGTGAATCACAGGTGACGCCGCTCTAATCTGATGAGATCACTGGCATTGCCTACAGAGAGGACACATTTTCACTCACCCGTTGTCAGATAAAGTTGGAAGATCAAGCAGCAAGTTTCTTAATTCAGCTAATGTTATCCGTTTTGCTACGTATGGATTTGAAAGCACGTTCCACTGGCTGACTTTATAACCATTGCAGTAATGTTATAGGGGAAAAGCATGACTTAATAAGGTTATTGTCAACTAGACAGACAATAACTTCAAAAATAGGCTACACTCAGTCTGAGAAGAAATGTGACTTGTGGATGTTTACTACATATGTGGTACTACTGCCTGCATTGTCGTAGTTTTAAAACTGCATTGCACATTTAGCAGTGCATCTCATTCATGTCCAAACTCCGTTTTGCTCAATTCATGTTGTCTTGACTCTGACAGTGAACGTTGCTAGTCATGTGACAGGGCATGGTAGCACAGCGACATCTACTGTTGTATTTGACAGTTGTTTCCTGTCACATCCCAGTTGAGTTATCCTGATATATACAGAATTGCCAACTCGTTGCTCTCCATTGAGAACATCAATTTAGAATCAAAAAACTTTTAGTTGGCGGACTCAAATGTGGAAATATTTCAGAACTAATTATATGTCAATATTATATCAATTTGATGCTTTGAATGCTCAAAATGGCATTGCCAATGAATATTAAGTTATTAGAAAATACGATTTAACGCAACTTCCGGTACAAACCACGTCAACTTCCGGCTTCTATCCGAATACAAATATGAATACAGATAATTATGTTGATTGAACAGATACAGATAATGACGTCTCGGTGCATCCCTAATACACACACACAGACATACACATGCGCGTGCGTGCGTGCACACACATATACAGTACACACACACACACACATACACACACAGACACACACATGCGCGTGCGTGCGTGCACACACATATACAGTACACACACACACACACACAGAACACACTGCAATAGCAAGTGCTGTTCTTTATACGATCTGTTCCATCCCACTTGGTTGGATCAAAGAGCAACAGACAAATCAATAACGGAGTGAGAGAACAGTCGATACAGATTAACGCTCAGACAGACTTTTTTTAGTCATTATTTGCTGTTCAGCATTCTGTGATTGAATTTTTAATTGTTTTTGTGTGAAACGGGACAAAAATAGAAGTCATAATAATGACAAAAATAGAATTCAAATCATTATTTAACACTGCAGCAATGCAGGTTTTGTCTCGCAGCGTTTTGTGTTTTTCGTGACAAACTTATAAAGGGTATAGTAGCCTACCTTCTCTCACTTCCTGCTCCTTGAGCTCCTTTACTTCCTGCCCAGAGGAACATCCTATCTGAGGATTCTTAGTCCACCGCTGTCCGAGGACTCTGGGGATTGCAGTCCACCGCTGTCCGAGGGCCCTGGGATTCGTAGTCCACCGATGTCCAAAGACCCTGGGATTCGTAGTCCACCACTGCCCGAAGGGCTCACGCTCGGCTGTTGGAACCAACTGTCGGGGATACATACACTCCGTTACCCATCTACCCCTCTGGCACCTTCCATGGGATGCTCCAGTGCCTTGCCTCACCCCCCTGGCACCCGTCTGCTGCTGTGTGAAGCCGCGTGGTCAGCTAGGGGCAGACCCCAGACAGGGCGAGACAGAACGGTTGTTCTTCGCCTCTCCCAGCAGAGATAAGTCACCCCCGGTCAGAGGCAGTGGAACCAGCAGGACTCACGGCGAGCTAAGAAACATGGTATGTTATCCATAAGAGTCACACACACACACTGACGTCTGGGTTGGAGCAATCCTGGAGCCGGCAGAGGGGACGGACACCACACAGAGAGAGAGGGAGGGAGAGCGAGAGAGAGAGAGGGTGAGAGAGAGAGGGAGAGAGATATAAAGTGAGAGAGAGGGAGAAAGATAGAAGGTGAGAGGGAGGGAGGGAGGGAGGGAGGGAGAGAGAGGGTGAGAGAGGATTGGGGAGAGAGAGAGAGAGAGAGAGGGAGGGCGTGCGTCAAGCCCACTCGTCTGTGTTAACTGCCAGTTCACTTGCTACTGACTATTCATAATGAGGTGAAGACAGAGAGCTGGCATCATGATGAGGACCTGAGAGAGAGCATTGATCCCCTAACAATACTCACCACTCAGACGCACAAGCCCTCCACACACCCCCTCCTTCCTCCCCTCCGTCCATCCTGCCCTGCCCTCCCCTCTCCCCCGTTTGCCTCTTCATCCACATCCCATCATCCGTCTCCTCCCTCCTCTCTTCATCTCTCTACTAGGGCTGCACGATTATGACAAAAGATAATAATTGTGATTATTTGCTTCAAAATGGTAATTGCGATTAATAATTGCGATTAATATTTAATATATAATATTAATATATAATAACCAAAATGCTCCGAAATCACGGACGTTGATCCCTTTCTTGCTACTAACTCACTGACCTCGTTTTCACTCGTTTTTTCACTACTCACGGCTGCAGGTACTCTTGTGACACTTGTCTTGACCTACTGCTATCTGTCTTCTCAGTGAAATTGCTGCGCACAGCGTACTCAGCGGG
The DNA here is from genome assembly GCF_949987555.1 of Borostomias antarcticus. NCBI lineage: Eukaryota > Metazoa > Chordata > Actinopteri > Stomiiformes > Stomiidae > Borostomias > Borostomias antarcticus. Next base: position 34,676,653 of record NC_140236.1, read on the forward strand.
AACGCATGTGATTGGTCAGACAGCATAAGCGCCTGTGATTCGTCCGTGTAGTCCTAGCACACTCAATTCAAAGCAAAAGTATGAATCACATTAATTGCGGCCTTTTGCGATTAGTTAATTGCGGAGGTCTTAATCGCGATTTTGATTAATTCACGATTAATTGTGCAGCCCTACTCTCTACCCCTTCTCCCAAACCTCCATCCCTTCATTGTCGTCACCGGAGACATCAGCGGGTTCAGCAATAGGTTAAAGGTTGAGAAATGCTGCCGTTGAAATATACTGCAGGGTGTGAGTTACTAATGGAATTAAGACTGATTTTGGCTCCAGGTGTGTCGTGCGTTGCATTTAGACAACAGAGGAGACACACACAGACGCACAAGAGCGCATGCACACACACACACACACACACACACACGGGCCTTGTGCCTGTATATAACCGGGCCAGATAACACGTTCCCCAGGTGTCAGACTTGACTGGGACGGAGTGATGCGTGTCATTTCATTAGTCTGGGGCTGCTGCTCCAGAGCCCTGGCAAGCTGTTTACACAGGCTAGCCCGCCCCCCCGGCGCACCACAGGAACACACAGGGGTGTTTGTCTAAGAGGAGTCAACACTACTCCTCCAATAGAGAGAGGCTTTTAGAATCTAGAAACCATTACACCGTTACAGTCAATCATTTTTATCAGACCACTGGAACAACAACTAGAGAAATGGGAGAGAGGCTTTGGTTATGCATCATGGATGACTTGTTTTGTGAATTCGGAGGAACACAAACACAAAGCAAAAGACAGAATATAAGCTAACCCATGATCAAAAACTCTTTTGTGAATTTTGTTGGACAGACTTTGATGAGCCACTGTAATAGGCTGTGGACAAAGACGAGAGGTGGGCGTCTCAGAACAGACTCTATGAGATCACTCTGTGCCATGACAGGCTGTAGAAGACATAGGAGGTTGATCCAAAGCAGGAGTGGACTTGGTGGATCTACTCTCCTCTTGACCTGGCCTTGGCCTGGGACTGAGCAGTCTGATGCAATAACAGACTCAGATTTACAGAACAGAAAAAGCAGAAAGCAATGTAGACACTACTGTACGGAACTAGCCAAAGTCAATCACATTTTATCTCTATAAACTACTACTTTACAACATGTTTTATTTTTTTATTGCAGATTTAACAGCAAACAGGAAGCGTGACGTCCTTCTGGTCACACACCAGTGGGTCACATCTGCAGAGCAGTAGCAGCATCTGGACCATCAGCCCCGGCTCAGACCTACATCGTCACTTTCAATGTGCATCATGAACCATCGCGATGCTGGTAGGAAATGCTCACCTCGGTCGTAGCTTCCACTACACAGTATCAGGAGGTGGTTGGGCTTGACGTACCAAGAGAGCCTGTAATGTAGGTACAGGACCCAAAGCCTGTATGGCCTCATGTAGTATGAGACTGCAATCCACTTCTTGGAAGACAATAGGCTAGGAGATGAGACTAACAAACGAACTCCAAAACACCAGAAGCCAGAAATGGTGGAAGGTCGGGCTTGGAGCTATCAACCACAATTCTTCAGAAACGTTGATGAAAACCATGAATCGTGAGGACCCCACCTGCACCCCCACCTCCCAGCTCAATTGATCGACTATAAATATGAAACAGAGATTCTTCGGACCTTCAGGGAGAGTTAATAGTTTGTGAATTCTAAACCAAGTGTGAAACACTACAGTGACCAGCTAGGGCTTAACTACATGGATACTCCTACCGTAGTATTGTTATGTCAGCTTAGCACCCTCCCAGTCTCCCAGCAAGCTCATGTTATTATATCTTTGTTGTGTCTACCTCTACAGTATGTCACTATGTCTTTAAACCTGGTGACATGCTAATGCTAACGCTAACGTTACTATAGCCTCCTGGACAGCTGACACGCCGAAACGAGAGATTATCTTTGTCTTACTGTCAGCTGGACCACGACCAGGCCCCATCATGTTGGCTAGCGTGCATGTTTTCATGATAGGTTGAGAAATAACAACAGTAATAAAGACTTGGATTCAACCAACACTAGGGCTGGGTATCATTTAAAAAATGACGATACCAGTACAAATACCAGTACCCTTAAAGTGATACCGATACCAATTGAATGCTTCAATCGATTCTTCGATTTTTGTGTGTGCATTTTTTCCATTCCATAACCATCATGTGAATTGAAGCATTCAGTTGTGTAAAATGCCATCAATCCTCCCACATTCAAATAATTTTTACAAGAATACATTGTGAAAGTGTTTAAAAGAGTATCAAACTGCATTTATTACAATATAACTACTGACAGTCACTACACATTTTTTTGTCATCCGTGACCTTGCAGCTAAGGTTAGTCTGGGGCCTTTCTCGTTCGGTATTGTTTCGCCGGTCTAGAGCGGAAGCGCGATGACGCATCGCATAATCATCCGGTCTTGACCGGAAGACGAACAGTTGTTGTAATGTTTTTACTGAAGGCTGCACATGGTGAAGTTTCGCGTAGCTGTCTGCCGTAATGGGCCAATCACGCATCGCATTAAATTGAAGAACGCTTGCAGTGACTGAACCATATTACAACATATTTTTTTCCTAGATCTCAATACAAAAAGGATTGAATGAAGTACTGGTTTGACTGAAGACGTTTCGATGCTACTTGGTATTAGTTTGTTTCGATCCAGTACTACAAGGTATCGAGTACCGATACCCAGCCCTAACCAACACACACTGGACCATAAAACATCCAGAGACTGGGTTGAAAACACAGAACTCAGTGTTTTGAAACCAGCTCTTTGAAGACCTTTAGGCAGCATCTCAGTTCATTTAATCTTACCAACAACATTGTCCTTTGGAGTTTACCTTGTTGATGCCATCAGTGCTATCATTTCATGCTCGATTAGGTGTGTAATCATGTGTTGAATATGAGAGGTGAGTGAGGTCAGACAGCGCTAATGATGGTAGCAATGCTAATGGCACTCTATGGACACTGTAGTGCGCTAACGCACATAGCTAATGTTGCCGCTACAAAGCTAGGATTCAACAAGTTGCTCCTTAAATTGAATGCACAGTTTAACAGGTTCACCTTCAGACAGAGAACATGATGTAACAGCTTGTGTTATCACATACCATGATGTCTGACCAACCCTAGAAGTCAAAAGACTTTTCAAGGTTGAGGAAACGTAATTAAGAAAGTTGGGTGAACAGTCCGTTTTAAAGAACAGCAAGGGTAGCCAATAAACCAGGCCAGGTCCAGCCTGGCTTATGTGCGTTGGCTGGCTTGTTTCTGTGCAGGACTGGTAGGATGGTAATGTCTGATAAATAAAGATGGGTCTTGTCACCTGGACACATCAGTTCCAATGCTTCCAATGCTAATCCAGCACAATGAGAGCGGGATAGCCAGTTCATGGGCTCACAACAACTAGCAGCAGATCTGTATGGGTAAGCCAGGCTTACCCTGGCTTATAGGAGCAATCGCCACTGGAAGGGGTACCAATAATTTGCAACACTTGGGACAATTTAATTGTTCCTACCAAAACGTAAACAACTATAATTCCACACCAATACGAAGTCCATCACAAGAGTACGACAACTCGTGCTCAAACACCACATCAACTTTTATCAAACTGAAAATTGCCCAGCCAGTGCTAACCATCTCTGGGCTACTGACACCATAATAAGGGGAAGCTTTTGTCAACGACTATCCACTATCCACTCGGCCACTGCTGACCTGGGAAATCTGTGGAGTCTTTTTGTTTTGATGTTCTGGGACCACTGCCTCTTGTGGTAGCAACATAGAACTGCACGTCAACAACGGACTGCAGGTCAACAACGGAAGGGAGGGACAACCCGACATTCGCTCTTCTAGGTGCGCTGGCTTACAGCCAACGCACGAAAAACAGTATTCTTACAGAGAATTCTCACCCTTCTGCCTTTTGATTTAAAATAAACAACCAATCAGACAAAGAAACCATCATCAACCGTCTGCTTTAATGACCTTCTAATGGGGGTGCTCTTCTGGCCTCATTAGGCTTGTCCTCGTGGAGTGTGTGCGTGCGTTCGTGTGATCGTGTGTGTATGTGGGGGTGTTTGTGTGTGTGAAGGAGAGAGACAGTGTGTGTGTGTAAGAGAGAGACAGTGTGTGTATGTGCGT
>NC_140236.1:34685806-34713306 GCF_949987555.1 Borostomias antarcticus
TTTAAAAAGGTCAGCGCCGGTCTGTGTCGTTCTGCCTGAGCTGCAAGAGCATGACTCCCCACGCTCCCTGCTCACTTAGCTGGCATAGCAGGCATGCTTTACAGGCATCCGCCCCGGTCCGCACACCATAGCAGGCATGTTTTACAGGCATCCGCCCCAGTCCGCACACCATAGCAGGCATGTTTTACAGGGCCCTGGGGCACTTAGCAGGCTGCTAATGAAGCCCAGCCAACCTTCCATTGAAGGCGTTTACTGGACCTGCCTGTGTCTGAACTGGACAGAGAGAGAGGGAGAGAGAGAGGGGGGGAGAGAGAGAGAGAGAGAGTGAGAAAGAGAGAGTGAGAAGGAGAAAGAGGGAGAGAGAGAGGGTGAGAGAGAGTGAGAAAGAGGGAGAGAGAGAGTAGAGAGAGGGAGAGAGAGAGGGGGGAAGAGAGAGAGGAGAGAGAGAGAAAGAGAGAGTGAGAAGGAGAGAGAGGGAGAGAGAGGAGAGAGAGGGTGAGAGAGAGAGAGAGGGTGAGAGAGAGTGATAAAGAGGGAGAGAGAGAGTAGAGAGAGAGGGAGAGAGAGTGAGAGGGAGAAAGAGGGAGAGAGAGCAGTAGAGAAAGGGAAAGAGGGGAGAAAGAGTGAGAAAGAGAGTGAGAAGGAGAAAGAGGGAGAGAGAGGAGAGAGAGGGTGAGAGATAGTGAGAAAGAGGGAGAGAGGGAGAGGGAGAGAGAGGGAGAAAGAGGGAGAGAGAGCAGTAGAGAAGGGGAGAGAGAGAGGGAAAGAGGGAGAGGAGAGAGAGAAGGAAAGAGGGAGAGGAGAGAGGGCGAGAGTAGAGAGAGGAAGAGGAAAGAGAGAAAAGGAGAGAGAAAGAGAAGTAGAGAGAGGTGATTGCTGCGTAGTACACACCGTAGTTCCTTTATTAGATTCTTTAACAGACACTAAGATATACAGACACAAAGCCCTCTGTACACCGTGCGATTTTGGGCTGTCCCAAACGAAAGATAACCAATCATGGCAAAAGAAGGCTTGCATGCTGATGACGCTACTTTTTTGTTTTTTTTGAGGGGGGCGGGGGTTGGGGAGGTAGCTGCTCTCAGCTGCTCGTAGCCCACGATTCTGAAGTGTCTCATTGCATGCATGGCCGTACCCAAGATTACAGATTTGTGTCGCAGTGTGGCTTGCAAGAGATTTATAAGATGACAAAAATCCCACAGTGTATAGAAACCTTGAGATCAATAGACACCTCAGATCAACAGACACCTCAAATCAACAGACACTAAGATCAACAGTGTCACGACCCGGCTCTAAGGCTGTGACAAAAATGGAGTCCACACGGTTGTTTCTCAAAAAGTTAACATAATTTATTAAAGTGCCAGGATATGAAATATGTAAATCAGTCAATCAGTAGTGTAAAGCAAGTGAATGGATGAGTGGAAGCATACTGTATGTGTGTGTATTTAACATGAGGTGCTCCAAAGAATAATAATGTCCGCTGCCGGACAGGAAATGGGTCAGAGCCACAGTTCAAGATGAGCTTGCTCCATTTGTAGGGTAAGGTACGGGCCAGGTGCACTTGGTTAGCCTAATGGGCTGGGCCCCGCCCACCTGCAAACAAGCAGGCAGCCAACCAAGTAGACGGCCAGCCCTACTGGGTCGTCACAACAGACACCTCAGATCAACATACAATAAGATCAACAGACACCTCAGATCAACATACAATAAGATCGACAGACACCTCGGATCAACAGACACCTCAGATCAACAGACACTAGATCAACAGACACCTCAGATCAACAGACACTAAGATCAACAGACACTAAGATCAACAGACACCTCCACATCAACAGACACCCAGCAGCTCTGATAAACCTCCACATCAACAGACACCCAGCAGCTCTGATAAACCTCCAGCACCTGCTAAAACATATTTGGATGTGCGTGTGGTGTGCTTTCAGTTTCTCTAACACCTGTGCTGATGACATGCAGCCTGCCCTGCTGTCCAGATCGTTTCAGCAAAGCCCTACACACACACACACACACACACACACACACTCACACACACACACACACACACACACACACATGTCCCTCTTATCTCCGTCTGACTGAGCAGTTATCTCATCTGCTGTTTCAGGAAGGTTATTTTGGTGGAGGCGGTGTCGTTCATGTTGGTCATTCTGGTGCTGTTGGCAGTTGACAGTTGAGAAGTGACAGTTGGCATTTGACAGCCACATGACTGTGTGCTTCTGAGACTGTATGACAGGCTACTAGTACCTCAATAATACAGACAGAAGAATACCACTCCCCATGTAGGCCCACTATGTGATTCATGTCCTGGTTTTAGATGATAAATGGTAAATTGATATCCTGGTTTTAGATGATTCCATTATAAGATTTGTGGAATTCCCTGGTGCCGTAACCTACTGTCTTTCTGGTGGCAAAGTTGTTGATTTTATCGAACTCTCGCCTACACTGATTGAACGTCATCCCTCAATTCCCACGGCGATAGTGCACGCAGGCATGAATGATGTCATGTCCAGGCAATCAATTAAGCTCCAGCGCGAGATTGAATCATTGATATTAACCATTGAAAGTCTGGGTAAGCGTTGTATCCTCTCTGGTCCGATCCCCACTACGTCATCTGGCACTGAGCGTTTTAGACGTCTTTTTAGCCTCCATCAATGGATGCAGAACTTCTGTAGAGCAACAGCACTTGATTTTATTAGCCATTTTGACATGTTTTGGACTCGAGTTTTATACAAAACGGACGGATTACACCCCAGCTATGAGGGGACGAGGAAGCTGACGTCAAACATTATTAACTGTATTGCTTTTGACTTATTCTGACTCCTATCCCTGTGCCTGTTGTCACCCCGAACTCCACCTCTGCTGTCATTCCCTGTAATCTAGGAGGGGCCTTCAGAAAGAGAAAGGGATTAGGGGTAATTCACTGGAATATTAGGAGTTAACATAAATTTTTTTACCATGTCAATATATTTATCTTGCAGACTAATCCTGATATCCTGATTTTAAGTGAAACCCGTCTTAAGGGAAATGATTCAGATTCAGATTTAACTCTAAATGGATATAACTTGTTTGGGGTGGATAGGACTGGAAGGGGGGGGGGTATTTATGTTAAATCGTCTATCTCTGTTACTATTTTAAATACGGTGACTATACCAAAATGTTTTGAAATTCTTGTTTTAAAAATCAACCGAGGGCCCAACAACTTCTTCAATGTGTTTGGGGTCTATAGACCATCTGCTGACATTTGTTCCATTGATAAAATAGCAGAGCTTCTTTCACAGTATGCAAATGATGAGATGATTGTTCTTGGTGATTTTAAAGGAGTAGTAAAGGGGAAAATGCATGTTTAGCCCTGTGTTAAGGTTACTTATGATCATATACAATGGTTCAGATCAAAACGTTGACAAAACTAGCACTTTTGAGAAAGTCTGATAATTGCTCTACCACCGTTTAGGTCATACAATGGATGTGGGTGGGCACCGTGAAAAATCTGTCAAAAAACATGTTAAACTCTCAATTTCAAAGACAAGAAATGTAAAACAAATGTATAGAAGCTACATCTATCATAGGCAAGGTAGGTTTTATACCGTACAGTACATACTGTATTTATTCATAATGGAAGTGTTAACCTAGCACTAACGCTACTTTGGGTGTTTAAGTATGGATTAGCTACTGTAGCAAGCACCATGGCTTGAACGCAATAATGAACAATGATAAAAACCGTATATTAAGCTATGTACCTCACAACTGCCTGCTAGCAGCTTGTCGTGCTCTGACTCTGTCAGCCTATCATCAACCCCCAAAATATTGACTTCTCACTCCATCCCCCTCCCTAGTGTTACCATTAAAACATCTTAAGCATAAGGTGATAAGCAATACATGTCTTAAGTGTCCTATTGTGAGCCCTGCTCCTGTCAACATCCTGGACTCCTACTGTGTGGAAGTTTCATTCATGTCATGGTGCTGTCTAATGGGTAAAATATACTGTGGCCTGGATCCCACCAATTTCACAGTATTTTTTCATTTCCTCAACCCTGATTGTACCAGAGAGAGTGAACCGGCCTCACTAATTCATCATGAATATGCAGCATCTCTGCTAAATGCCAGGTCAATATCATTCCAGCTGAACTTTCAAATGTCTTAACTTCTGCCTCTCTGTGTGGTCTATATTTTCAGACAACCACAAACCTCTCCTTGCTACACTATGTCTGAGGCAAGGTTATTATAGTTAACGAAAACGTAAAAAAAAACTGAAACTAGGTGTGAAAAAACATTTTAGTTAACTGAAATAAAAATAAAAACTAGGCTTTACAAAAAAACGATAACTAACTAAAACTGTATTGTGTGTTTACAAAACGAACTAAAATAAACTAAAATTATAGAGAAAATGTCCTTAGTTTTAGTCTTTTTCATTTCATACGTAAGCCTAGTCTTTTGGATGGATATTAAATCTATCCTCCATTTTTTCTTAGCTGTGCCCCTGCGCAGGAGGAACCTGACGTGCGGCAGATGGTTTGTTTTGCACAGAGTGAAACAACGTGAGCTCGCAAGATCAGGATAGTCTCATGAGGCTAGCACAGAAGAAGAAAAAAACTAAAACTAATACTGAAACTAATAGAAACTAACAAACGAAAACTAAGCATTTTCAAAAAATAAAAAATAAACTAAACTAGCAAACCTGCTTTAAAACTCATCAAAACTAAACTGAAATTGAAAACAAAAAGTTAAAACGATATAAAAGTAAAAACTAATGAAAAAAGCAAAACTATTATAACCTTGGTCTGAGGCCCCATCTATCACAGCCGTTAAACTCCTGCACCTGCCTGCAAGTGGACTCTGATGGCCTGTGTAAATGTGAGACATGGAGGCAGGCATGGACACACATGTAATCGTAAATTCACACGTTTATACGTTGATAAGTTAGGCCTTTTATTCATGGGCCACCCTGTGAAGCATTAGGCTATGCGCAATATACTGTAGATCCAAACCCCATTACCCATGCAACAACACTATAGGCTTATAATGATTATCAGTTTGGATCTCAGCAGCCAACTAATAAGGCCTAACGCACTAAACGAATGCCAATATAGCCTGCATAATAGATAATTAATTATAATCTAATTGAGACCACTCAGGCCTAACAAGTGCTCTTATCAGTCGTGCACATGTGATATCATCACGAGTAGGCTATAAAAGCCATGCCGTCTATGACAATTGTGTCATTAACGCAAAATGGCAGATCTGTTATTGCTAGAGGAGATTGTTAATAGGAGATTGAGGAGAGAGAGAGTATTCAATGATGAGTGGTTAGTAAAATTTCTTTCTCTTTCTGCCTTTTGCACTCGGCTCTATTCTCGTTGCATATGTATTAGGGGCGTATCACTGACCATTTATAGGCAATTGTGGGCGTTAATTGGGGTGTGATCAGAACGCGCGTTCACATGTGCCAAGTTAATTGTGGATTGTGATTTATAAAGGGCAGCTGGCTTTGGTGTAAGTCAACATGGGCTGTGATACGCAGCGTTTTATAAATTGGAGATTTTTTGTGCCTATATTTTCGTACTTACTTAGCTAAGCAAACTTCGTTACGTGGATTCTACGCAAAGTTTATAAATGAGGCCCCAGGAGTAGCTACGCCACAAAGACTCACCATGATTCACCCATAGGTGGCACTATAATAAGCAATTTAGCGTACAATGCTGCCATGTCCGCCCCGATTGACGAAAATGTATGAAACTTGGTAGCAGTAGGTCATTCCTCATGGGGAACTTTACAATTTGGTCCCATGATCTCCGCCAAGATTGATTTGGCTCCAGGTTGAAAATTTGGCAAAACCTACAAAACATTTATTCTCATAAACCGTAAGTCTGATCGGTCTGAAATTTCAGAAGTATGTTAAGGGTGCATGTCTCCCTATAGGGTGTTCACAGCTAAGAGATCCAATCCAAGATGGCGGGGAAACTGGCATTTAAAAATTGAAAAAATATGCACAGACTGCTCTAGTTAGATAATACACTGTACTGTTGCTGGGTCCTACCTTCAGGTGTCTGCCTTAGCTTCGTAGATTGAAAATCCCACTCATTCCAAGCTGAGAAGAGACTGTCAGAGTTGGTTTTAACTTTTCTGTGTGTCCTGTTGATTAAGCCGTTGCTCTGAGATGAACCATTAAGCCCGTGCGCTCAACATGCCTCAAATACCACTCACTGCACTGAGACTAACAGCAGTGCTTACTCTGCCCGAGGGCATAAAAGTTGGTGATGAGTGTGTGTGCTTTGTGTGTGTGTTTGTTTGTTTTGTTTGTGTGTGTGTTTGGGAGAGAGGCAGTGAGTATGTGGGGACTTGTAGTCTGTTATCTATTGCCATCTAATGGTTAAACTACAACATTACAGACAGACAGAGAGAGAGAGAGACAGACCGCTCATTGTGGTGCAGGCCTGATTAACCCTGACCAGCACATGGGAACTGGACATTAAAAGCAAGAGCACTAGACACAAAAGCAAAAGCTTCAGTTAGATGCTCTATCCTGCGGGTATGACTCACACTTGTAAAACAATGTTGTAAAATGTTCTTTGTCTTCTCTCTATAGATGAGGTGGAGAGGAAGGAAAAGAGAACGTAGTATAGTAGAGTAGGAGAATACTGTCAAATGGTCTCAGAGAGTATAGCAGAGTATAGTAGAGTATTCTCACCCTGTTCTCAAAGAGTATAGTAGAGTACTCTCACCCTGATCTCAGGGAGTATAGTAGTGTAATCTCACCCTAGTCCCAGAGAGTATAGTAGAGGAATCTATCTCACCTTGGCACCTTGTTCTCAGAGGGTATAGTAGAGTATAGTAGGGTACTCTCACTCTGGTCTCAGAGAGTATAGTAGAGTAATCTCACCCTGGTCTCAGAGGGTAGAGTAAAGTATAGAAGAGTAATCTCCCCCTGGTCTCAGAGAGTATAGTAGAGTAATCTATCTCACCCTAGTCTCAGAGAGTATAGTAGAGTAATCTATCTCACCCTAGTCTCAGACAGTATAGTAGAGTACTCTCCCCCTGGTCTCAGAGAGTATAGTAGAGTAATCTATCTCACCCTAGTCTCAGAGAGTATAGTAGAGTACTCTCCCCCTGGTCTCTGAAGAATGTATGCTCTGTAGTTGAGTGGCCAGTGGCAGCAGTGGTCTCTGCTGAATGAATAAGTTGGTATACTCTAATAACTAATTTGTTAAAATTGTACTGTTAACGCACTAGTTAAATAATGGGCAGTGTGTGTCTGTGTGAAGTGGGTATACCCTGCCTTTATACCTCAACCAGAGACTTTACTACTGGAGGACAGAGCCTGGGAGGAGGTTGTGGAGGAGAGGGAAGGAAGGCCCCAGCAGAGAATGAGAGGAAGTGAGAAGTGAAAGTTCACTTCCTTTACACCAGGGGGGAGTGGAACAGGAGCCCAGAGAGTGGTGAGGGCATAGTACAAGTTAATACATAAATATAATACATATTTATACAAATACATTATTTAGTTAGTTCTTGTTATCTTTTTTGAATCTTGCAAACCACATTATAATACAACCGCACATCAGCTGTTGTAATATATATATACAATGCAAATTATTTCATATGACCCCCTTTTCTGTTCTAATGCAGGCAACTAATACGGTTTGATTTGAACCTAGCTGCACCACCTTGTTTTCACCAGTAGGAGGAGTGGTGATACTTGACAATACAGTGAGCGTGGCTTGCGAATACGGTTATATTATTTTCAACCACTAGGCAGCGTTATGGAGTTACACAATGCCAGATACCACTTTCATCTCAAAAGAACACAGACCTATTCATCTCTGGACAGATCACAAGAGCTTCAGGCGCTGTCCATGTGAGGGCGCTGTTCCATAAGAACTCATGCAGGAGCCTTAGATGTGGTTGTTTTGTTCCCCTCTCCATCTCCAGCTCAAAGAAAACGTTCCCCTGCTTAGGCTTTCTATTTTCAAAACCCCACAACCTCAGCATTGAAGCTGTCGTCTTGTTTTCTTTCTAACCAGGACAAGAAAAGCGGGCTGGAGAGTGAGGATGGTTTCTTGTAGGCGTAGTATACTCCAATACTCGAACACATACCATAGTATCAATAAAAAAGGGCCATCTGAATATTTGACATCCATATTGTATTATGTATCCAACAGAAACATTACAGCCTAGATCCAGAGTATGTGTGTGTGTGTGTGTATCTCTGTGTGTATTGTGTGTGTGTGTGTGTGTATTGTGTGTGTTTGTGTGTGCATGTGTGTGTGCGTGTGTGTGTGTGTGCATGCGCATATGATTGTTTGTTTGTGTGTGTGTGTGTGTGTGTGTGTGTGTGTGTGTGTGTGTGTGTGTGTGTATGTGTGTGTGTTTGAATGGCGGGTGGAATGGAAAGTGGATGACCGAGGGGGAATGTGGGTCAGACTGGAGAGACAGTGAGGAATCGTGTGGTCCTGTTGCAAGGCTGCGTCCTCCCAGCCACCCACCTCAGTCTAATTATCAATTTGTGCCCTTCTCCTCAGTCTTCATTCATTCATTCATTCATTCATTCATTCATTCATTCATTCATTCATTCATTCATTCATTCATTCATTCATTCATTCATTCATAAATTACCTGGCAGTGGAATGTGGAGTGCACTGTCTGTTTGGAGGCTATGGTGTCAGAGGTCATTGGACCAGCTAGGCTGGCGGGATGCCAGCGTTCAGCATCAGCACTGTTCCTCTGCTTGGAGGAATATAGCTTTGATGAAACAACAACAACAACAACAAAACAGCAACTACCAAGCCTGGAGCCTGGGAACGCTGTAAATACCAGCAGACTGAGGCGGAGAGCCAGGACTTGTGACACAGAGACTCTCTCATGCAGAGATCTATTTAGGAACGCCGACTCAGATTGAGTCCACAGGAATACTGAGAAACAGCAGGCATGACAGAACCACCCTCAGATGTAGACATGCTTTGTAGAGTTGTAGAGTTAAAGGAGGAGTAGGCGATTTTTGTGTTCATTTTTTGCAATTCTCTTCACATCTCGACAGCAATCAATAAATAAAATACTCTTGACACAAAAATCTGTAGAAGTTGGATGGTAATAAACCTGCCGGTCAACCTACCTACGTGCCTAACGATTGTCATTTGTTTTCCCCCGATTTGGAGGAGTGGCTTTGGAGGGAGGCCTTAAGGGAGGGGCGGGGATATTGTTAGTATATATTGTTAGTTTGCATTCTTCAAAATCTATCTTAGACTGTGTCCACCAATGAGCTGTACAGTATGTAGCTAAACAGCGCCAAGCTCACAGTTGCTGAGAGCGCACTGGGAAAACTAAGTTGATTGGCTAGGCTACCGATGTTTTAGACCGCTACGTTAGCACAGAATGTCATATTTTCGCAGACTGGAGTATTAACTAGCTTAAGTTAAGATAGCTAGCTAGTGTTATCGAGTGTTAAGATAGCTAGCTATTGTTAGCGAGTGCTAACATTTGCGGTTTCTGCAGCCAAAAACCGACCATTGTCGTCGTCAGAACAGCCTTTTGCAAGCAGACATATTAGCTAGCTGTGCTTTAGCTCAAAGTTCAACTTTTTTCAATTGAAAAAGAAAAAAGCCTAGAGCCCATGGAAAAGAGCCTAGAGCGATGAATCTAGATTTTGATCTTGATCTTGAAGGGAGACCTTCCCATTGTAAACAATGAGAAAACAGCAGCAGTTCCAAAATACAGCTCATTGGTGGACACACACCCTTACTCTTACTGATTTTTCCAAAATCGCCTACCCTACCTTTAAGGACCATAGATGACGACTACTTTCTTGATCAAATCTGGATTCATATCATCATATCATGTTTGTTGTTCCTGTGACAACAAAGAAGATGATAATGATTGCATCATCATTGGGACATTGGGCGGCTGTGCTTTGGGGGTTTAAGATGTAGGCCTACAGTAGGTTGAAGACATACCTGTCAACACTCCCGATTTCAGCGGGAGTCTCCAGACTTCTAACCTTTTCTCCCGCTGCACTCCCGAATTGTAATTTCTCACACTAATCTCCCGATTTTAGAGTGAAGAACGAAGAAAGAAAAGAAAGAATGTGGGGGGATATTTGTTGCGAATCTAGCAACCTAAAGGCGGGCATACGCGCTCTAACATCACACCTCACCAACCTGAAAACCATTCATTCTATTAATCTGTGGTGTAAAGTTATATACGGGTCGGTATTGGCGAATGGACTACTGTCAACGATGGTGGGCCGATAGATTCCCGAAAAAAACAACATATTTTTCACAACCCAATGTTGACAGGTATGGTTGAAGATGACTGTTGGATTGTAGAGACTGTAAAAGATGGTTGCTAGGAGCTCAGCTGTGCCGATAGTGTAGTGAAGGGATGGCTCCTCCCCCGCCTCTCTCTCTCTCTCCTCCTAAAAGAGGTGACCTACATACTGAACAGGGAGGAGGTTAAACCTGTGAGCCCAAAACACCCGGGGTTGCTATGGCTTTGGTGTGTGCGTGCATGTGTGTGTGTGTGTGCATGTATGTGTGTGTGTGTGACCAAGAATAAGCATCTTAAATGCCAAATCTCCGATTGAAGGTGACATTCAGCTCATTTAATTCTTCTTCTTTTCTACCTTATTGCAGCCCTGCCTGTATGTTTTTTCCATTTAGCAGGAGCATCTACAGCCTCCTGTCTTTTTCATATATAACGCCATGCTTACATCAGATAATTGACTGATGGATTGGAAGCCATCGGGGATTTCAAAGGAGGATTCAGAGAAGGCTGGAGAGTGTGCCACTTATCTTTGGCGCTTATGGCTGGAACATGTGTAGTATTTTACTGCTGCAGGATCAATCTGTGAAGAGAATGTGAAGGAGAGTGGAGAGAGAGAGGGAGAGGAGAGAGAGATTAAAAGAGGGTAAGACTGTAGAGGAGGGGCGATCTGTCTCTCTGCAATGAAACAAGAAACCATGCCACCGTTTCCCAGAAACCATGGGAGCGGTTGCCATGGGAATGGTGCAGAGAACTCCCTCCATCCACCAATGGGCTGCGGAGATATCAGTCTCCGGAATCGCTGTGGAGACGGGAGGATGCACTCACTCCTCCGCTAGACTCTGAAGTCCATGTGCTCAGGGTTAGAACTGTCAAGGTGAAAATGTATAGTTCAAAACGTTATTGTTCTTTGTTGGTGTGTGTGTGTGTGTGTGTGTGTGTGTGTGTGTGTGTGTGTGTGTGTGTGGTTAGAATCAGACGTTTGCCCTCGGCTCACACAGGCACAGGCTCAGATGTATGAAGGCAGAGCCAGACAGCACAGAAGACTAAAATACACATTTGCGTTGTGATCGTTGGTCTGATAGTGACCGGGAGGAAGGACCTCCTGACCCTGACCTTTCACCCAGTCCTCTGAGAGTGGTCAGGGACACACCTGAGGCTAACTAACCTCAGTCTCAACCACCACCTACTTCACTATAATTGGTTTACATGTGTTTTACCTCATGCACTTTAGGGACTTAAGTTGACAGTATTTGCAAATACAGTAGATTGTAACCCGGGCCAGCTGAGATCTGATCTGGGTTCTGCTGAGAGTAGCTCCGGGGTGGACTTGCTGGGAGTTGCATAACTAGGAGTGACCTAGTTTCCCTGAATCGTTGCCTAACTTGTTCTGTTGAAGAGAGGGGGAAAGTCTGACTGTGTCCAGAATGAGTCAGGAATTCCTCTCCGCTGAGAGAATGGGTCCTTTACTTAAAAATGCAAACCACATAATGGAATATCTATGAGGGAATATCTATGCATGATCACATAACCGATGATGAACATTGGGGTATTCACAATGTGGAGAGAGACACACCTGGTAGAGAACTTGGAGGGAAGGTTGGAAGGGTTGTGTCCGATGTGACCGAGTTGCACACTGAAGGTGAAAGAGAATAAAATTAATTGCAAATCAGCTGGACACCTGGAAATGCAAATGACCACACACGCACGCACACACATGTACACGCACACACACACACACACACACAGAAACACGCACACACACTAGCTGACCCTCTTAATTCCAGCGATCCAGGGTACAGATGAATGGATACATACAGTGTGAGTGGTGTCATAGTAACCAGTGACTTCCGGGTGTCATTACCGAGCCTGTTGAGACGTCATTGAGCAAGGCGGATAGTGGATGGTGCTGTGTGTTTTCACTGTAAATCAGATATTACCTAGGGTTAGGGTTAGGGCTACTGTAGTCTGCACAATCAGTGGTGGAAGAATCTGTTGGCCACCCAATGAGATTCAACCCGGACTAAGTGAAACAACAAAAACCTAGCAACCGCTCCGTCAAAGGCGATTGTGGTTGGCTTAAAGTCGCACTGAAATGAAAAAAGCATTCTGTCCCATTTTGGTTCACATAATTAGTCATAGTGTTCACCTATTCAACGGTGTATGCCAAAAAACTGATTCTTTGTTTGTGTGTGTGTGTGTGTGTGTGTGTGTGTGTGTGCCATAAACATCTTCGGTTAACCGTCCTAGAACACCATGTGCTTCTGTGCCACCGCCACACCTCCAGTCCTCGCCTGTTTATGGCATAATTACCCAGAATTCCCGTGGCCTACAGCTTGGCGTTGCTGACTGTGGTTTGGCTCCGGCTGGATGTGACTGGTGGGAGGGGGAGATGAGAGAGAGAGAGAGGGGGGAGACAGAGAGAGGGAGAGAGAGAGGGGGAGACAGAGAAAAAAGTTGTTTTTGTTTTCAAATACGCTCTGCGCTTCAAATTCTCTGCGCTACGATCGTTGTTGGTGCCGAGAATATTGTCGTCGTCATTCGTCAGCAACAATCCGATCGTAGCGCAGAGAATGTGAGCCGGAGAATAGCCAGTCTGCGCGCTGGCCTGTGCGCATGCGTGCTGGAGCAAGTGGGGAAAGGCGTGTAAAGATCATATTACAGAGGCTAAAGACCTCGTATTTGAAAACAAAAACAACAATGGCTCGCGTTGAGGAATCTCAACTGTCGATTCATCCAATCTGATTGATGAAAACAACCGTTTAGCGGCCGAAAATAGATTTTGAGAAACTGCATTCCCGTTGCCCCGTCCGACGCCATTACATGGATATACTGGCTCGCGCTGGATTTTAAATTTCTTCTACAGGCCTCCGAACAACACCAAAGTGATCTCGGTGAGTCAAACTTCTTATAATATGTCGTAAATAAGGTCCAGGTTGTCAAAAACGAGCATTTTCCTTTAACTTTGAAACATATGTTCATTTGAAACATTTGTTCATTTGAAACATATGTTCATCTGACTTAATTTTTGGCACTCTGTTAACATTACCCATTTTGACTGAATTTAGTTTGTTCCTCTTTTTGTTTTTAAACTCATTTCACATTAGTTTACTGAGCTTAGCTATCTGTGTGCCTGCAAAAATTCCTCTCACAAATATAAGTTCCTTTGCTTAATTTTCCTAAAGTAAAGTGATGCAATACATTTTACAGCGGATATCCTATAGATGATTACAGTAATGGCAATATAATAACCTATACTTAAACTGGTTTTGTCTCCACTATTAATCACTGTATGCCACACTGTGTTCTTTATTGCTTTGTTATGTAACCGATAAATACATCCCCACAACCTGATTGGTTGAGAGGTGTGTTCTACTGTACCCGTGGTTATGATTGGACATGAGGGTGTGCTGTAATCACTGATATGGATCAGGAAACAGCCGTGAGGTGTGGGTGTATTAATGACATATCTTTGGTGCAGTGAGGCTGTCAAATCAGGCTGCTTGGCTGGGCTGCTCGTTGAAGGACCGATAGTAGCCCATTCAATTCAATTCATTATATTTGCTCAAGTAGGGACAGTGTACATTGATGAACATTTTAAAACAAAAATGTAAATGCAAATCAATTACAGCCAGAAGGCTGATTGACATCGGTAGTCCCCCTGCCAGATGGTACAGGCTGTTCCCTAGTGTGAAAGAGTTTGGCTACAGCGCATTTCAGTGCATTACAATAATAAGTTACGACAGAAGTTGAATACAATAATATACGGGAATAGAAAAAGAAACCACAAAAAAACATAATATTGCACACAATGTATTGCTCAATGTATTGCACAACAGCGACAAGTAAGTTACAGTCGCATTCTAATTAAAATTTTATACATAAACACGTCGTTCATCACATTCATACATTCATCACATTCACACCTCACACATTCATCACACATACGCATCATTCATCATCCAATTACATCATTCAAAATACAGTGCAAAATGTCCTACTGTACATGTGTGCAGATTTGAGTGGACTTCAGCCATCCCTTCACGTGTTTTTTTAAAAGTGCTTAGCGTTGGGCTTTCCCTAATGTGAGATGGCAGGGTGTTCCAGAGATTACCACCCTTGACAGACAGGACCGTCTGCCCGAAGGTGGTGCGCCTGTGTGGGATGACACAGTCGCCTCAGTCTGTGGCTCTGGTGGTTCTGGATGTGGGGCCACTGCCAGGTCTCTGCTTGATATATGAATGGTTGGTTGGTGCATGGTTGGTTGGTTGGTTACGTGCATGGTTACGTGCAGTCTAACCAGGTCAGGACGGTGAACCTGGAGACCTGGAAAAGTCGGCAAAGCTGCTAAGCCACCACTTCCTGAAGTGTGGTGTCACAGAAACACACACACACACACACACACACACACACACACACACACAACACACCAGCATGCATGCCCGGGGTGAATCGCATTTCAAATAGATTATAAAATTAGAACCGGTATACAAACCTGTTTTACTGACTAGCGTGTGGTTGATTCCCAGTGACCTGACCTGAATGGCTGTCAGTCACGCAGGGCTGAGACACAACCACCTCTACCCCCGTCTGACAGAAAATCCATATCCTGAGTGACTTGACCTCTGTGGCTCTCACACACACACGCACACACACACACACACACACACACACACACACACACACACACACACACACACACACACACACACACACACACACACACACACACACACAGCCCTGCACATCTCTCTACCAGCACTGTCTTCTGCTGATGAATATTTCAAGTGATTGTTAATCAGGAATCCATCCAGCAGACTCTGCCTCTGCCTTCCTCTCTCCAGGCTATCTCTCTCTCTCTTTCTCTCCCTCCTTCTCTCTCCAGTCTCTCTCTCTCCCAATCTACCTCTCCTTCTCTCTCCAGTCTCTCTTCCTCTCTCTCCCCTCTCTCTCTCTCTCTTTCTCTCCCTCTGTCTCTCTCCAGTCTCTCTCTCCCAGTCTACCTCTCCTTCTCTCTCCAGTCTCTCTTCCTCTCTCTCCCCTCTCTCTCTCTCTCTCTCTCTCTCTCTCTCTCTCTTTCTCTCCCTCCTTCTCTCTCCAGTCTCTCTCTCTCCCAGTCTACCTCTCCTTCTCTCTCCAGTCTCTCTTCCTCTCTCTCCCCTCTCTCTCTCTCTCTCCCAGCCTCTCTCTCTCTCTCTCTCTCTTCTCTCTCTGCAGCATGGCTTTAAATAGCCATCGGATCATCAATCCACTGCGCTGAACTAAGCAGTCCACCCCGACCCAAACGCTGGGTGAAATATGACGGTGTGTGTGTGTGTGTGAGAGAGAAAGAGAGATGAGTGAATCATATGTATGGAAATGGAATGATATGTTTTATTGTCTGATTGCGTAATCATTGCATTCTAGCGTGTTCTTTTCCTGCGTGGTGATTGCAGTGACAGCAGACTCAAGGTCCTGCTGACGGCCGGTCTTCTGAAAAGCTGCTCATCTCAAACTGAAAGCCTCAATCGCGTCAACTTCTCTAACATTAGAGACGGTAGCTTCCGTGCCTTCTTTTTTCAGTCTTGAAAATAGTCTGTTGCGACCCCTCCCCCCCCCCTCCTCCCTCTCCTCCCTCCTTTCCTCTCCCCTCTCATTCCCATAATTCCTTTTCTATGTTGCCCCCCCCTCCCACCCCCCCAGACCTGCACTGTGTTAAATGAGTAGAGAGCTCATCAGCGTGCCTCATTCCCCATCCTCCGCTGTCTGGTAGCCAATGAGGTACTGGGATGAAACATAAGAAACCGTTCCTCAATGTGATCTGCAGGAATTCATGACTACTGTGAAATTAACAGAAGAGAATTGAGCTGAATTGAATTATTCACTTTCTATTATGTATACCTCGCTCTGCTCTCGTTCTCAACTGCCTCAGACCAAATAGATCAATAATTTAGCACATTTCTCTGTTTATGTCGAGTGTTGCCAGAGCGAGAGACAGAGAGGCAGAGAGACAGAGAGAGAGAGAGAGAGACAGAGAGGCAGGCTGTCTTGCAGGCTGTCAGCAGCCCTCGAGGGGAGTTGAAGAGACTATTTTTAGCTGACATTGCTACAGAAGCGTAGGCGTTATGTAAGGACACAAGATTGCGCTGTTGGGAGGAAGGAAGTGATAGATGGGCGGAGAGGGAGAGAGAGAGTGTGTTTGCATGCAGAACATTCTGAAGTTGTTTTGCTTTATATTTGTGGTCATAAACAGGTATTGTCTTTTGCGTAACACATACGCGATGCTAGAAGGCAGACGGCCGCAAACACCGGGCCACAAAAATGTGCTCTTGGTCGGAGACTCTTTGGCATGACAGAGCCACAGGCTTAGGGAACAGTGGTTTCGACCGCCCGTGGGGTACACAAGCTACAGTAAGAGTCGAGAGTCGTCTAACAGAGGCGCAGAAGGTCCTCGTGCAGCTTCTCTGGGCAGAGGGTGGTGCGGAGCCCCTGTCGGTTGCGTTGTGACTCGGTTGCGTTGCGGAGGCCTGTGTTTCTGTGAGGCTTTACAAGCTCTGAATTACGGCACTGCGCCAGTCTCTCTGAACAGAGGCAGATGCATGCATGCGGGCGCACACACGCGCACACACACGCACACACATGCACACACCCACACATGCACGCACACACACACACGGCTCCATGTCCAGTTTTACTGGACATGTGCTAATGCGCAGATGGGAGAAGCCCCCATGGAAACATGAAACATGAGGATCAATAGCGTCTCCTGTCTTCCATGCTCCCGCATGGCCTGGATCTGCCTCATCATATTACATCAACGGTCCTTACAAAACACACACCCACACACACACACACACTCACTCACTCACTCACTCACTCACTCACTCACTCACTCACTCACTCACACACACACACACACACACACACACACACACATACACACACACACACACACACACACACAAATACATACACTCACACATACACACACACACACACACACACACACACACATACATACACTCACGCATACACACACTCACACACACACACACACACACTCACGCAATCAGGCGCCACACACTCACACACACACACACACACACACACACTCAAGCAATCAGGCGCCACACACTCACGCAATCAGGCGCGCAAACAGACACGCACATGCAGAGTTACCCCACAAACCCTCAAAAGAATAAGAGTACAGCAGTTGAGTACAGTATCCAGACTATACTCAACTATGCCACTTCTACAAAAGTGTTTCAACCTCCTTGACCCTCATCAATCTGGCTTAAAGGCTGCTCACTTTAGTCAGAGTGCTCTCCTTGCTGTAACAGAAGCCCTTCACACAACCAGAGCGTCCACCTCTTGTGTGTGTGTCCTTGTTCCTCTAGATTTATCAGCGGTGTGTTTGACCTAGTGATCCTCCAGATCCTTCTCCCCACCTTCTGCCAGCTGGGCATCCTGGACTCTGGATGTCTGTCCAAACCACCGGAGTCCCTCAGGGTTCAGTCCTTGGACCCTTGTCGTTCTCTCCGTAATCTCCTCGCATGGTTTTTCTTATCACTACTATGCTGCCCCCTCAAGCTTGATCTGGACAAGGCAGAAACAAAATTGTATATATTGTAAGTCGCTTTGGATAAATATGTAAAATGGGAAAATGTCATAATTTATTCATCCAATATCTGAACATTCTTTCCTTCCTCTCGTAGATGATTAGATGATTCAGAATCCTTTTATTGCCATTTGTACTTGACATTTTCACGTCCCGGCTCAGAGGGCATGACAATAAGGTGTGTGTGCACAAACCAAAAGAAGTATTTAACGAAAGAATATTAATTATCCACGAGATAATAGTGGGTGTGTCTGAAAACAAAGATGGAAACTGATGAATCAGACCAGCCAACTCTATACATTCAGAACCAGGCAGATGACTATGACTCCAAATTAGCAAGGGACTCTGAATTCTTAAGCCTGCCTAGCGGCAAACAGTTACCCCTTCCTCACCTTCCTTCGCCGCCACCACAGGGCAAGGAGGGGAACTGGACACTCCCCCCACCAACAGGACAGTCCACATCAGGGTCACCCTTGTATGTATGTAGATAGACGGGCATAGTAGGGTTTCAAAAGATTAACATGACAAAACTGAGTTGGCTTTCTCCTATCAGGAGTTGGCATCTTATCTGGCAGCCAAAAGCAACCAGGGCAAGCCCACTTCCCAGTCTTCTCAGACCCAACTTAAAGGTACCCAACAAAACGTGAATCAAAACAATCCGTTCTTTGTTTATTTTCGAAATTCCTCGATTATATGGTTCCTTGTAGTCTAATAAACATGTTGAATCACTTGAATGTCTTTCCTACCTTGTAATGTCTTCGCAAAATGATATTTAGCTAATGTTTTGAAAACAACAAAGATGTGTGAAATGTCACTATTATGTGCTCCGTGTATTGACGCAATGACGTAGTACGCGATTTTCGGGGACCACCTTCTCAAATTTGCTCTAGATTGCATACTAGTGGTCAAAAACTACATTGTGTACCTTTAATGCAGTTGGAGCGAAGTAGAGATTTTAGAGTCTGATGGAATCACTCTAAAATCCCCTGGCTCTGTGGGTGGTAGGCACCGGCTTGATTATGCTTGACACAGAACTGCCGTAACACTTGTGCAAACATATTAGATGTAAAATTAGACCATTAGCCACTCTGAATACGGTGGGTATGCCAAATATAGACATGAACTGAGACAGAGCCTTTACTACTGAAGGGTATGCAGCTGCGTAGCTGGTGGTCTGACACATTACAGTCAGGAGGTAAATACTGCCAGACCTAGACCGAGGCAGTGGTCCAAAACAGTTGATGATCAAATGCTCAAAAGGGGTTTTAATGGCAGGAATAGGACACAGTGGTGCAGGCTTTATAACCTGGTTAGGTTTTCCAGTTAACTGGCAAGTATGGCACATGCTTATGTAATATGAGATATCCCTCTTGAGACAGGGCCAATAGAAAGGACACATAATACAGTAATACATCTTCCTGACCCCAAAATGACCAGCCGTATCATGGGAAACCTTCAGAATCATCTCACCTAAGGGAGGAACAACAATCTGGATGATAGGCTCGCCAACAAAACAGGCTCCCTGAGGAACCCACTTCGTTACCAACTGGGTACCATCTTCAGCTGATCCTGAAGATAATAGAGGGGTCAGGGAAGAATTTTTACAGCTCACTTATCTGGCCCCCGGGTGATTACTGTTTTTTTGCTTCCCTCTGGAATATGTAGGGAGTGGGTCGTATGCCCACCTCCCTTGTTCTCTGTAAAGCGCATTGTGTTGACTCTGGGTATGAAATGCGCTATACAAATAAAGCTTTGATTGATTGTTTGAGTACCCACTAGCAGCAGTCTCCACCTCATCATCAGAGAGGATCTGGTCAAACAGGTCCTTTAACACAGGGTCCACCGTCTGCTCCCTCACCAGGTCATCATAGCTAACTGTAATGGGAATATTAGCCTAGATTTATCGATTACCGGGGCGACCGGGACATGGGTATGAGCTGCATCAGCACGGCTCATAGCACGGGTGACAGCACAGGCTGGGAAGGCCTCTGGAAAACACCGCTCACTTTTGTCGGAAACTGCCGAGAGTGGGACAGTTGACACAACTAGAGGGGGCGGGGCTGATGAAACCAGAGATGGACAGGAATCACACCGGACACGAGCACCAGCTAGATTATTTCCCAAAATAATCTCCACTCCCTTAACCCTTTTAACCCTGAAAGTACAGTGACAACATTTTGAATATTAATTGGATTTTCCCTATAATACTAGAAAGCGCAGTTTCTCAGCTTTCAGCAAGTGTTGGAGTGAGGAATCTTTTAGATTTGTTAGATATTTTTTAAAATATTATTAAATATTTGTTAGATATTTTTAAAATGTTGCCGGTGACGTGGTCGTATCGAAAGGGTTAACTGGCAACAGGGTCTGCAACCCCATGACCACTTCACCCTGTACCAGGTCAGTAGATTTATGTAACTGAACTGACAGTCTTCAGTCCTATTCTCCTGATTAGAACATCATTTCCTGTGTCAGTCAGCTGGGAAAACGGCAACTAAGAATGCAAAATAAAAGCTTCGGAAGCACCAGTGTCACACAGTATCTTAACTTTCGACAAAACCATAACACGAATGTTACTAAGATGTAAACGTAACTAAACAACACCCAAATGTATCTCCCAAAATGTTAGCACCTACAAAATGATCCGTTATTGGCGACCACCTACTGTGACATCCGTGTAAACAAAATCACAAAAATACTGATCCACTAATCAAAGTGAGACAAAAGCGCTAACCAACAACCTTCAAAGGATTCATCCAATCAATCCATCCCGGACGAGCCCCCACTTGTCACATCCCAGCTCAGAGGGCATGACAATAAGGGAGACAAAACCTGGGTGCACACAAACCAAAAGATTTATTTAACTAAATAATCATCATAATCTACAAAATAATAGTGGGATGTGTTAGTCAGTCAGGTCAGTAGTGTAGGGTGTGGATGAGTGGACAGTCATGTAGGGTGTCGTTAGGGATATAAAGAAAAGTTGCCACAAGAAGGTTGCCACAAACAATAGGCCAAAACGATGCTCCAGCATGGAGAGAGAGAGAGAGAGAGAGAGAGATGAATGAATGAATGGCACACAACATGTAAGGCGGTGGGTTTGTCAGGAAGCAAACATGCACGGCAATGGAGGAGTTAATGCCTCGCTGGGCGTTTTATTGGCAAAAGCGGCGCTCCGTGGTGTTGCGCCTGGGGAGGTAGTATATCCCGAGATGGCGGTGAGGGGGCAGGCGGGGTGCCTGGGTTGGAGCAGGGCTGAAGAGCAGGCAAGCCGGGCGCACACACTTGGTAGGATCCTAGGGGGAACACGGAGAAAATAGGATTAGGCTGGAGCACAGAGAGAGAGCGAAAAATGCCGATAATAGGCTGCGATCTGCGGATAACTTGCCAGGTGATTCTATGCAAAGATCTGGCGACAAGTGGAAGGAAAAGCGGGGTTCTTGTAGCAGCAGAGGAGGGTGATCAGTGGTGGCAGGTGTGCAGCGACCCCGCCGTGAGCTCGTTCACTCGTCAGCACAACTGGTTACACCTGTGCGACGAAGCGCACGATGTGCATGAGCAGAGGTGCTGGGTGCCGGCTCATCAGGGAGGTGCGCGGCAGGCGGGTCGGGGAGAGGAGGAGACCGTGGAGGCGCAGCCGTAACACAACAGCTTATGTTGGTCTGCCCCACAGCCAGCAGCAGGTGTACTCCGTCTCAATCACGAACATCTCAATCAGGTCTCCTCCACCACTGCTAACCTGCAAAAGAAAACAGCAAAGGACCGGACAGCAGAAGGGGAGGAGGCCGTAACACCACACATAGGCTTTATTGCGACATTGTGGAGCAAACAACAGCACAGCAATATACCAGTGCAAAAACAGGACGGGAAAGTTCAAAATACAAACATAGTGCAAGACTAGCAGTGCATTTGGCCTAAAAGAGACATGCATTAGTCTTTATAGTGCAAAAATGCAGGGGGCAGAGGAGAGAGTCAGAGGGGAGAGAGTCAGAGAGGAGAGAGTCAGAGAGGAGAGAGTCAGAGGGGAGAGAGTCAGAGAGAAGAGAGTCAGAGGGGAGAGAGTCAGAGAGGAGAGAGTCAGAGGAGAGAGAGTCAGAGGAGAGAGAGTCAGAGGGGAGAGAGTCAGAGGGGAGAGAGTCAGAGAGGAGAGAGTCAGAGAGGAGAGAGTCAGAGGGGAGAGAGTCAGAGGGGAGAGAGTCAGAGAGGAGAGAGTCAGAGAGGAGAGAGTCAGAGAGGAGAGAGTCAGAGGGGAGAGAGTCAGAGGGGAGAGAGTCAGAGAGGAGAGAGTCAGAGGGGAGAGAGTCAGAGAGGAGAGAGTCAGAGGGGAGAGAGAGTCAGAGGGGAGAGAGTCAGAAGGGAGAGAGTCAGAGAGGAGAGAGTCAGAGGGGAGAGAGTCAGAGGGGAGAGAGTCAGAGGGGAGAGAGTCAGAGGGGAGAGAGTCAGAGGGGAGAGAGTCAGAGAGGAGAGAGTCAGAGGGGAGAGAGTCAGAGAGGAGAGAGTCAGAGGGGAGAGAGTCAGAGAGGAGAGAGTCAGAGAGGAGAGAGTCAGAGGGGAGAGAGTTAGAGAGGAGAGAGTCAGAGGGGAGAGAGTCAGAGAGGACAGAGTCAGAGGGGAGAGAGTCAGAGGGGAGAGAGTCAGAGGGGAGAGAGTCAGAGGGGAGAGAGTCAGAGGGGAGAGAGTCAGAGAGGAGAGAGTCAGAGGGGAGAGAGTCAGAGGGGAGAGAGTCAGAGAGGAGAGAGTCAGAGGGGAGAGAGTCAGAGGGGAGAGAGTCAGAGGGGAGAGAGTCAGAGAGGAGAGAGTCAGAGGGGAGAGAGTCAGAGGGGAGAGAGTCAGAGGGGAGAGAGAGTCAGAGGAGAGAGAGTCAGAGGGGAGAGAGTCAGAGGAGAGAGAGAGTCAGAGGGGAGAGAGTCAGAGAGGAGAGAGTCAGAGGGGAGAGAGTCAGAGGGGAGAGATTCAGAGAGGAGAGAGTCAGAGAGGAGAGAGTCAGAGGGGAGAGAGTCAGAGAGGAGAGAGTCAGAGGGGAGAGAGTCAGAGGGGAGAGAGTAAGAGAGGAGAGAGTCAGAGGGGAGAGAGTCAGAGAGAAGAGAGTCAGAGAGGAGAGAGTCAGAGGGGAGAGAGTCAGAGAGGAGAGAGTCAGAGGGGAGAGAGTCAGAGGGGAGAGAGTCAGAGAGGAGAGAGTCAGAGGGGAGAGAGTCAAAGAGGAGAGAGTCAGAGAGGAGAGAGTCAGAGAGGAGAGTCAGAGGAGAGAGGAGAGAGAGTCAGAGGGGAGAGAGTCAGAGAGGAGAGAGTCAGAGAGGAGAGAGTCAGAGAGGAGAGAGTCAGAGGGGAGACAGTCAGAGAGGAGAGAGTCAGAGGGGAGAGAGTCAGAGAGGAGAGAGTCAGAGAGGAGAGAGTCAGAGAGGAGAGTCAGAGGAGAGAGGAGAGAGAGTCAGAGGGGAGAGAGTCAGAGAGGAGAGAGTCAGAGGGGAGACAGTCAGAGGGGAGAGAGTCAGAGGGAAGAGAGTCAGAGAGGAGAGAGTCAGAGAGGAGAGAGTCAGAGAGGAGAGAGTCAGAGGGGAGAGAGTCAGAGGGGAGAGAGTCAGAGAGGAGAGTCAGAGAGGAGAGAGTCAGAGGGGAGAAAGTCAGAGGGGAGAGAGTCAGAGAGGAGAGAGTCAGAGAGGAGAGAGTCAGAGGGGAGAGAAACAGAGAGGAGAGAGTGGAGAGGGGAGCCTTGTTGATAAGGCTGATGGCCGAGGGGAAAAAGCTGTTCCTCTGTCAAAGAGTTTTAGTCTGTTCATTCAAGATGTCTTGAATGTCATATCACTGTCTTACCCTCCTCCGTCTTGGGCGGCGGTATAGCTCAGGAGGTAGAGCAGGTCGTTCAGTGATCGTAGGGTCGGTGGTTCGAATCCCAGCTCCTCCTGACTACCTGTCGAAGTGTCCTTGGGCAAGACACTAAACCCCAAATTGCTCCCAATGAGCAGGCAAGCGCCTTGCATGGCAGCTGCCGCCATTGGTGTGTGAATGGCGCTCCGGGCCAGTGTAACAACTGGATAAGGAGCGCATTACAAATTCAGTTCCTATACCTATCTAGTCCTGCATATCGCTGTCTCACCGAGAACAGCTGAGCCTGTTTCTAATATTATCACTGCTTCTCTTCTCTTGAGGCGTCTCTGGGAGCCTGGAGGCATAAATACAGAGAGGCGGAGTTTGCTTGGAAACGAGGGCAGATTAAAAAAGAGAAAAAAGTGTTGATGCTCGAATGTACCATGTACAATGAAATTATGTCCGTATCCCTGTATACAATATTACAGCACCACAACCCAACACCCCCACTCAACACCACAACACAAGTATTTTTGATTAACTGTTGTACATGTGAAGCACTTTGTGACCCTGCTCTGTAAAAGGTGATATATAAATACATTTTACTTACAGTACTTACCAGAAAACACAGACCATGGTGTTACTGTGTGGTATCCATGGCAACCCGAAGGCGGTAATGTAGAGCGAGAAAGGGTTTTCACACCAATGAAGGAGAGAGAGAGGAGAGGAGAGAGAAGAGAAGAAGAGAGAGGAGAGACGAGGAGAGAGGGGAGAGAGGAGATGAGAGGAGATAGAAGAAGAGAGTAGAGGAGAGAAGAGAGGGAAAGAGAAGAGAGGAGATGAAAGGCATCTTGGGCAGTGTGTCCCCCGGACCTCTCCCTGGTGTGGGATATTGAGCCAGATAGCAGGCGTCTACTGATGACTGATTCACCTCCCATCCTGCTTACTTGAAGTGACTGTGAGGTGAATTCCGAGATTTGTTTCTAAACACATTATACTGTATGTGTTAGAAATTAATTGCTGAAAGTTTGTGGAGTACAAGTGAACTATGTAGTACTGAATTGTGGCGTTGAGAGTTGTGGGCAGTGATGCATTGAAACTCCATTAGGATAGTCTTGAGAAATTGTCTAAAACAGCTAAATGATCTATTTTTGAACTAGGTTTTCTAATAGTGCTGAGTTTTTATTTTCTCTCAGATTGTTGTGGATGCTTAATGAGACATTAAACTGTGATATCATACTGTATGCATTTTTACAATTTCAAGCTATGTTTAAAGGCACTTTAACCTGAACACCATGTCTGAGTGATGCAAACAGCCTTCCTGACTAACCCCACTGTTTGTGTGTGTGTGTGTGTGTGTGTGTGTGTGTGTGTGTATGTGTGTGCTTCACTAACTGAAGAAACTACCCTCAAGTGGCCAGAGCTAGTTGTTATGAGGAAGAGAGATTTAGTATGTGTTGTCATTAGCGAGGGCAGTATCATATATCAGTATCACATTGGTCTTCCTCCAATCCAGACCACTCATGACAACCACACGACATCATTGTAATATGAACTCTTTAAACAGTCAGTCCACAGAGAGAGGAGGGAGGGAGAGAGAGAGACTGAGAGAGATAGAGGTAGAGAGAGAGTGTGTGTGTGTCTATGTGTGTGAGAGATAGAGAGAGAGAGGGAGATAGAGATTGAGAGAGAAGAAGAAAGAGAGAGAGACATGTGTCTTTGTCAGGAGAGAGTGAGAGAGGGTGAGAGACAGAGGAAGAGAGAAAGAGAGAGACATATGTGTTTGTCAGGTGAGAGATAGAGAGTAATCAGCCATATTGTAATGGCAGATTAGGACCTATAAATATGTTGGTTTATGTGCAGCACTCCTGGGCCACTGTTTCCATAAATATACCTGCATACACACACACGCGTGCACACAAACATACCCCCTCCCCCCCCCCCCCCCCACACACACACACACATGCACACACACACACGCAAACAAACACACACAGCACACACACACACATACTGTACACACAAACACACACACACACACACATGCAAACACACGCACACACACACACACACACACACACATACACACACAAACACACACACGCATGCGCACACACACACACACACACACACACACACACACACACACACACACACACACACACTCCTGCCTAGCTCTGCTCTACTGCCATAACATCACTCAGGATATATACTGTACTGAATGGCTCTTGCAGATCTTTGTCTCTCTTTGTCTCTTCATCTCTCTCTCTCACTCTCTTCATCTCTCTCTCTCACTCTCTTCATCTCTCTTTCTCTTCATCTCTCTTCATCTATCTTTCTCTTCATCTCTCTCTTCATCTCTCGTTCTCTTCATCTCTCTCTTCATCTCTCTTTCTCTTCCTGTCTCTGACTCACTTTTCATCTGCCTCTCTCTCTTTCTCCACTCCACAGTCTCTCTTCATCTCTCTCTCCTCATCCCTCTCTCAATCTATCTCTCTTCATCTCTCTTTCTCTTCCTGTCTCTGACTCACTTTACATCTGCCTCTCTCTTTCTCCACTCCACAGTCTCTCTTCATCTCTCTCTCCTCATCCCTCTCTCAATCTATCACTCTTAATCTCTCTTTCTATTCATCTCTCTTTCTCTTCCTGTCTCTGACTCACTTCATCTGCCTCTCTCTCTTTCTCCACTCCACAGTCTCTCTTCATCTCAAACACCCCCTCCATCTCCACTCCAGTCTCTCTCTCTCTCTCTCTCTCTCTCTCTGTCTATCCCTGCTTCCCCACTCTCTCATTTCATGGCCCTTGCTTTCTTCCCTCCATCTCTGAGCCCAGGAGAGAGCAAGGAGTCAGCCTTGGCAACTCCACTCTCCTGTCCACACACACACTGGCGTCTGCGTAGCCAGACAGCAGTTCAGTCTCTGTGGACACCATCATCTCTCTTTAGAGCTCAGCATCACATCACCGAGAATCATTTTTCACATTTAAACTGTTACCCAAATGTACTATATGATGTCACTTAATCACATTCCAAAATAACTGGATTACTGGTGTGTCATACTGTGATGCTTATATCAGGGTTGGGGTTAATTCCAGTTCAGTCCAGTCAATTCCAGATTATGGAGAAAAAAAAACATGGAACTTTTGATGCGAAAATCCTCCTCTTATGAACCTCATACATAAACACAATTTCAGAAATGTTTTCATAATTTGTTTTACGTCAATAATTATTTCAGTTTCAATTCTTGAGTTGAAGGAATTGAAAGCTCGACTGCTGCGTTGCTGCTGGGAGG
This sequence comes from Borostomias antarcticus, assembly GCF_949987555.1. Taxonomy (NCBI): domain Eukaryota; kingdom Metazoa; phylum Chordata; class Actinopteri; order Stomiiformes; family Stomiidae; genus Borostomias; species Borostomias antarcticus. The sequence goes on from NC_140236.1 coordinate 34,712,759, forward strand.
GTGGGTCGTCCGTGGGCTGGCTTCATTATAAAGAAAGGAATGTCATTTCGGGCGGCTTTGCTGCCTTATTCTCCCGTTCTCTATTGTCTTTTCTTACTGACGCTTTATGATTGAAAGGTCTGATGACACTTGCCTTTTCAAGGGCCTATAAGCAACACTAACATGTCAACGTCAAGGCATTTTAGCACCATTCATACAAATAAATGCTTTACATAAAAAGAGATGGATAAAAACATAAATCATGTAAACATCACATGCACAGTTTTTCTTCTTACTTCTGAGGTGGCAATCTGAATCACTTGCAAGGGCCTGTTCAATCTGGTGCATGATATGGTTGAAGAAAGTGAATAGAAGATGGAATGCTTGATGTTGTTCTTCAGAGACGTGCTGTTAACATTCATTAAATGTTTGAATGATGACTCATGGACAAAGAGGCTAAAGGTTTGACCATCTGGGAATGATAATCAATAAATCTGAGAGAGAAGTCACTGTCTGTCTGTCTGTCTGTCTGTCTGTCTGTCTGTCTGTCTGTCTGTCTGTCTGCCTTT
>NC_140236.1:34715806-34718306 GCF_949987555.1 Borostomias antarcticus
GGAGGTGTGTGTGGATGTGGGAGGTGTGTGGGGATGTGGGAGGTGTGTGTGGATGTGGGAGGTGTGTGGGGATGTGGGAGGTGTGTGGGGGATATGGGAGGTGTGTGGGGATGTGGGAGGTGTGTGGGGATGTGGGAGGTGTGTGTGGATGTGGGAGGTGTGTGGGGATGTGGGAGGTGTGTGGGAGATATGGGAGGTGTGTGGGGATGTGGGAGGTGTGTGGGGGATATGGGAGGTGTGTGTGGATATGGGAGGTGTGTGGGGAGGTGGGAGGTGTGTGTGAGATATGGGAGGTGTGTGGGGATGTGGGAGGTGTGTGGGGATATGGGAGGTGTGTGTGGGATATGGGAGGTGTGTGGGGATGTGGGAGGTGTGTGTGGATATGGGAGGTGTGTGGGGAGGTGGGAGGTGTGTGTGAGATATGGGAGGTGTGTGGGGATGTGGGAGGTGTGTGGGGATATGGGAGGTGTGTGTGGGATATGGGAGGTGTGTGGGGATGTGGGAGGTGTGTGGGGATGTGGGAGGTGTGTGTGGGATATGGGAGGTGTGTGGGAGATATGGGAGGTGTGTGGGGATGTGGGAGGTGTGTGGGGATGTGGGAGGTGTGTGTGGATGTGGGAGGTGTGTGGGGGATATGGGAGGTGTGTGGGGATGTGGGAGGTGTGTCGGGATGTGGGAGGTGTGTGGGGATGTGGGAGGTGTGTGGGGATGTGGGAGGTGTGTCGGGATGTGGGAGGTGTGTGGGGATGTGGGAGGTGTGTGGGGATGTGGGAGGTGTGTCGGGATGTGGGAGGTGTGTGGGGATGTGGGAGGTGTGTGAGGATGTGGGAGGTGTGTGTGGGATATGGGAGGTGTGTGGGGATATGGTAGGTGTGTGGGGATGTGGGAGGTGTGTGTGGATGTGGGAGGTGTGTGGGAGATATGGGAGGTGTGTGGGGATGTGGGAGGTGTGTGGGGATGTGGGAGGTGTGTGGGGATGTGGAAGGTGTGTGGGGATGTGGGAGGTGTGTGGGGGATGTGGGAGGTGTGTGGGGATGTGGGAGGTGTGTGGGGATGTGGGAGGTGTGTGGGGGATTCCTGGCGGAGAGCATGTGAAGACAGGAGAGAGGTTGTGGCGTGATGTCTGGCCGCTGCTCGGAGGAGATGCTGCTTCTAGGAATCGATGCACTGATGGTGATGTGAGGTGGCAGGAGCAACATGGAGAGGGGACGGAAGAGGGAGAGAGAGAGAGGGAGGGAGAGAGAGAGAGTGAGGGAGAGACAGGGAGCGAGAGAGAGAGAGAAAGAGTGGGAGAAACAGGGAGAGAGAGGGAGTGGGTGGGAGAAAGACAGTGAGAGTTGAATGATTGGGGTGAGAGGATTGAGTGATAGAGACAATAGAGAGAGGAGTGGGGAGCAGAAAGATATTGGGATGTGGGGAGGGAAAGAGAGAGAGAGAAAAAGAGAATGAGAGAAAGGGGGGAGGGGAAGGGCTACTCAGTATGACTGATGTGCTCTTCGGGGTTCTTCATGGTTTTTGATGTGTCCTCGTCTGGTAGCACCTGGAGCCATCAGTTAGAACTCATCCAGGTGTGCGGCCAATTATCAATTATAACATTCCTAAATTTAAAAGGAAATGACAATTCCACAATTTACGTTGTATTTCTGTGGCTGAATTTAAACTCATGTCCTGAATTGACTATCGATTGAAAGTGAAATTGTGAATTGGGAGCTTTATATTTAGGTCCACACTGAGTAACCATTAATCTCCTAGTTATGAGGTGTGGCTTGAGAGAGCATTCAATAAATCTGTCTGTGACAGCCTGATCAAAGCACAAACACACGTGTGACTTGGCCTGTCATCGTGTTACTGCTGTTAACCCCTTCCTGTTGGCACATGTTTCTTATCAATATTAAAGGAGAATTCCACCCTAGAACAACATTAGGCCCAACAACTAGACATCCACAAAACAATAAAGAAAAATGTACACACAGATGTTTCATTAACCTGAGTTCTTTGGACTTTTTGATTGTGTGTGTGTGTGTGTGTGTGTGTGTGTGTGTGTGTGTGTGTGTGTGTGTGTGTGTGTGTGTGTGTGTGCTTTGCTCCGTGTCCTTGGTGGCAGATGGCTGATCATTTTCCACTGTAGGGTGCAGTGTTGTCATGGGGTGCAGTGCTGCATTCTGTAAGACGAGACCAGGTAGAGACACAGACAGGCAGACAGACAGACAGACAGACAGACAGACAGACAGACAGACAGACAGACAGACAGACAGACAGGCAGACACAGACAGACAGACAGACAGACAGACAGACAGACAGGCAGGCAGGCAGGCAGGCAGACAGGCAGACAGGCAGGGGAAGAGAGCTGCGGAGACAAATAGACAGACAGACAGACAGACAGACAGGCAGGCAGGGGGACAGTGCTGCAGACAGACAGACAGGCAGACAGACAGGCAGGGGAACAGCTGCGCATACAGACAGACAGACAGACAGACAGACAGACAGGCAGGCAGGCAGG
>NC_140236.1:34728306-34738306 GCF_949987555.1 Borostomias antarcticus
AGAAGAACAGCCTACATCCTATCCCTCCCACCTAGACAAGAGCAAGGGGACCGTGTCAGGTTATGTGAGACTACTGTTCATTGACTACAGTTCACCTTTCAACACTATAACCCCACCCAGACTTGACACCAAGCTCAGGGTCCTGGGGAAAAACGATGCCCTCTGCAAGTGGATCCTGGACTTCCTGTCAGACAGACCCCAGGTGGTGAAGGTTGGAAAACCGCACCTCATCCTCCCTCACCCTCAACACGGGAGCCCCCCAGGGCTGTGTGCTGTCCCCACTACTGTACTCCCTGTACATGCACGACTGTACAGCCACCTTTGACTCCAACACCATTGCCAAGTTTGCCGACGACACAGCAGTGATAGGCCTGATCACCAACAATGATGAGAGGGCCTACCTGGAGGAGGTGAGGCTCCTGACCCAGTGGGGTCAGGAAAACAACCTCCCCTCTAATCGGGACCCCTGGGGATCAACGGGACCCCTGTAGAGAGAGTGGACAGCTTCAAGTACCTTGGCGTCCAGATCACCAAGGACCTGACATGGTCAACACACACAGACACTGTGGTGAAAAAAGCACCCCCCCCCCCCCAGGATTATATATATCATAGCTGTAGCATGTCCATACCTATCTTCCTTACCCGTATATTCTATAGAAATTGTACTGATCGTGTAATTTGTAAATGTGCAACTTGTAAATGTCTAATTTGTAAATCAAGTATTGGAGTCTATCTGTTATTGAGCATAATCTTGAAGCCAACATTTCACTGTGACTGTACACGTACATTGCATGTGACAAATAAATCAATCTTTAGGGAGAGACCAGTCCCAGGCACAGAGAGACCAGCAGGAAAAAACTGCCCATTGTTGAGTGTTCTCTCAAATGTTTAGATGAACAACAGAGAGAGAGAGAGAGAGAGAGAGAGAGAGAGAGAGGGGAATGAGGGAGAGAGGGTGGGGGGTTGTAGAGAGATCTACAACAAAAAGAGAGGGAGAGAGAGTAAGAGAGAGAGAGGGGGGGAGAGAGGGCGGGAGAGTAAGAGAGAGAGGGGGGGGAGAGAGAGAGGGAGAGTAAGAGAGAGAGAGGGGGGGAGAGAGGGCGGGAGAGTAAGAGAGAGAGGGAGGGGGGGAGAGAGAGAGGGAGAGTAAGAGAGAGAGAGGGGGGGGAGAGAGAGAGGGAGAGTAAGAGAGAGAGAGGGGGGGGAGAGAGAGAGGGAGAGTAAGAGAGAGAGAGAGGGCGGGAGAGTAAGAGAGAGAGAGGGGGGGGAGAGAGGGCGGGAGAGTAAGAGAGAGAGAGGGGGGAGAGAGAGGGAGAGTAAGAGAGAGAGAGGGGGGGGGAGAGAGGGAGAGTAAGAGAGAGAGAGGGGGAGAGAGGGCGGGAGAGTAAGAGAGAGAGAGGGGGGGAGAGAGGGCGGGAGAGTAAGAGAGAGAGAGGGGGGGAGAAAGAGGGAGAGTAAGAGAGAGAGGGGGGGGGAGAGAGGGCGGGAGAGTAAGAGAGAGAGGGGGGGGGAGAGAGAGGGAGAGTAAGAGAGAGAGAGGGGGGGGGGGAGAGGGAGAGTAAGAGAGAGAGGGGGGGGGAGAGAGGGCGGGAGAGTAATCTCTCCATGAGACTATTTGGGTCACAGAGAAGACAGCGACGTCTTGAAGGCGCCCCCTCCTCTCTCCTTCTAAAACACAGTTGACGGCTGTGCTCGCTCGGCCCCCGGGGCTGCCCCCTCAGAGAGGCCCGCTCTGGGAGAGAGGGGGGGGCGAGGGGGGATACGAAGGGATGAGTTGGCAGGCGGGGCGGACGAGGGTGAGGATGAGAGGGCGAGGTGGAATGGAGGAGGAGTCTCACTGTGAGGGACATATGGGGTGTGTGTGTGTGTGTGTGTGTGTGTGTGTGTGTGTGTGTGTGTGTGTGTGTGTGTGTGTGACGTTGTTACTGCACAGTTGCTCGGCGTGTGTTTTTTTGTCGGTCCAGATTAGCGTGTGGTGTTGTTGATGTCTGCGTCTCCTCAGGTTCCGCTCTGCGTTCCTGCATGAGAGCGCTGCTAAAACTCACTTTTCTGTTGTTTCCTCTTCTAGCAGCTCTTTAAATATAAATGAGGCCCAGAATGACGGCAAGCTGACTGTGTGTGTGTGTGTCTGAGAGAGAGAGAGGGAGAGAGAGAGAGAGAGAGAGAGAGAGAGAGAGAGAGAGAGAAAGGCCGCTCAGAAACAAGGAAGTGTTCCAGAGTCGCATGGTGCTGCAACGAAGACCAGCTGGGATAAACAAACAGGATATTCTTCCCATTTTTAAACCATGTGTGTGTGTATTTGTGTGCGTGAGTGTGAGTGTGAGTGTGTGTGTGTGTGTGTGTGTGTGTGTGAGTGTGTGTGTGTGTGTGTGTGTGAGATAGAGAGAGATAGACAGAGACAGACAGAGAGAGAGAGAGAGAATGTGGTAGAGAGGGTATAAAAAGACAGAAAGAGAAAAACACAAACAAACAGACACACAGTCGGCCGGCCTTTTATGAAGTGGAGATCCAGCGTCCAGGGCGGCATTAAACCAGACAAGTGGACTTACTTACAACCAATCTCTTGTCATCATTAAGAATCTCTCTCAGCTCAGTGAAATAACACCCAGTTATCATGGTTGGTGTTCAAAGATCCTAGGTGGTTCCTTTGAAATGCGTTTCATATAATATCAGGATAGACAGCGCTCACACACACACGCACATGCGCGCACACACACACGCATACAGACATGCGGGCACAAACCAACGCACGTGCGCACACGCACATGTACACACAGACACACGCACGTATCAGAGAACCAGGGCTGATGGGAAGAAAGATCAAAGATGATCTTCAGAAAATGACATCAGTTCACTTGTGTGGGATGCCAGACTATTTGGATTCATGTGGAAATATTTGACTAGCTTATAAGCACCAGATAAAGCTTCTCTACTCTCTCTCTCTCTCTCTCTCTCCCTCTCCCCCTCTCTCTCTCTCTCTCTATCATTTTGACACGCACGCGGCACACACACTCTCACACACACACACACACACGCACACACACACACACACACACACACACAGAGAGATGCATATTTCCCGCTTCTCAGCTCTTTGTCTCTGGCGGCAGTGGGGGTTTCTCTATTGCACCCCATTAGAACAGCAGTTTGGGACGTCAGACTTGTCAAACACCATTAAGAGGAGGCTGGTCTCAGACATTACTGAGCCATACCCCTCGCTACACGCACCAAACCAGCAACACCACCGCCAGCTGCTGCTGCTATGGGCTGGGGGGTCGCTTCTGTGGAGATCACCATGGAGGAAGGACTCAAGGATTCTCTGTTCACCAATACTATATATCTGTACTCCTAGACATATAAATTTATATAGACAATCATCATCTATCTCTCTATCTATCTATCTAATCTACAATGAACGGACATTATATTAGAATCGGTAGAAGATGCTTTCATTTCATGTCAGATTTATTTAACCGGGGAAGTCATTCTGTGATCGATTACAAGTGTGAGCACTAGATAAGAAAGAAATAGATGGACTACATAGAGCCTACACACACAATACAACCAGGGAACACGCTTACAGTGAAGATAATGGGATGTAAAACCAGGAGATGAGCGAGGGTGGTGTGAGGGGCAGGGGGCCCCAATCAGACAAATCAGACATGACGACTGAACACGACAACATGTTCAGGATCAACCGTTCTTTCACAGGCATTTCTCACAGATGTAAACAACGCATTGGCTCTGCAGCTACATGAACGCCAGTCTGCTGTGCATTAGGATGACTTTCCAAATGCTATGTGTTACTCTCTCCTCTCCTCTCTCCTCGCCACCACTCTCTCTCTCTCTCTCTCTCTTTCACCTTCTCCCTCGCTCTCTCTTTTTCTCTCTCTCCCTCTCTCTCTCTCTCTCTCACTGTCTCTCTCTCTCACAGTAATGATGGCAGTGTTGTCGTAACCTAGTTTTCTGTGGCTCTACCTGTGCTCTGTTTGTTGTGTATATATGTGTGTGCGTGCACGTGTGCGGGCGTGTGTATATATGTGTGTGTGTGTGTGTGTGTGTGTGAGAGAGAGAGAGAGAGAGAGAGCTGTTACTGGGAGGTGATAGGGATCTGCAGGTGTGATTGGGAGGTGTGACCCACCAGGTGTTCTAAGCCTCTACAACGTTGTACAATGAAGCCATAACACATGACAGGGTGTGATGTTTATTATTGTGAGATATCAGCATGGCGGTACTGTCTTCATGAACGAGAGGCACAGACTGTACTGTACAAAGTACTTCTGGTTGTATAGTGGTTGTGTAGTGGTTGTGTAGAGGTTGTATAGTGGTTGTATAGAGGCTGTATCAAGGTTGTATAGTGGTTACATAGCTGTGTTTAAGTGGCTGTATAGAGGTTTTAGTATAGATGTTGTGTAGTGGTTGTATAGTTGTTGTTGTTGTTGTTGTTGGTGTGGTTGTTGTTGTTGTTGTGTAGTGGTTGGATAGACATTGTGTAGTGGTTGTATAGAGGCTGTGTAGTGGATGTATAGAGGTTGTATTGTGCTTGTATCAAGATTGTATAGTGGCTGCATAGTCGTGTTTTAGTGGTTGTATAGAGGTTTTAGTATAGAGGTTGTGTGGTTGTATAGTTGTTGTTGTTGTTGTTGTTGTTGTTGTTGTTGTTGCTGTTGTGTAGTGGTTGGATAGAGATTTTGTAGTGGTTGTATAGAGGCTGTGTAGTGGTTGTATAGTTGTTGTGCAGTAGTTGGATAGAGGTTGTGTAGTGGTTGTATAGTTGTTGTGCAGTAGTTGGATAGAGGTTGTGTAGTGGTTGTATAGTTGTTGTGCAGTAGTTGGATAGAGGTTGTGTAGTGGTTGTATAGTTGTTGTGCAGTAGTTGGATAGAGGTTGTGTAGTGGTTGTATAGTTGTTGTGCAGTAGTTGGATAGAGGTTGTGTAGTGGTTGTATAGTTGTTGTGCAGTAGTTGGATAGAGGTTGTGTAGTGATTGTAGAGAGGCTGTATAGTGGTTGTATAGTAGTTGTACAGAGGTTGTATAGTGGTTGTATAGTGATTGTATAGTGGTGGTCTATGGTCTACTATTCTACCTTTGGTAGTGGATTATTACCTCCACCCCAGCGACAGCGCAGGGCGAGAGGTAATGTTTTCGGTAGTGTGCATGCGTTTGTGCGTGTGTTTGTTATCAGGATTATGCAAAAACTACATGATCAATTTTCACGAGATTTGGTGGAACGGTGTAGCATGGTCTGACTTAGAATCCATAAAATTTTGGAGCAGATCCAAAACATGAGTTGGGTCTACGGGCTGACCAAACACGGCCGGCCATTAACCTCCATTCATTTTTTGAACCAGAATTACGCAAAAACTATCTGACCAAATTTCATGAAAATCGGTGGAGGGATGTAGCATGGTTCAACCTACAACCCCTTACATTTTGGCGCAGATCCGAATCCCGGGTCAGATCCACAAATGAAAATAAAACTTAGAACGAAGCCAGCTACCTGTGTGGGGGTGCTAGAGACAAATGATTCCCGAGCGCGGCACCGCTGCTGCTCACCGCTCCCCGACGGGATGGGTCAAATGCGGAGAACAAATGTCACACACTCAGGTGTGTGACAATCAGTGGGACATGTTTAGCCCTATTCCTGGCTTCCCTGGCATGTATCTGACTAGTACAGGTTAAAATATTTCTGTTTTGTGCAGTACAGAGTTCTGTGTCAATAACGTCGGCGCGCGCCTGGCTCGTTGCTAGCTATGGGCACACTCAAAAAAGTATGATATACATGGATTTCAAGTTCAGGAATTACATGGTTTATGCTTACCAAGCTCTGAAGTCATCCTGTAAACACCATAGGTCCTTTCGCCTCTGCATTTCGAAACAACAGCTAACTTGTAAACAATACTACTTTCACCGAGCATACAACAACCATCTCTTCACGCTGTAAACCTCCGCACACCGCAGCGCGGATGAATTTCGTGGAGGTTTACAGGAATAGGGTTAAACATGAAATTCAGTGTACTTATCCTTTAACTTTAACACAGGGTTTGGACTGGGGTGTGCGGGGGGGAGAGCCCGGAATGCACCGCACTTCTCCCCGCTGGCTGTGACCTGAGGGGGGCGCCACAGAGCCAAATACAGCCACCCATTCACCTTGAGTCATTTTTACCTCCACCCCAGAGAATCACAGGGTGGGTCTTTGAGCCGCCCAAACACGGCCCAAACACGGCCCAAACACGGCCCAAACACGGCCCAGACGGCCATTCACCTCCATTCGTTTTTTGGACTAGGATTACGGAAAAACTACCAGACTGCTTTTCATGAAAATCGGTGGAGGGGTGTAGCATGGGTTAATTTAGAACCCATTCAATTTTGGCGTGCACATGAAATGCATTCAGGGGCGGAGGTCTGTGCTCTCTGAGCACCATTTCTAGTCTTCCAGTCTTTCCACTGTTACCATAGCTCCCCTGGAGAACACGTCAGCTCCTGGAGAGAGAACTTTTTTTTTGTCTTGTCAGATCTTGCATCAGACCACAGGATCCTTGGCACAGCTCCATCTTCAACAACCACCCTCCTCCTCCTCCCCCCTCCTCGCCTCTTCCCATGTGGAGCTCGGCACACATATTGAGCTCCTCCAGAGATAGAGGAAGAGAGAAAGACCTCCGTGAAACGCTGGCCTTCTCTTCCTCTACTGACAGTGCTGTACCACACTCTGACGCTCGCAGAAATATAAGATACATTTGTAATGTTTGTTTACTATAAACACATGCAAACACATTGCATGGGACAGAGAGGGTCGCCCCGGACACCACTCATAAATTGTTGAGTGAGTTCCTGCCCACATGGTAATGCGACTGATTATTATGGGAGGTCAGTAATTGAGGAGGCAGACAGAAAGACAGACAGACAGACAGACAGACAGACAGGCAGGCAGGCAGGCAGGCAGGCAGGCAGACAGACAGACAGACAGACAGACAGGCAGACAGGCAGGCAGGCAGGCAGGCAGGCAGACAGACAGACAGACAGACAGACAGGCAGGCAGACAGACAGGCAGGCAGACAGGCAGGCAGGCAGACAGACAGACAGACAGGAAGGCAGACAGACAGACAGACAGACAGACAGACAGACAGACAGACAGACAGGCAGGCAGACAGACAGACAGACAGACAGGCAGACAGACAGACAGACAGACAGACAGACAGACAGACAGACAGACAGACAGACAGGAAGGCAGGAAGGCAGGCAGGCAGACAGACAGACAGACAGACAGACAGACAGACAGACAGACAGACAGACAGACAGACAGACAGACAGACAGACAGGCCCCTCTGTTTCCAGAGCTAAACCAAATCACAGATGGTATTTTCCGATCTTGGGATCTCTAAGAGACGATGTGGCTTCGTCCTCCCATTCCTCTGAGTGGAAACTATCGGCCCTGAGAGGAGAAACATCTGTGAGTGAGGAATGTGAGGGCTGAACACAGGTGAGTGAGGAATGTGACGCTGAACACAGGTGAGTGAGGAATGTGAGGGCTGAACACAGGTGAGTGAGGAATGTGAGGGCTGAACACAGGTGAGTGAGGAATGTGACGGCTGAACACAGGCGAGTTAGGAATGTGACGGCTGAACACAGGTGAGTGAGGAATGTTAGGGCTGAACACAGGTGAGTGAGGAATGTGACGGCTGAACACAGGTGAGTGAGGAATGTGAGGGCTGAACACAGGTGAATTAGGAATGTGAGGGCTGAACACAGGTGAGTGAGGAATGTGACGGCTGAACACAGGTGAGTGAGGAATGTGACGGCTGAACACAGGTGAGTGAGGAATGTGAGGTCTGAACACAGGTGAGTGAGGAATGTGAGGGCTGAACACAGGTGAGTGAGGAATGTGAGGGCTGAACACAGGTGAGTGAGGAATGTGAGGGCTGAACACAGGTGAGTGAGGAATGTGAGGGCTGAACACAGGTGAGTGAGGAATGGAACAGCTGAACACAGGTGAGTGAGGAATGTGAGGGTTGAACACAGGTGAGTGAGGAATGTGACGGCTGAACACAGGTGAGTGAGGAATGTGACAGCTGAACACAGGTGATTATGTGAGTGTGTGATTGTGTGCTTGTGTGTGTGTGTGTGTGTGTGTGTGTGTGTGTGTGTGTGTGTGTGTGTGTGTGTGTGTGTGTGTGTGTGTGTGTAAGCCCATCACAGACAGCTCGTGTGACTGTTCTCCGCAGACCACCCCCTCCACTCCCGCTCTACATCTGAGTGTTCTACATCTGAGTGTTCTACGTCTGAGTGTTCTATGTTTGAGTGCCCTATATCTGAGTGTTCTATGTTTGAGTGCTCTACATCTGAGTGTTCTACATCTGAGTGTTCTATGTCTGAGTGTTCTACATCTGAGTGTTCTATGTTTGAGTGCTCTATATCTGAGTGTTCTATGTTTGAGTGCTCTACATCTGAGTGTTCTATGTTTGAGTGCTCTACGGCTGAGTGTTCTACATCTGAGTGTTCTACGTCTGAGTGTTCTACTGTATGTTTGAGTGCTCTACGGCTGAGTGTTCCACATCTGAGTGTTCTACGTCTGAGTGTTCTACTGTATGTTTGAGTGCTCTACGGCTGAGTGTTCCACATCTGAGTGTTCTACATCTGAGTGTTCTATGTCTGAGTGTTCTACATCTGAGTGTTCTATGTTTGAGTGCTCTACGGCTGAGTGTTCTACGTCCGAGTGTTCCACGTCTAAGTGTTCTACCTCAGAACGCTGCCAAGACCACAAGTGAACCATGGAGCACGGTGGGCAGAGAAATGGCTGGATATGCTAATATCTAATAGTTTCACTCCTAATCTGGCTCTAATCACTCCATTCGCTCTCTCCACCTCCCACTCTCTCTGTCCTTCTTTCATTCTTTCTCTCTCTCTGGCCCTCCCTCCTTCATCCCCAGCGCCGTCTCCACGGCCACAGAACAGTCATCTCTTTATCCCGAGTATAACCCCACCCCCTGCCCCACCCCATCGCCAGGGTCTGGCTGGGATTCCTCCAGAGAGCAGCTTAATGCATTCAGCTCACAGTTAACTAGGTCAAAGCTCGGAGTACCATCTGGGCCGACTTGGGCTGCTGATCCGAGTCCCTGACGACCTCGCCCAAAGACTGAGAAAGACTGCAGAGGATATGAGACGGTTACCGGGAACATACGAGTTCATCTTGAGCAGAACTGGGTCGAAACACTACTTGAAATGCATTCAATCACTGTATCATTTGCTTGAGTCTGAGTGTAGTGCCAGGTGGGAGGGGGGGGTGCATTTTTGGGAACAGCTCATAAGTTCCACTGTGCCAGACCAGAACAATTAAGCACAGATAAGTAAATATAGAATTATTTGAAATAGTATTTGGACCGGGGTCTGGTAGGGTCAAGTATTTGACCATATTATCAAATAGTATCTGAGCTGTCACGTCTGGTATGTGTGATCAAAGGTCAACCCGATTACTAGCATGGTGACATTATGTTCATGGTGGAGGCAGTGCTAAATCAGTTAGCTGATTTAGCATGGTGACATTATGTTCATGGTGGAGGCAGTGCTAAATCAGTTAGCTAGCCTTGTTGTTGTAGTTGTGGTTGCTGTCATCTGTTTCCTCAGTACCCTGTTTGGGTTTTGCTGCACAAGAGTGAACTGCTACATTTTCCATTCTTATCTAAAATGCTTAGAATGCCTCTACTGCTTGAATGATGACAGTTACGCGCCAGAAACACACTTAAACATGCGCGCGCGTGCGTGCGCGCGCACACACACACACACACACACACACACACACACACACACACACACACACACACACACACACACACACACACACATCACAGTGGCGTCCATTTATCAAATGCGATTTCTCCATCCATGGTAGTAAAGAATGCAAGCAGCTCCTTGTCTGGGCCATCCAGCCATGAAATTGCCTTAATTTTGCAGAGTCAGCAAACCCCCACAACGCACAGACAGATCGGTATTACAGAACACAGGT
>NC_140236.1:34740806-34768584 GCF_949987555.1 Borostomias antarcticus
GATTTTCGAATGAGGCGCTTTGTGTGGCTTAGCCTTATAATCTACTACTACAACTACTATTTTGAGCAAAGAGGGCCGAACTGAGGTTGCATTTTAAAGTGCTCACCACGACAGACGTTATGAGCTGATAGGTTTCTGAAAATGTAACGTTCCTGGATGCCCACTGACATATTATAGCCTGATTTCATCATGAGTGAAAGCGTATGCCGCCGTAGACTCAATATCAGAGACGGAATGTGTGTGTGTGTGTGTGTGTGGAGGGGGGGGGGGGTAATAGGCATGTTTCCAAATGTAGCAGCTCTATGTTCTGACAGAGGGCACAGGCTCATAGAGGGTATTCCCCTCCCCCACCCCCCTCACACACCAGTCCTCTACAACCACCCTCCCTTATCTGGCCGCCGATTCTAATAACATCTCCTTTTCTGGCAATACTTTCCAGAAGTGAAATGCTCCTTTCTTAGTAGGTGGTGGGTAGAATGAAAGCAGCACTGTAATGTACAAAGTGATGATGATGTCAGCTTGTTATTGACTCTCCCAGGTCTGAATGACTGAGCACAGGGTTGGGGGGTGGGGTGGAATCTATCTATTGCAGTCGGGGACCAGCCAGGCAAAAGTAAGTTTACAAGCGAGCGTGTGTGTGTGTGTGTGTGTGTGTGTGTGTGTGTGTGTGTGTGTGTGTGTGTGTGTGTGTGTGTGTGTGTGTGTGTGTGTGTGTGCGAGGGGGGGATGGGTGGGATCCGTGCAGTCGCGTTTCCGCAGACATAATCTCTCAGTTGCTGCGCAGCTCTTAAATAGTTTACAATAATCTCCGTCTCTCTGGTACATTTGGAGAAGGAGGAGGAGGAGTAGAGCTCTGCTGGAATGGCCGGCAACAGAGCACAGCCATTATGGATACGAGGAAGGAGACGTCGATAATAGCGGATATAACCGTAGAAATTGATAGCAGATTTGAAAGCAGCGACGTGTCAGCAGGCCGTGGGGCAGACGGAACCTGCGACGGTTTTCAGCTGGATGAGATGAGCGCAGATGTATTAAATAAAAGGGAAATATTGAATTACACATTACGTAACGTGTTCTACAGGAAATGCCTTTCTGTCGCTGCCAAAAAGCACCATTCCTCGGTGAGGAGGGAGAGAGAGAAGGAGAGGATGGAATATTGCTCTCCTTCTCTCCCTTTGTCACTCCTCGCTACACATAAAACAGTGTACAGTATAGGCTGGTCTATTGTACGGGTCTATATCTAGAGAAGTACCCTACCACTGACCGACACATGCAGAAAAGGTCTTTGTGCTGACCTCTATGCCTTTAGAAATAACAATAAAATGAGCTGATACGAGCTGATAAACAGCCATTGTATAATTCCATTCACTGCTAAAGAATATGGTGTGTTATGTTGGTCTACACTGTTATGTTATATATCTGGCGTTTGCTGTTTGTGGAGAGAATGATTGGAGACTATGAATGGGGAGAAAGATCCCAGTAGCCCATTTGTTTGTGCCCCACATTTATAATTCATCTCTTATGGCCTAAACATATCAGTCTCCTTCTTTGTTACGGCTTAAACATTTCTAATTATGAATATCTTGTTACGGCCTGTATATATATATATATATATATATATATATATATATATATATATATATACAGTCTCATATTGTTGTTATGCCTTAAACGTTTAGAATTAGCAATCTCTTACACCTGAACATATCTGTTACATTGTTGTTACAGCCTAAAACATTTAGAATTAATATCTTAGATTATTGTTACATCCTAAACATGTATGATTAGAAATATCCTATTGTTCCATCCAAAACATGTATTATTAGCTCATATCTCAGCTCAACATATCTCTTGTTAATTACAGCCTAAAAGCTTCTTTTGAAGCTAGTTTTACAGCAATGGGATTTGGGTTGCAAGAAATGGTCCTAATGCTGTCAACATTGCAGTCCTTAAAGGTGCTACATGGAATATGTTTACTGTTCCTTCATATTAGCAAACAAATCAGGTTAAATCAGAGAGATAATTTTGTAAACAGTGCAGACAGGCTGAGAAAACTCTTTGTCTATCATATGGATATTGAAAAATATTCACTTCACCACCAACCCTGCATATTAACCTGGTTAAATTGCTAATGCAGCTATATGAAGAAATAACAAATATGGTAATGTACCTTTAAAAAGCTTTCCTTTGTTAGGGTTACTCTGACTACCCTACCAAACCCTAACCCTAACCCTAACCCCTAACCCTAACCCTAGCCTGCTGCTTGTCCCTCTCTCTCAGAGATATCTGAACTGTCAGACGTACATTTCCCATTTGTAAATGTTAATGTGCTGAGAGTCCTTGGGATCGATGCGGAAATAAAGCAGTCCTGGTTTCCAGCGTATCGACTGGGGAAGCGGAGTGTGCCATCTCCTGCCCCTCTCTGTGGCACTCCCGCGCAATCTAATCACTTATCTGCAGCAGCCGCCTCAATCTTAATGATTAAGGTTACGCTTAAATCATACCTCAGTCGAGCCGGGGCCCGATTACTGGACCCTTAATGAAGATGTAGTGGATCATGCAGCTCTGTCAGAAAGCCCTGTTTATCACAACTATTTCTGATTCAGATACAGAGGGACAGGCAGCTTTATCTCCTTGCGCATACACACTCCTGCCAAGGTGACACACACACACACACACACACACACACACACACTCCTGCCAAGGTGACACACACACACACACAGACAGATCAACATTCAGTCAACATTCACAATGCTACTGCTGTGTCCTGTAGAGCAGAGCGGATAGCCAGAGATAACCTCGGCGCTGAAAAGGAAGCAGTGTGTGGTTGTCATCGGCGCGGGGGGAGGTGTGTGTGTGTGTGTGTGTGTGGGGGGGGGGGGGGGGGGGTGCGTGCGTGTGTGGGGGGAGGGGAGGGGAGGGGAGGGGGGAGAAGATGTGATCAATGGTGGTCATTGTGTGAGGGGTAAGTAACGACAGAGGGAGGGTATCTCCACTGGGGGCCTGTGTGGATGCTCAGGGTCATCCAGGGCTGACTGAAGACACCCCTCCACACACACACACACACACACACACACACACACACACACACACACACACGGGAGAGAGCTACTGAGCTGAGACACGGGCATCTCATTAATGAGAGAGGACAGGGGAAGTTTCTATCTATCTGTGTCTTTCTACTTCATTCTATTTTTGTCTGCTTCTGCCCTTGTCCACAAAGACAGAATGGAGACAGAGATGGACAGATGGACACACACACAAATACAGTCTCTCTGTCTGTCTCTGTCTCTCTGTACAGCTCATTAATCTTGCAGTGCTCTGCCCAGAGGTGCCTCAGTTCAGACTCTGCTCTCTGTCTCCTGTCACTCCCCCACTCTCTGTGTCCACTTCCAGACCCTCTCTCTGTCACACACACACACACACACACGAACGCGAACGCGCACGCACACTCACACACACACATACTCACACACATACACTCTCTGTCACACACACTCTCATACACACGCACACATACACACACACACACTCACTCACACGCACACACACACACACACACACACACACACTGGCCCACGTAGTGTCTTTGTGTTACTGTGAGTGAGTGGTGGATAAGGTGGTACATCTAACCTTTCATTGGTCCATGGTTGCTCCTCCCCCACCATACGTCATGGGAAGTATTTTTTTGTATTGCATACATAACCTGTCTTTGTCAACAACCAATAGCAGCTGAGTCTTCTATACAATAGCAAGCAAATTCAAAGTATAATGTAACATTACATAAATGTAATTTCTAGAGTGACCCAGATATCTTATTGTTGAGGATGTGGGGATAGCATATATGAGAATAGAAGCCCAAAATAAACAATTTCCCACCCTAGATTAAATATCAACAATAGCATCTGATGGAGATTTCAATGTGGAAATGAATTTGAGAAGCAGAGTAGTAACCTAATGATCTGTATGATGAACAGACTTGTCATAGTGGTAGTGTTTTTGTTGTGTGTAATTGAAGATTCTTCAAAGTTATGATTGTCAAAAAATATTGATTTATTAGTTATTATATATAAAACATCGGTTATTGAATTTACATGCTACACAACATTTTAACACGTTTGTTATATTTTACAGCAAGGAACTATGGACATGTCAGTAATGTTTATTTTGCTAATATGGGCATATGCTAATTAGCTTATTCCGTAAAGATAATTTCCAACAACACTAGATAGGCCTACATGAAACAATATTTCACACTGCGACACCCATCTTGATGTTTATGTGTCTTTCCTACGCCTTCGAGAGCTGCGGAGGGAACTGCCAAGGCCTGCCTCATTTTCGCCTGGCTGGTCCGCTCCTCGGTGTTTCAGTGTCTGAAGCCGTTGGCTGGTTCTGAACGGTTTGGCTCTTTCTCCACTAGCAAGCAACCTTACAATGTACCCCAAGTGCTCTTCTATCTGATTTTTAGAAGGATTTAACAATTTCTACACTTATGTAATCAAAACACATCGCTCAATTGGGATTTTATCTACCAAGTCGCTATCTCGGATTGGTATTATAACGCTTTATTGTGACTATATTATAGAGAATAGCGGAGGAGGAGGAGATTCCATATAAGGAGCAGAGGAGAGAAGGCACCCCTTGTGTGATCTGGACATTTAAGTAAGTGTTTTCTTTGCTTTTCGCGGCGCATTTGTTCGTATAAAATACACCACGTCTCCCATTAGTGTATGTCTACCGTTTAATGGTCGTTTTGTCTAGTTATTGAGCTGTTTTGGACGTTTATTTGGATGATTTCACAAGGTGGGGGATGGGCAGCGTCAGCGTGTGTGTGCGCGGCGCGCGCGCGCTTATGCATGAATGTGTGTGTGTGTGTGTGTGCGCGTGTGTGTGCGCGCACGCGCGCGCGGTGGCTTTGAGAGCTTGCTTCCTACAACTTCAGAGGGCTTTTGTTGCTTTGTGGCAGAGATAACTATGCCAAGTTGTGTGAGGACTGTCAAATAATATAATTCAAACTAACTCTGACAAATCAGACATGTTGATTTATAAAGCCAGCCAGCCAACTACTGCTTCATTACTGTAAGCTACAATAGGCTAAAGGCAATACAGTTGTTCCTATAGCTTACCATTACTCAGGAAGAAGTATTTATCTTTGTATCAAGACCTTTTAACTAATAAACCTACATCTATCCATGTCTATTTATGCTTTTATGTCTATTTTACAAGCAAAATCAAAGATTATGTGACACTTTCAACTGTGCCATGCAGCTGGCAGTTTGAGAGCCAGGGTGTGGGGGAGGGGAACCCAGAATCACACCGCCACCAGCCTGGCTACTGTAGCCAGCTCAGCTCTGACACAATGTCACCCAGCCAGTAAACAATGACCAGTGGAAACTATTTAAAGAACAACTTATGTACATTATAAATCACTAAGATGTATTTATATTAAATAATCACAGAACATTGAATTTAGTCTGTGTTGCATTATGCTGTTGCTAAGAAGGCGTTTGTTATTGGTTAACACTGAGGTCACAAAAATAGGATACATGGAGAATGTTCAGTCAGTCAGTTCAGCAGTTTAATGACAGTTGTACTGTTTGTCTTTGTGGTACCATTTCCACAACTATGCGTTTGTCTCCAAAGATACAAAACCATTGACGTGATGTCGGACTTATCTGCTTTGAAAAATAATTATGGGCTGGTAGTGTAATCACAGTCTCCCTCTGACCAAGGGCCCTAGTGTGTGGTGGAGAGGCACAGTTATGTAACTGGTGCTCTGTGTGTGTGTGTGTGTGTGTGTCTGCTGAACGTGTGGGGGAGGGGAGGGAGAGCTACAGTGCCATGGTAGGGTCTGTCTACCTGACCCACTGCCAGGAGGAACAATACCAGGCCTACACACCAGAGAGAGACGCTTAAGATGGAAGCCTCGGTCACTGGATTCCATAGGCCAAGTCCATATTTTCATTCATTTCAGCGCTGCGTTTTTGTTCTGTTGGCATGGCGCCTATTCCCAATAAGGATAGACTGAGTCAGGGATCAGAAGCCCCATCGCCTTGGTTGTAAATAATGATAAGGAGTTGTCAAATCTTGACACACTTTTGACCAGAGGCGTTTCACACAGGCTACAGATGGTGTGTGTATCTCTGTGTAGCCCTCAGATCAAGCTCTCTCTCCGGTCAAAATATGTGGTGGAACTGGCCACCCCATACGTAGCAGTGTAGTAGTCTGAACTCTAGTCTTTAGTTAGTTTACCCAGAAGCAAGGGACAGGGATTCAGTCTGCTAGGAATAGCAACTCATTAGTCCTGTTTGTGTGTGTGTGTGTCCACAGCTCTCCCCAGTCACATGTTTGTGTTTGTGTGTGTGCGTGTGTGTGTGTGTGTGTGCGTGTGTGTGTGTGACCCCTGGGGTCAAGTTCAACATTCTGTAGATTGCCTCTGAGCTCCGGGCTCTGGTCCTCCTACTTTTACAAGGCCAGGTCTTTGAAGTCCCGTGTTCGAGCCCTGCTCTGTGCTGCAGTCACACAAACGGCATTGCCTCGCTTTACGTCAAACTGGTTTTGTTGTCAACACTGTTGGAAGAGCAGGTATGTGTTGCCTAACAACAAACATATACAAACGCTTACCAAGCAAATGTGGAAGCATCGTGTGAAACAAGAATTTGAATATGGTGTGGGCAACTACAAGAGTAACCGCGTTTGTTCGTTTTACTACACCTGTCTTTTCCCCGATAGTAGTGCTGTAGTTAAGAGTGAAACAAGCTTCTTTCAAAGGAATATCCAGTTCCTGTAGGCTGTAAACAGGTGGCAGCCTGGGAAGTCTTAAACGGGGGCTGTTACCCTACAGAGTAATCGCATTGCTGCTACACAGAAACATACTTCTCATATGTCTTGTAGCCTGAAAGGTTCTATACCGAGGCACTACAGGAGAGTAAGCCGTGTTTAAACTACAATCATAAATTATGACAAGAAATGTAAATGTGCAGTGTTGCAAAGCCCGGTGGCGAGAAGAGCAGGTCCCTCCTTCTATAAACGGCGTACGTCGGCAAAAGGGGCCTCATTATCTAACCTCAAACTATATAAGGGAAAAGTGATGGGCAGTCTGGCAATATGGGGGAGGCTTCGGCCTAGAGACAGGACATGGAAATCATGTAAGCACAATTTTGAATCTGGAACTTTGAGCAGCCAATGTGAATTATAAAGGTTTAAAGTCGCACAGAAATTAAAAAAGCATTCTGTCCCATTTTGGTTCACATAATTGGTCATAGTGTTCACCTATTCAACGATGTATGCCAATTTTTTGTTGTTGTAATCTTATATCAAAGTATATCATTTCTTACTTCCTGGAAAACGGTAGGTCACGTGCAATGACGACAAGGTACCTTAGATTTTAGGCCAATAATCTCACGACATCCACCCGTCAATCAACGCTATCCATCTATCGAATCTGTCTAAAGTTCTTAAAACCCGTCCACATGTTCCAATCAAATTCCTCTAAACATATGTCCCACCCTCATAGCTTGTTTGCGTCGGAAATACGTCAAACTACGGAAGTTAGATGATCTCAAATGGCCGTTTCTGTGCGACTTTAAAAACTTGAGATGACCACCTCTGAGAAAATCAAGTGTTGGCTTTACTACCAATAATTCACATAAATTCCAGGGAAGTTGTCAGACATTATTTATCTATTTGTCAGTCGCTCCTGTGGGAAATCTCTGAAAACCCCAACAAGACTCCGTTCTCTCAGTAGAAACCTTTTACAACCCCTTTTTTCAAAGAGTGCGTGTGAGATATGACAGTGGTGCTGTACGTGAAACTGCAGCCTATGTTCCACAGCATGGAACATGTTGAGATGGAACCCGAGTCGTCTTGGATTAAAGCAAAACCATCCCATTATTCTGACCGTATTTATTCTCCATTTATCAGGGCAAGTCCCATTGAGATGGAGATCTCTACGCTAGAGGACGGAGTCAGAGTTTAGAAGCATATTCCCGTGTGGAATTATGAAATCCAATGGCTGCATTTCACACAAATATCATGAGATCAATATGGGCTGGACTTGAGCTGGTTGATCAATATGGGCTGAACATGAGTTGATGTGTTTGTGATTGGTTTTATTGTTAGCGATTTAGCTTCCTGGCCCCAGTTGTTTCATCTGAAGAAGGGCTAATCTGAAGGCAGGGCCACTGTTTCCTATTACAAGCTTCATAATGCTTGTGTTAGGGAATCATAGCTTGTGTTATAAGGGGATCATAGCTTGTTTTGATGGCTTCCAAGAGGTTTCTTTTTATAGACTAGTCATTGTATCAGAGTTGCATCTGTTTCATTATATCCCGAGGGTATTGTTGCTCTCGGACGTTTTGGATCATCTGGAAACCCTCGGTGTTTAGTCCAGGCTACAGGCTAATCTCCACCAAGAGGAATGAATGGTGATTGATTTGAACCTGAGCATGACTCTGACAACATAGACAATTCTTTG
The DNA here is from genome assembly GCF_949987555.1 of Borostomias antarcticus. NCBI lineage: Eukaryota > Metazoa > Chordata > Actinopteri > Stomiiformes > Stomiidae > Borostomias > Borostomias antarcticus. Next base: position 34,749,286 of record NC_140236.1, read on the forward strand.
TTGATATGATTCCACATATGATAGAGAGAGCGACCATATGCTCTGGCCTACTTCCCGAATACGAGAATCAGGTAAATAGTCATTTTAGAATTATGACTCACTTTCACGCTTGTTGCATAAAACACCCCCAGATAAATCTTGATCCAGGCCCTCTGCCATTGGCTGACGGGATTCGTACATGGCGCAGAGGTGTCCGTTTCCTCCTTTTCAGGGCCAGTCTAGCTCTGCGACTCACCTGACTAGCTCCCTGACTGTCTCCAGCACGGGTACACAGTGTAATTCAAGCCCCCACAGCGGCTCAGTCTCTACTATGATGAAGCAGGAGGCGAGGGATCGAGGAGTTCCAGAATAGGCGTACTCATTAGTCACTGCGACTAGAGGATAGGGTTGCAAAATTCTGTGAATATTCAAAGTGGAAAATTCTGTGAAAATTCAAACTTTCCAGGGGAATTAATGTTAATTTATGGGAATTAACGTGAATTAAAAAGAATGAACTGGGAATTTTGGGGTTATTTACACCACCTGCATTTATATTTTGTTTTGTCATAGGAGACATGCAGGCAAACATTTCTAAGACAGATTTTAAAAATGTCATTTTTGACTTTTTGATCTGTTTGTGAGTAGAACTTTAATGGATTCTACAGCCCTCTTAGTGTGCAGGATGCTAGGAATTAGCTGTGCATGTGATGGAAGAATGAACTGCACATGTGATGGATGAATGCACAGTGCAGAGTTGAAATTCAACTGAATTTGCATTGAATCGGGTTGTTTTAACCAAGATCATGCTGCAAGATCTAGAATTGCTTTTGATGTTTTGTTTTCCTCAACTAGGCTACATCTAAGTTCCCTGTTATAGGGGTCTGTGGTGGGGTAGCGGTCTAATGCATCGTGTTCCGGTGCAGCTGCCCACCAGGGTCCGGTGGTCTCACCAGATCTGAGTATGGCCGGATCCCAGAGGGAGGGGCCTATTGGGCCACCGCTCCCCGAGGGTGGTTAGTTTAATCTCCGCTTGAGAATTCGTCACACAACAGCAACCCTTTCTGGTGTCGGAATTACGGTTGCGACATTAGGACAGGGTCAGTTGTCTACCAAATTGGATGAAAATGGGCTAAAATCCTAAAATAAATTAATAAAATAAAATAAAAAGTTGCAGCAAAAAGCTGTTATAGGCTACAAAAAGGTAAACATTTCAAAAATTCCCACCCTTAACTTCTCATGGTAAATTTCCATAAAGTTTCTGGAAATTTACCAAAAATTTACCAGAAACCCTACTATAAGACATGCCAAGCTGACAGACCAGCCTCTTAAACCACTATGTATCTTAGAGCTATAGGAGGACCAAAAACTGCTAAATTATGTATCACATCATATCCATTATTAATTGTTACAATACTATTATACATGTGCAAGCAGCACCTATAACATGTTATTGCGCACAATTCTTTACCCTGCCCAGGAATGTTGGTACCCATTGGTGTCAGTGAGGAATGACACGTTTTCAGCCAGTGTGATCAGTCTGTTGTGCGGAGCTGCCCTTAACAGTCTTTGTCTTGTTTATCCCAAGGGTGAAGAAGTACTCTTGCCATTGCCAGTCATCTGAATGACAGTCAGTCACATGGTAAGCAGATAATTTAAACCCCATCAGAAGTTAACCTTTCCTGAAGCCATCAATCAAGGTGCTGCCATAACACCTGAAGCAATAATACCGTAGTCGCTGCTATCATGCTCTGACGGTTGATTTATGGGCCCGTGTCTGTGGGGATATGCAGAACATCCCTCTGCTGCTTATTGAATGGGGCCTTATTCTGTTGGAGTCCACAGACAGTCCCATAAGCCAGATGTAACGCTGCTAGCAAACAGAGGCAGAGGTGACTGTCAGTTAAGGCTTTCCTTGAAGAAAGCCCATGCTTAGGCCGTGAAACTTGATTCCACTGTCAGAGCTACGTACAGGTACAGAATGTTAACGTCACCGTTTCTCTTGAAAGAGAGCAGACTGTGTTTCGGGGGCATTCGTGGAAATCTAGATTGGATTGAGGTGTACTAATGACCTAACAAGGCTTAAGCCTTACCTTGTTTTGGAAGTTACCTATTCCATTAATGGGTAATCAATAATGCTTATTGGTTTGTGACTGAGAACACATTTCACAATCACAGACAATTTGAGCGTTCTTGCTGTCTGTTCCCCTCGGTGTGGCCTACAGCCTGTAGGCCTGGACCTCCAAACAAACGTGTCTTGGTTTACTTAGCTTAATGTATCACTCACGTTATGCTTTTCTTGGGTTTTCTGGCCAGGATTTAGAGGTGTGTCGTGTTTTCCTCAGTTAAAACACTGAATTGCTGACATTTTTTGTCATTTAACAGACACTTTTATCCAAAGTGACTTGATCTATGAGCTAGTGTTAGGGTTAAGTGCCTTGCCCAAGGGAACTAAAGATTGAGCAGATGTCTTTGCAGGTGTAGGCCAGACCTAGTGGGACTCGTGTTCGTGTAGGAATCTAGATATTAAGTAATAGCTAAGCTCACTACTATCAGATATAGATTCTGGTCTCTAAATCTTTGAGTTTGCTCTTCTCTACTGTTGTGATTATGATGTATCTTTGTCAGTTCATGACCACATGTCTAAGCATTTCTGTGTGTTCTGCAGGTGCTGAGAGCCTGGGACTACACCCCTGCTGAACAGACCGGTGGAGAGGACAGACTTACTGCTGTGGTGAGTGTTCTGTGGATGCTAGCTACATGAATCAACCGTTGAATCACAATCGCAGCCGGTGTTTCGCTTGCTAAGTACATAATGTCTGATGCCAGCTTTCGCTATGGGGGAGGTTAGAGGTTTGGAGGGGTTAGCTGTTTTTCGTTGTGAGGTGATGTTCTTGTTTTTTCTTCAGCACTCAACTCTTTTTCCATACTGATCAGCATCATGGCGTTCTCTGGCTTGGTGACTTGCTGTACTGTTAGGTCTTCAGCCTGAAGCTTAATGTCCATCATGCTATTAGACCAGGAAGCATAAAGCATCGGGTGATTGGTCTGGATAACTGGTGTTTCCTGTTGCAACAGGAAGTTGAACTCAGAGGAGGAAAATGTAATATTTGCATGGTTCACCATTAGAGGAAATTATGTATGTATTGTCCTGACTGGATATCAGAGACGTTCCTGATTGGTCTGTTGGTTGAGATAAATGTGGCTAAATGCCTTGGCGGGATTGCCTCCTGTTGATGAAAAACAACACTAATGAAAAACAACACACAGCAATAACATCAAGAGAAAAATATTGAATATGGCCGAGAGCATTCATTTCTTAGTGTGAAGGTATTTGTGAGAGCCAACCCCTATTAAACTGAATAAAAAAATCTAAGCTAGGTCTGTTTCTTTAATATAAATCACAGGGTGTTCTGTTTTACTGCATGACCTGCTCTCCAAATACCACAGAGTACTACCTCAGGCTCTTTGGTGCATCGGTTTAGCTCCAATCTGTCTTAAGCATAGACATTTCACACCTACACAGAGCAACTTGTCCCAAAGTAACCTCTCTGTTTGTGACGTGAGAGAGAGAGAGAGAGAGAGAGAGAGAGAGAGACAGACAGACAGACAGACATACCTGTGTAGGAGTGACAGAGCATGGGAATGACAGAGTGTTAGTGGGATCCCCACAGTGAGGACTCCTCACACACTTACAAACGGTGCCTATCAAGGTGTGAAGAAGTCCAGAACTGGCCTACACAATCATGGCTATCAGCACTGATATTCCTGGTTTGCTAACTGGCTGGTTTGCCTGTTACTAGTGCTACTGCCCTGAGCAGTATAGCCACATATAGCCATTTTAAGTTTGGAATTTTAACTTGTCAGATACAGTAAGCTTTCTTAAACAGGAGTACAATATCCCGATTTCATGAACAACAGCCTATTTAAAGGTGAAGAAAAATACAAATTGAAAATGTATTAAATGTCTGGCCACTTGCTGCAATATTACACATTATGGGCCATGAGCTAAGCGCTTCTCCTAGTGAATTGGGATGGCTCAAGAATATTTAATGTGCAAATTGCAGATATGCGAAAAAGAGGATGAAGTTAAATAGCTAGTGAGTTACACAATATACAAGTATACAGCTACACTGGACTGTTACAAAAACTGTTATTTTTTCAAAATTCCCAAAATGTTATTTCTTCAGATTTAGATTAAAAAAATAAAAATAAAAAGCTTTTTCCTTTTTTCATGATGTTTCAAGTGGAGCTAAACTGAGTTAATATGGTGTTTAAAGAATTGTTAAAAATGACATCAACAATTAAAGTATCTGAACATGCTTGTGTTTGTCACAGATTCCAAATTGCTCAAATCAATATTTCTGCACTTAAGCCACGTGTTTGTGAAATCATAGTGCCCTATGTTACTAGCTAGTCGAGCTATTCAGACGGTGGTATGCTGTTGGTTGGCTAGCTAGCCAGCTAGCCTGTTGACACTAGCTGTCCTAGCTGGTTGCTGTTGGTTGCCTAGCCCTAGCTAGCCAGCTAGCTTGTTGAGCTGCCCTAGCTTGTTGCTGTTGGTTGCCTAGCCCTAGCCACCTAGCTTGTTGAGCTGCCCTAGCTGGTTGCTGTTGGTTGCCTAGCCCTAGCCACCTAGCTTGTTGAGCTGCCCTAGCTGGTTGCTGTTGGTTAACTAGCCCTAGCCAGCTAGCTTGTTGACACTAGCTACCCTAGCTGCTGCACCAGCGGGATGAATGCAGTGGCTCATGTGGCTCCTTGCGCCCAGTGACTAAATAGACCAGCGAGTTGACACGGCAGACACACACATGCTAACATGCGTACTAGAGCCATCTGCCACCTCAGAATACCGGGCTGGGCGGTTGAGGGGTGGGTGTGGGGGGTGACAGACACATTTTCTAGCTTTTCAAAAGAACATGTAGCCTAATAGTCCCATTTGAGTTTCTGTCAGTTTGCAATGTTGCAATGTAGCACAAGGCTGCATTCTGATTCTTTTTTTTCCCCAAACCTGCTTTCATTGGAAGACTGCTTCACACCTCTTGACTACTGTCAGGGCTGTGAGCAATGAGAGGCTAATGGAAAATGGAATGTGCAGGCTGGTCAGATATTTTTATTGTGCAAAACTGGCACAGGTTGGTCTCTGAAACTATATAGGCCAATCTAAATGACCAGTCAGTCCCTTTGTATCTGCCTGGTTCTTCGGGGTATTACATCACAAGCGGTGTAGTCTAGCCTCCCCCTCCCCCAATCTATCTCAATCTGCAGGGACACATCCAGGCTGCTAGCTAGCATGTGGTTGTAATCAACCCAGCTCATTCTCTCTCCCTCCGGAGTCTTCCGGCGGCATTGGCTCTGATATCTGTTTTAATAGTCAGATGGCTCTGCAGTCATTTAATAGGTTTGGGGGGGGGGGGGGGGGGGGGTTCAACCTTATGCTGCAGCTACAGTTTTTTTTTTACTGCTGTTTTTCTTTACAGTATACATTTTGTAACCATGGGGCCCAAAGGCACTGAGTGTAGGCCTGTTCCCCTCAGGGGAGTGATGGAGTAGTTACACATGTACTGTCTCTACTGGTGAGAATGCAGTCCCAGGTAGTCAGCCCACTGTCTACTAGGGAGTTTCCTGAATGTGGTTGAACAACTCACAGTCACAGTAGCCATATCTGTAGGGCAGAGGTTAACGTGTGTTTTTGTGTGTTTGTGTGTGTGGCGTATTAGACGCGCTCAGTGAAACAATAGATGAACTGGCTGCCAGTCAGTGAGTCAGGTGTGGTTTGCTGTAATGTTTTTGAGTCTCTAGACCAACTGTTGTAAGGTTGACATAATGACCAGACCTCAACGTCTCAGTGACGTTGTTCCATTCCATATCGCTGCTCTTGTTGTGAATCTATGCATGGTGATATTGCTCGCCCGAGGCAGACTGAGGCGGAGCAGCAGATGTATTTAACAGGAAGGGAAACTGAGATATTCACTCCCTCTCTCTCTCCCTCTCTCCCTCCCTCCCTCCCTCCCTCCACAGCTGTGCACAGCACTCTCAAAATAGACCTGTGCCTCATGCCTGAGACATGGCTATGAAAAAGGCATGACCATCCCCAGTGCTCTGTTAGAGTAGAAAACGCAGTTTAGAATTCTTTCGGGGTTTGCACAAACCAAACGACATCCTACAACACATTTGTTGTGCGCAAAAAACCCCAATAACAACATGGGACTCCAATATGGAACTGTTTATATGTAATGCACAACGTAGTTGAAAACTATCCCGCAATCTCAAGTAGGCTACCTTGATTATCTTCCATTAAGATAGGATCTCCTCACAATCTTTAAAAAAAAAAGCTGCTAATCTGGACCATAAAGTGTCGCTTTGAGGACCATTTCCTTTGGGATTCAAACAGGGTTCTGAATGGGCTTATTTCAGAGGGGTCTCCAGCCAGAACAACGAGTAAATCCTTTACAAACCCTTTTAAAAGTATTTGTCGACATGCTTATGCAATGTTTTGACATGAGAAATGAGAATGTACTCGTTTCTAAAAGCCAGATGTCTTCTTCTCAGATCTGGTTTCCTTTTTGGGAGGGTGGAGACGACAGGAGGCCTATCTGTCGTTCTGCTCGGCAGTCTGAGTGCGTTCTACAGTAACTAGTTCTGGATGGCAGCTAAAGTATGTTTTACAGTAATTATTTATCGTGTTTACAGTACGTAGTTCTAGATGGAAGCTAGGGCATGTGGTATGGGTACTAGAGTGTGTTTACAGTAAGAGCAATGCCAGCTAGAGTGTTTTACAGTTCGGGCAGCCTGGTAGCTTTAATGTGTCCAAGTGTGCTGTTATTGGGATTGTTCAGCAGATAATGCAGGTTATAGGCTAGTTAAAGGACCTGCTTGTAATTAAGAACACACACATGTGGTTGGAAAAACTAGCTTCTCCACCCACCATTAAGGCCTTGGCCTGTACTATACGGTTGGTTAATGGCTTCAAGCAGGGTTTTTTCCCCTGTGACTGCACTATCTTAAGGAGGTGACGGTGAACGCAGGGCAGGGTTGGTGGTCCCTGAGCGTTGAGCTCCGGAAAAAGAGCTGACGTATAAATTGTGGGTTGTGGGTCTGGTTCCGAATTCCAACCTGCGTCGAGATTTGTAACGCGCTCCCCATCCAGTTGTTACACTGGCCCGGAGCGCCATTCACACACCAATGGCGGCAGCTGGCATGCAAGGCGCTTGCCTGCTCATTGGGAGCAATTTGGGGTTCAGTGTCTTGCCCAAGGACACTTCGACAGGTAGTCAGGAGGAGCCGGGATTCGAACCACCGACCCTACGATCACTGAACGACCCGCTCTACCAACTGAGCTATATCCTTCCAGGTAAACACAGAATGATCTGAGCTAGCATCTTATTGGGTGTTGCGTATGTTGACTAAATTCTAACAGACAAATATGATTACCTAATCTGACGCGCCATATGGCCATCTGGGAACTCTCCATTGGAAGCTGTTTGGAAAAGGGCAGGGACTTTCAAAACTACTTGGCAGGTGATTGGTGCAAACATCTGAAAAAATGTCTATCACATGCTAAATCCAACCACCCCTCGCCGTCATAAACCCACCCAGCGGTTTGTGATTCCATAAATTAAATTAACTTTAATTCTAAATTCTAACAGACAATAATGATTACGGTCTTTGCCTGCGATTCCAGAGTGTCAGTCTTTGGCACCAGTGGTGAGGAACATGTCTGATGATAGTATTGGCTCTGATTTTCTATATCAGGGCCTCCTGAGACCCTCAGAGGTGCTGATCCAGGCTGTGGCTAGCTGTCTTTCTATCTCTCTCTCTCTCTCTCTCTCCCTCTCTCTCTCTCTCTCTCTCTCTCTCTCTCCCTCTCTCTATCTCTCTCTCTCTCTCTCTCTCTCTCCCCCTCTCTCTCTCTCTCTCTCTCCCTCTCTCTCTCTCTCTCTCTCCCCCTCTCTCTCTCTCTCTTTCTCTCTCTCCCCCCCTCTCTCTCTCTCTCTCTCTCTCTCTCTCCCCTCTCTCTCTCTCTCTCTCTCTCTCTCACTCTCTCTCCCATCCCCCACTTTGAACAAACAGGAGATCCTGGCCTCGTTTATGACTCAACAGCGCCACTGCAGTGGCATGGTTGGCCCTGGGTACTGCACATTGTTATGGAGAACATACAGTAGTGCTGTTGACAACTGTTTCTCTAGGGTGAAGTCAGCCCAAGGCGCTGGTCTCAGCTCATTCCAGCCTCCCCGACATCGAACCACAGCCATTTAAATAGAAAACTGCTAGTTGAGAAAAGGTCATTCAGAATACATATTTCAGACTAATTGTGCCGTGTTGGACAGGTTCCTGGTGTCATGGTTGATGAAGTGTAACCAGGCCAGAGAAGTACAGCTCAGCCCAGGAGTGGTCACTAGCAGCAACAGGGGGACAGAGGACATAGCGTCCCCAAGCCCCCTCCCCCCCACACACACACACACACACACACACACACACACATAGTCCAACCCCTGACCGAGAACCCTATCCGGCTGCATACTGTGTGTGTAACTTTATGTGTGTGTGTGTGTGTGTGTGAGAGAGAGAGGTGTACACACACACCTCTGTGAGGAAATACTTCCTTCCACACACAGCTAAATGTGTCAGAGACCCTCAGGGGAGGTCTGTTCCAGGCGCGCAGCTCTGAGCGCCGCACTGTCCGAGGCATGGAAATATGTGCTCGGGGTTTGAAATAAATACTCTCTTTTTCTCCCTCCCTCCCTCTCTCTGTCTCTCTCTCCCTCCCCGTCTCTCGCTCTCTCCCTCCCTCCCTATCTGTCTTTCTCTCTCCCTCCCTCCCCTGTCTTTCTCTCTCCCTCCCTCCCTGTCTCTCTCTCCCTCCCCGTCTCTCGCTCTCTCCCTCCCTCCCTATCTGTCTTTCTCTCTCCCTCCCTCCCTTGTCTTTCTCTCTCTTGCCCGCCCCCCTCTCTCTCCCTCCCTGTCTTTCTCTCTCTCGCCTGCCCCCCTCTCTCTCCCTTCTCCCTGTCTTTCTCTCTCTCGCCCATCCCCCTCTCTCTCTCTCCCTCCCTCCAGGCCAGTGTCCAGTGTGCTGCTGACCTCATGGTGTAACCAGGTGTAAAGATGAGCATAAGCAGTGATGAGGTCAACTTCCTGGTGTACAGATACCTACAGGAGTCAGGTAGGCTTGCAACACCCCTCAGATAACACCCCTAACAACACCACAACATAATCAGATCACATAGAGATACCTAGAGATACCTACAGGAGTCAGGTAGGCTCGTAACACCCTTGAGATAACAGCCTAACAACATCCCAACATAATCAGATCACCTAGAGATACCTACAGGAGTCAGGTAGGCTCGTAACACCCCTGAGATACCAGCCTAACAACATCCCAACACAATCAGATCACCTAGAGATACCTACAGGAGTCAGGTAGGCTCGTAACACCCCTGAGATACCAGCCTAACAACATCCCAACATAATCAGATCACATAGAGATACCTAGAGATACCTACAGGAGTCAGGTAGGCTCATAACACCCTTGAGATAACAGCCTAACAACATCCCAACATAATCAGATCACCTAGAGATACCTAGAGATACCTACAGGAGTCAGGTAGGCTCGTAACACCCCTGAGATAACAGCCTAACAACATCCCAACATATTCAGATCACCTAGAGATACCTAGAGATACCTACAGGAGTCAGGTAGGCTCGTAACACCCGTGAGATAACAGCCTAACAACATCCCAACATAATCAGATCACCTAGAGATACCTAGAGATACCTACAGGAGTCAGGTAGGCTCGTAACACCCCTGAGATAACAGCCTAACAACATCCCAACACAATGGATCAGCTTGTCCCTGAGGAGTGTGTCTGAATAGCATTGCTGCACCTCAGGTAGTCACTACAGATAATTTATCTTCCACAACCAGGTAATAAGAGCTTCTGAACGTAAACAATAGTAAAAAAAAAAAGAAGAACTTAATTCGATTAGATATATGAAAAAATGTATATGGTGGTGTAGTGACACGGACCGAGAGGAGTCCATCCCCCCCCCCCCCCGAGTTTTACACATGCTGATTGTAACATGAACATGACACTGCTCAAAAACAGCATTCGATCTGTGGTTTGGGACTCCGCCCCCCCCCTCCCTGACATGTTACGCCCCCCCTCCTCCAGGGTTCTCCCACTCAGCGTTCACGTTCGGTATCGAGAGCCACATCAGCCAGTCCAACATCAACGGAGCCCTGGTGCCCCCTGCTGCCCTAATCTCCATCATCCAGAAGGGCCTGCAGTATGTGGAGGCTGAAGTCAGCATCAACGAGGTGCACACACACACACGCACGCACACACACACACAGCACACACACGCAAACGCACACAAACACACACACACGCACACACGCAAACACACACACACACACACACGCAAACACACACACAGCACACGCACGCACACGCAAACACACACACACACAGCACACACACACAGACACGCACGCAAACACACACAGGCACACACACACGCACGCAAACACACACACAGCACACACACACACGCAAACACACACACGCACGCAAACACACACACAGCGCACACACGCAAACGCACACACACACACACACACACGCACGCAAACACACACACACACACAAACGCACACACGCAAACACACACACACACACACACACGCAAACACACACACAGCACACACACGCAAACACACACACAGCACACACACGCAAACGCACACACGCAAACACGCACGCACACAGACACGCACGCGTACACACTCGACGTAATCCATTTGCTTCTTATCTGTTGGATTGATATGTTATCTTTATTGTGACTGGGATGCCCCGGTATAAACAGTGACGTGACGCAGAGCTGGGATATTAACCCTTACCCCTCCCTGCTTCCAGGACGGCACCCTGTTCGACGGCCGGCCGATCGAGTCGCTGTCGCTCATCGACGCGGTGATGCCGGACGTGGTCCAGACGCGTCAGCAGGCGTACCGGGACAAGCTGGCCCAGCAGCAGTCCTCCACCATGGCGCCCGCCTCCACCGCCAACATGCAGGGCAACCCCAAGAACGGGGACAACACCGCCAACGGAGAGGAGAACGGAGCGCACCCCTTAGCTAGTGAGTCCACACTTCTAGTACACTTAGCTAGTGAGTCCACACTGGTACACGTCTAGTACACTTAGCTAGTGAGTCCACACTGGTACACGTCTAGTACACTTAGCTAGTGAGTCCACACTGGTACACTTCTATTACACTTAGCTAGTGAGTCCACACTAGTACACTTCTAGTACACTTAGCTAGTGAGTCCACACTGGTACACTTCTAGTACACTTAGCTAGTGGGTCCACACTGGTACACTTCTAGTACACTTAGCTAGTGAGACCACACTGGTACACTTCTAGTACACTTAGTGGGTCCACACTGGTACATTCCTGGTACACTTAGCTAGTGGGTCCACACTGGTACACGTCTAGTACACTTAGCTAGTGAGTCCACACTGGTACACTTCTATTACACTTAGCTAGTGAGTCCACACTAGTACACTTCTAGTACACTTAGCTAGTGAGACCACACTGGTACACTTCTAGTACACTTAGTGGGTCCACACTGGTACATTCCTGGTACACTTAGCTAGTGAGTCCACACTGGTACACTTCTAGTACCCTTCATCTTTTGTCTGTTAAGACAAGTTCCGCCTGACTGCCCTAGCAGGTGGTCTCATAGCGCCCTCTCCAGTTTCGGTGTGTTCACTTGTAATGAGTCCCCTTACTAGAGATGCACCCATCCACTTTTTTTCAGTTCCGATCCGATTCCGATACCAGAATCTGGATATCTGCCGATACCGATCCGATACCGATACCAGCGTTCTTTTTTCTTGAATAATTATTATCATTAACTTAATTAATTATTATCATTAACATACACTTTATACACACCATATTCTTACTGTATTGCTACTGCTGCATTTAACTGTTATTATTATTAGGATATCGCGTATCTTGTTGTTGAGGAGCCAAAACATTATAATTTTACTCATCAATTTTACTCAACATATGGCTACTTGTTTGGATGTAGGCCTAACAATGAAAGAATCCTTGAATCCTACTTAGTCTATATATTCATTTTCTCATATCAGCGCTCACTTTCATCAAATAAAAAGTAAATTGTAGCCTAAAATATAAGCTTGGGATGAGACCCCCTGTCTGCTCTCCTGTCACTCACTCTGCATGTGCAACAGGCCTCAGCCTCAGTAGAGCAACGGTGTCATATTTCACTAAGGAGAGGGAGAAAGGGCTCTAGTTTACAGATTGCCTCATTAATGTTATCAGGTCTCCTATTAGCATTGGGTTTAAATCTGAAATATTGCCAAATAGGCGCATTTGCTTTTGGAAATCCTCCGCCATCGTCTAGTGTAACCAGCTAGAGCAAGCATGCAACTCAAGACTTTCACTTTCACTCACTAACTTTCTTTACAAATTATTTAAAACTTTTTTCAGTATAACGTTTGCTTTCACACCAAATGTTTGCAAACATAAGCAAACGGTGTGAAAGGTAGGCTAGTTTGGTGAACTAGACGCTGGACTGAGGGAAATGTGAATTGTAGTCTATGATTGGATGAATGAATACCGGAGCTTTTTCACTTCATCTGGATCAGTAAATGGATCGGCGACCTCAGACAGACACCCGATCCGTCAACCGCGTCTGGATCGGAGCCCGATCCTGATACTGGATCGGTCTCATCTCTACTGGGTACCCCCTCACAGGCAGTTGGGGTCCAAGCCACGTCAGCCTGAGAGGATGGCGCTGACGGGAGTGTGTGTGTGTGTTTCCCAGACAACCACACAGACATGATGGAGGTTGACATGGACGTGGAGATCCCCCAGAACAAGGCCATGGTCCTGAGAGGCCACGAGTCCGAGGTCTTCATCTGCGCCTGGAACCCCGTCAGCGACCTGCTGGCCTCCGGGTTAGTCACACCTTCTCTCAGTCCCTCTCTCTCTCTCTTTCCCTCCCTCCCTCTCCCTTTCTCTCTCTTCCTCCCTCTCTCTCTCTCCCTCTCTGTCTCTCCTCTTCCCATCTCTCTCACCCCCACCCCCCACCTCTCCCCCTCTTTCTCTGCCCTCCTCTCTCTCCCTCCCTCCCTCTCTCTCTCTTTCCCTCCCTCCCTCTCCCTTTCTCTCTCTCTTCCTCCCTCTCTCTCTCTCTCCCTCCCTCTCTCTCCCTCTCTCTCTCTCTCTTTCCCTCCTTCTCCCTCCCTCCCTCTCTCTCTTTCCCTCCCTCCCTCTCCCTTTCTCTCTCTCTTCCTCCCTCTCTCTCCCTCCCTCTCTCTCTTTCCCTCACTCCCTCTCCCTTTCTCTCTCTCTCTCTTTCCCTCCCTCTCTCTCCCTCCTTCACTCTCTCTTTCCCTCCCTCCCTCTCCCTTTCTCTCTCTCCCTCCCTCTCTCCCCCTCCCTCTCCCTCCCTCTCTCTGAGCGGTGTGTGACTATGTGCCCCCCCCACCTCAGATCAGGTGATTCTACAGCTCGTATCTGGAACCTGAGTGAGAACAGCACGTCCCCCTCCACCCAGCTGGTCCTCAGACACTGCATACGAGAGGGAGGACAGGACGTCCCTAGCAACAAGGACGTCACCTCGCTAGACTGGAATGTGAGACACACACACGGACACTGTAGTTACAATTAACACATTCACACCACGCATGACCACACCCACACACACGCACACACACACACACACACACACAGCAACTATCAACCACACACACACTAGCTACAATTCACACTAGAGATACACCGATCCACTTTTTTTCAGTTCCGATCCGATTCCGATAACAGAATTTGGATATCTGCCGATACCGATCCGATACCAGCGGTCTTTTTTCTTGAATAATTATTTATCATTAACTTAATTAATTATTATCATTAACCATCACTTTATACACTTTGCACACAACATATTCTTACGGTATTGCTACTGTACTGCATTGAACTGTTTTTATTATTAGAATATATTATCTTGTTGAGGAGCCAAAACATAATGATTAATCATAATAAATACATACTAAATAATCATACTAAATAATGAATTTTACCCAACATACTTGTATACTGGATGTAGGCCTAACAATGAAAGAATCCTTGAATCCTACTTAGTCTATATTCATTTTCTCACTTTCATCAAATAAAAAGTAGCCTAAAATATAAGTTTGGGATGAGACCCCCTGTCTGCTCTCCTGCCACTCACTCTGCATGTGCAACAGGTCTCAGCCTCAGTAGAGCAACGGTGTCATATTTCACTATGACACAAGAGGGAGGGAGAAATGGCTCTAGTTTACAGATTGCCTCATTAATGTTATCAGGTGTCCTATTAGCATTGGGTTTAAATCCAAAATATTGCCAAATAGGCGCATTTGCTTTTGGAAATCCTCCGCCATCGTCTAGTGCAGGGGTGTCAAACTCAAATACACAGTGGGCCAAAATGTAAAACTTGAACAAAGTCGCGGGCCAACATTGAACAAATGAAAATTTTAATATGGACCCAAACAAGTTTTGCTTTAACATTGAATATGCACTTATCACTTTCGCTTTTGGTGCGCATCAATGGTGTGCACTAACATATGTGAATACACCCTCAGACACAAGTGTTGGTGCTCCATCTGCTCAGTAGAGAAGCTTGTAAAACCCTGACTGTCCTACAGCCAGGCAGACAGACAGACAGCCAGCATGCAGACAGACAGACAGGCAGGCAGACAGGCCGGCAAGAAAGCAGACAGGATTGAATGAACAGGAACAGAGCAAACACAGCGGCCGGCTAGGTCAACACAGGTGTCTCTATCACAGTGAGATGTTACATAACGTAAAGCTTCTGTTTTCTGCCTTTCTTTTCGCCATTTTTAAGAAGGGGTAACACGGTTACAGTTGTAGTATGAGATTGCTATGACTACTGTCACAGAAGAGAGGGCGTTTCTGGGTCCTGTCTTGATTGACGTGCCAAAACAACAGCAGAGCATTATGGGATTTGTAGTATTAGCGGTGAATGCGCTGTATAATACTGGCGGGCCAGCTCTAGTAGTCATTTGGTATTGCCTCGCGGGCCAAATATAATTACACTGCGGGCCAAATTTGGCCCGCGGGCCAGAGTTTGACACCCCTGGTCTAGTGTAACCAGCTAGAGCAAGCATGCAACTCAAGACTTTCACTTTCACTCGTTCTTTGCAAACTATTTTAAACGATTGTTTTCGCACTAAACGTTTACAAATATACTGTAAGCAAACGGTGTGAAAGGTAGGCTAGTTTGGTGAACCAGACACTGGACTGAGGAAATGTGAATTGTAGCCTATGATTGGATGAATGAATACCAGAGCTTTTTCACTTCATCTGGATCGGTAGGTGGATCGGCGACCTCAGACAGATACCCGATCCGTCAACCACGTCTGGATCGGAGCCTGATCCTGATACTGGATCGGTCCAATCTCTAATTAACACATTCACACCATACTTGACTACACCTACACTCATACATACGTGACTACACCTACACTCATACATACATGACACACACTATAGCTACAATTAATGCATTCACACCATGCATGACCACACACACACACATACACACCCAGCAACTATCAACCACACACACACACACACACACACAAGCTACAATTAACGCATTTCACACCATTCATGACCACACCTACACACACACACACTGTGGCCACCATAAATCAAGCATGACCACGCATACACACACATACACACACACACCCAACAACTATGTACCGTACCACACACAAACACACACACCAACTTTCAACCATTATAAACAATATACCATGTTGATTCTCTTCTTTCCTCTGTGACAGAGTGAGGGCACGCTACTAGCCACCGGATCCTACGACGGCTTCGCCAGGATATGGACAAAAGATGGTCAGTCCTTTATCCTTCTCTCTCTGCCATTTCATTATTATACAGTCGTGATCTTTGACCTACAGTATGACCTCTGTGTCTCCCAGGTAACCTGGCCAGTACACTAGGCCAACATAAAGGCCCCATCTTCGCGTTGAAGTGGAACAAGAAAGGCAACTTCATTCTTAGTGCCGGTGTTGACAAGGTGACATTTATATTCTAAAAATACATATAATGTGTTTTTGTTTCCTTCCTGGCTCGCAGAGTAATTTGGTTACCGGAGGAACATTGAAATGTTCTTTCCTAGCGGCTCTCATTCCGTCTGCTCGATACTCTGAATAAATCTCCTAACCTGTCGGGATTATTATTGTTTTTCCCCTGAGAAGTCGTTTTTGATTGTGTGTGTGTGTTTCTCTCCAGACTACAATCATTTGGGACGCTCACACAGGCGAAGCCAAGCAGCAGTTCCCCTTCCACTCTGGTGAGCTCCACTGACAGGCTGCTAATCTAACTGACAGGCTGCTAGCGTACAGACTGATTAGCCTGGTACCACCATCCCGTTCTCGCTAGCTCACATTCTGTTTCGCTAACGCAGAACGGTCAGGCCTTCGCCTCCTCCAGAGCCATTATGCCAAAATCCAGACCATACCGGGCCAATCAGGGACTGCGTTTTAACTGCTGTCCCGCCCCACAGTGGAAAGCAGCCCCTGATTGGTTCGTGTCCCTGCCGCTTGCTAAACAAACATGGCAGCTCCCGAAGCAACGAGTGGTAACGTTAACGTTAGAAGAATAAACGCAGCTATAAGTGCTGATAAAACGCTGATTGGCTGAAGGTGTTTGTCTGTCAAGGCAAGTACCCCCGCCCAAATAATCGCTCTCTATGGGGCGAAGGCCAGACCCATATTGCGGAGCGAAGCAGTGAGCTCGCTAGATCGGGATGGTCATACCCGGCTACAGACTGATAGGATGCTAGTCTAACGGACAGGCTGCTAGTGTACAGACCGATAGGATGCTAGTCTGACAGGCTGCTAGTGTACAGACCGATAGGATGCTAGTCTGACAGGCTGCTAGTCTAACCGACAGGCTGCTAGTGTATAGACTGATAAGATGCTGGTCTAACTGACAGGCTGCTAGTAGTCTTAACTGACAGGCTGCTAATATACAGACAGTAGTGTGCTACTCTAACTGACAGGCTGCTAGTATACAGGCAGTAGTGTGCTACTCTAACTGACAGGCTGCTAGTATACAGGCAGTAGTGTGCTACTCTAACAGGCTGCTAGTATACAGGCAGTAGTGTGCTACTCTAACAGACAGGCTGCTAGTGTACAGACAGTAGTGTGCTACTCTAACTGACAGGCTGCTAGTATACAGACAGTAGTGTGCTACTCTAACTGACAGGCTGCTAGTATACAGACAGTAGTGTGCTACTCTAACAGACAGGCTGCTAGTATACAGACAGTAGTGTGCTACTCTAACTGACAGTATTGATCATCTAATCATTACTGACAACTTGTATACTTGATCACCTGTGTGTTGGTCACCTGGGTATTCCTGACCACCTGTGTGTGGATCACCTGGGTACTGACCACATGGGTACTGATCACCTGGGTACTGACCACATGGGTACTGATCACCTGGGTATTCCTGATCACCTGTGTGTTGGTCACCTGGGTATTCCTGCCCACCTGTGTGTTGATCACCTGGGTACTGACCACCTGTGTGTTGGTCACCTGGATATTCCTGACCACCTGTGTATTCCTGACCACCTGTGTATTCCTGACCACATGTGTGTTGGTCACCTGTGTGTTGATGGTCCTTCCTGTCCTGCAGCTCCAGCGCTGGACGTGGACTGGCAGAGCAACAACACGTTCGCTTCCTGCAGCACGGACATGTGCATCCACGTCTGCAAGCTGGGTCAGGACCGGCCCATCAAGACATTCCAGGGACACACAGTGAGTACACTCTACCATCTGTGTGTGTGTGTGTGTGCGTGTGAGTGAGTGAGTGTGCTTTGGATTTGTGTGTGAGTGAGTGAGTGAGTGAGTGAGTGAGTGAGTGAGTGAGTGAGTGTGTTTGTATGTATGTTGGTGTGAGTGTTTGTGTGTGAGTGAGTGAGTGAGTGAGTGAGTGTGTTTGTATGTTGGTGTGAGTGTGTGTGTGTGTGTGTGTGTGTGTGTGTGTGTGTGTGTGTGTGTGTGTGTGTGTGTGTGTGTGAGTGTGTGTGTGTGTGTGTGTGTGTGTGTGAGTGAGTGAGTGAGTGAGTGAGTGAGTGAGTATGTGGATGTGAGTGATTGAGTTTGTGTGTGTGTGCGTGTGTGTGTGAGAGAGAGAGTGAGTTTGTGTGTGAGTGAGTGTGTGAGTGTGTGTGTGTGTGTGTGTGTGTGTGTGTGTGCATCTCCTGATAACACCTCTTCCTCCCCTCCAGAATGAAGTCAATGCAATCAAATGGGATCCTACTGGTAACCTGCTGGCCTCCTGCTCGGACGACATGACCCTCAAGGTGAGAGAGACCAGAACCTGTCATTTCTCCCTCAAGGTGAGAGAGACCAGAACCTGTCATCTCTCCCTCATGGCTACGGAGTCATGGTTACCAATGAATTATTTACATGCAATCAGTTATTCACTTGATCATGCCTTCATGTTTTCTTTAATACCAATGAAAGTGTGATGAATACCACATCTTGAGCACAAGCTCAGATACTCAGATACACAGACATACACCAGCCCACTTCCGGCTTTAGGCCTGGGCCATAGCAAACACACCAGTATTTGCCATGTCTCTCCTATGATGCTTTTTTAGCCTCTCTTACTCTGAAATGTAATTTAATGTAATGTATTGCTTTTTAAATGTTCTTAGCCGGTAGACAAACATACTCCAGGAGCTTGCTCCATCGCCTTGTTGAGAGGGGTCAGGGAAGAATTTTTACAGCTCACTTTTCTGGCCCCCGGGTGATACTGTTTTTTTGCTTCCCTCTTGAATATGTAGGGGTGGGTCGTATGCCCACCTCCCTTGTTCTCTGTAAAGCGCATTGTGTTGCCTCTGGGTATGAAATGCGCTATACAAATAAAGCTTTGATTGATTGATTGATTGATACTCACTCAGCCTGACCAAAACACCAGCATGACGTTGAAGGCCTGATCAGTGTAACCGATGGTAATATCGCCATCGGTCATGAAGGACTGAGTTACGGAGGTCTGGAAGGACTGAGTTACGGAGGTATGGAAGGACTGAGTGGAGGTCTGGAAGGTTTTGCTGAGAGGCCGTCTCTGTGTTCCAGATCTGGAGTATGAAGCAGGACGCGTGTGTCCACGACCTGCAGGCCCACAGTAAAGAGATCTACACCATCAAGTGGAGCCCTACGGGCCCCGGAACCAGCAACCCCAACGCCAACCTCATGCT
>NC_140236.1:34768784-34781284 GCF_949987555.1 Borostomias antarcticus
CTCCTCTCTCTCTCTCCTCTTACTCTCTCCTGTCTCTCTCACTCTCTCCTCTCTCCTTTCTCTCCTCTCTCTCTCTGTCTCCTCTCTCTCACTCTCTCCTTTCTCTCTCTCCTCTCCCTCTCTCCTTTCTCTCTCTCCTCTCTCTCTCTCTCCTCTTACTCTCTCCTCTCTCTCTCTCTCCTCCCTCTCTCTCTCTCTCTCTCTCAGACTGGTGCATTAGTCCATAGCTACCGGGGACGGGGGGAAATATTCGAGGTGTGCTGGAACGCAGAAGGAGACAAAGTGGGAGCCAGTGCATCGGATGGATCTGTGAGTACTCTTCCTCATCCTCCTCCCCCTCCTCCTCCTCGTCATCATCAGTTTCGGAGGTCGCCAAGATCTTTACTGGAGAAATTTTACTGACTGAATGTAAATATCGAAATGTAATTTAGATAACACATCCTCTATCAATTTACTCCATTCCTTTACTAAATTATGTTTGTACAATGTCCTTGAGTTTGAGAAAGGCACTTTTTAAAATCTGGTTTATATTATTATTATTGTTAGTGTTATTATTATTATTATCCTCTGAACCGTCCTTCTCTCGTCCTCCCTGTTCAGGTTTGTGTATTAGACCTTCGGAAATAGTGCTGCTGTGTGTTGGAAGCCATGGACCGACTATGAATGTGTACATAGCCAAAATGACTGTCCCTGCCCCACCTACTGCTCAGCCCCGCCCCCAGAACCATGGCCGGCCCACTACAGACAGGAAGCAGGAAGCAAGCAGCCGACACAGCAGGTCCAGGAAGGAAGGAAAGAAGGAAGGAAGGAAGGAAGGAAGGGCGCGTCTTCTATCTGTGCAGAGACTCCTAACAGAGACAGGAAACGGACACAGACAAAAAAAAGAAAAACTGGAAAAGAAGAAGAAAAAAAAAGAAAACAGATCCGTACCTGTACCAAAATTTGGAAGCTATTTTGCTTTTTTGATCTTTAAAAACCATGTTCATCAAAACAAAAACACAAAAAAAGATTTTTATCTATGTTGGTAGTTGAGACATATCAGCTTTCCCAGCCAATGGCAGGCAGGTGGTTTTTTAAGATGACGTTTCTTTTATTTCAACATTCTAAAGTTTTTATTTGATGGAAACGGGGGGTCACAGCTGCATGAAGTGGGGGAGTCATCTTTGTACACACACACACACACACATACACACACACACACACACGCACACACACAGACAGACTGTTTTTAAGAGCCGTCTTTGGTGGTGTCCACTTTGTGGTTTAAAACAATGTGCTGACTCGCCAATCACTTTAATTTTTCTACATTTTTTCATCGTAGTTTTTACTGTTGACATTCATCGGTTTTACGGTTGACATCTAAATACGGTCATTTTTTTGTTGTTGTTTTCTTCTGAAGGGGAAACTGACTCCTTACTAATCGACATGGGCACACATGAAGAGCATTATACACCTAGAGGCTTTAAAGCCATTTCAATGGTTCTGTTTGTGCACTATTGGTGGAGCTAGAAAAATACCCAGAATTCCCGCTGGCCCCCTGGACTAAAGTGAATGGCTGGAGCTATCACATGGAAACATCAAGCATCTGATTGGTCGAAAGAGATACAACAGCAGAGTCAGTAGCCAATGGTTTTTCCCCCACCTGTGAGCGTGACAGGAAGTGGTATTGTGATGTCACACCGCAGTGCTTTCTGTGCCACCGGGCAAACTGAGGCCTCCTCAAGACGGGGGAAGACTTGCTCAAGTAAACCGTGTATGCTATCTGTCTCACTGATGCTTTTTTCCCCCCCAACAATTGCAATTTGCCAGTTGTGAGTTCTGGCGCTACCAGCACAACGTCTCAACATCATTTTTTAGATATGTTTTGCCCAAATAGCCGCTATTAGCCAAGCTAATTCTACTTTTGACCAAGTTTTTAAATACCAAATGACACAATAACTGTCTCTTCGCCCTTCAGAGGAAAACATAGGATCTTTAAGTAAGTCTGGGTGTTGGGCAAGGAACCCGGCATCTCATAGAGGAACACTGTTAAAACTGTACATCTATGATCGTTGTGGCGCTACCTTAAAAGGTTGTTCCAAAATGTCTGAGTCGGAGGAACCCCCCTAAAGAGAGGCAACACTATGTATCGTAATCATGTATTCTTGTACTGGGTTTTCCCCAAAAGAAGTACTAAAAGTATATTGTGACGTGTCCCCCTCCCCCAACAATGTGTATTACGTTTCAATCTGAAATTGGATCAACTTTCATCATTCACCAATTCGTTCTAGATATTGTGCTGAATTCCATGTAGTTGAAGTATTAACAGAGACAAGCGACCTACAGGGTCACGGTCCCTCGCTAACCCCTCTGGGTTCAGTCTCATGTCACTGTGCTGTGTATATGGAGGGTAGCAGGCTTAATCTGGGCCTGGTTTATAGATTAAGACTATGGTTCTGGGCTAAAATGACCCAGGATTGAGGATCTTCATAGATGGGCTAGTTTCCCTGACTCAGATTAGACTCCTGGTCTATTAACTAAGTATGAAGAACCTCCATTCATATGCTTTGTATTCTCAGACTAGGTTTAATCTGTGGCCGGGAAACCCCCCCTTCTTTTAGTCTCAGATTACTCCTAATCCAGGTCTGGGTCTTGGGGCAGTATGGGGCAGATTACCCCGAACCAGAGGTCTTGGACTCAAAAGGCCTGTTAAATATGACGATTCTCCACAGAATCCCGCCCCCATCTAGTAAGCTTCAGTCAGTCGGTCAGCAGGTGTAGGCCTAGCCTTGACCCCCTGACCTTACACAGCACTGACCTGAGATCTGTCCAGGGTGTCCTCTCTGAGTAAACCTATCATCTGGAGAGCTCCGTGTGTCTGTCCCCATGTCTCTGATCATCTGGAGAGCTCTGTGTGTCTGTCCCCATGTCTCTGATCATCTGGAGAGCTCTGTGTGTCTGTCCCCATGTCTCTGATCATCTGGAGAGCTCTGTGTGTCTGTCCCCATGTCTCTGATCATCTGGAGAGCTCCGTGTGTCTGTCCCCATGTCCCCTGTCCCCCTCTGTGTGTCTGTCCCCATGTCCCCTGTCCCCCTCTGTGTGTCTGTCCCCATGTCCCCTGTCCCCCTCTGTGTGTCTGTCCCCATGTCTCTGATCATCTGGAGAGCTCCGTGTGTCTGTCCCCATGTCCGTGTGTCTGTCCCCATGTCTATGATCATCTGGAGAGCTCCGTGTGTCTGTCCCCATGTCCCTGATCTTCTGGAGAGCTCCGTGTGTCTGTCCCCATGTCCGTGTGTCTGTCCCCATGTCTCTGATCTTCTGGAGAGCTCCGTGTGTCTGTCCCCATGTCTCTGATCATCTGGAGAGCTCTGTGTGTCTGTCCCCATGTCTCTGATCTTCTGGAGAGCTCCGTGTGTCTGTCCCCATGTCTCTGATCTTCTGGAGAGCTCCGTGTGTCTGTCCCCATGTCCCCCTCCGTGTGTCTGTCCCCATGTCTCTGATCATCTGGAGAGCTCCGTGTGTCTGTCCCCATGTCCCCCTCTGTGTGTCTGTCCCCATGAGCGTGAGGGACAGTAAGAGGTGGTGGAGGTTCTGTCTCGGTCGCTGTGATGCGTCTCCCTCCGTGTGCTCATCGGCTGACTTCTAATCACAGACAATATTAGGACTGATATGTATACAACGCCCCACCCCTCCCCCAACATTTTGTACTCTTTTAAAAATAAACTTTTGTAATTCATATTTCTTTGTAGGTTTAAAAAACTGATTTAAAGTCAATGATTTATTGAAGATAATCATGTACAGTTTGTTCCAGTCCAATGATTTGTATTTTTGGGGGTTCCACATAGAACATCTTGACTGCCCACACCCCTCACTCCTGGGTTCTCAAGTCCAACTTTGCTTTCTCTTTTTCTTTGCAAGTTCTTCATCGATCTATTGCATCGATCTGTTGTAATTTGAATCAGATCAGAAAAACAGTCCAGAATAAAATATATTTTGATATTAAACAGTGATGACTGTTGGTGTAACAGTCGCTTGTCAGTTTATATTGGTGAAAGGAGAGAGTGTGTGTGTGTGTGTGTGTGTACACTACAGTATGTGTTTGAGAGTGATTTAGTGTGAACGAGGAAGTGACATGCATGAATGTGTCTTATGCAAATTCGCTGAAGGATCATTTGTCCCTAAACGAACATTTGTCCGTCCCCAAGTCAGAAACGTCCACCGACACTTTTGTGTTTTTATTCCACCAATACATTCATGCTGAGAGATACATGCTGACAGTGCACTTATTGATCTATAAAGCATATACGTAATACGTAAACCTACGTCAAATATATCAAACACTTTAGGTGCGTTTGTTTTACCTTGTCTGTTCAGTATTTGTACTTCGGATACTATTACTAAACTTAGACTGGGAGCTGTACCAAGCGCACCTAAAGTATGTGAGCACAGTAACCGGAGAACAGAGCTGATGGTCTGTAGTGTGAGATGGCTAGCAGCAGGGGGTGCTGTTGTTCTTTAAGTCCAGGAGGAAGACTGCTTCTGAGGAAGAGAGGAGGAAGACACTGGCCCAGTCCCAATGTCCCCCCCTAAACCCTCAAGCCCTGAATCCTCACAGACTTATTGATGTCACCTGGTAAGTGGCTGAGTGCGACAGGCTGCAAGCGCTCGACATGGTAGAAAAGGGAATGGGAGGGGAGGGGACAGCACTCTGGACATCACGTTATGTTGACGCCAAAACATTTCTTACTATTGTGGGTTTCAATTTGCCATGTTTTTCTTGTAGGCCTACATGTAAATTAATTTTGGGCGGAGTCAAATTCCCTTTACATTACCATAACCCTCTGTTACCCTCAAAACATTTCTGTTCAACTTGTTGAAATCATTTCATTTTGTGGTGGTGATAATATAACTACATTACTACCTGTGATTCTTGTTTGTGATGACTCCAAACGTATTTACACAAGAATGACAACACGCAGTTCTGCACATCACAACTCTTTCCATATTCATGCTGGGAATCTCAATTCAAGAACACTGCCCCGAGATGGATGATTAATATCATGCAGTTTTTAACTGGGGAACCATAGGCTACTGTATGATTTATGGTAATAGAAATCTATGTAATTTATAACCATAGCCTGCATATTTTCAAACAAATCTAATTACACAAATCAAATTATACACAAACCCAAAGGGTTGATAACGTAAAAGAATACGTATAAATATTGAAACCAAAATAATTATAAGGCTACTTGTGCTGATAAGCAAGTCCAGCTGAAAACATGAAAACATTTTGTTTTGTAACGTGAACGTTAGGGTTGGTTCATCTGTCCGTGTTTATTCAGGTAACCCTGTGTTTCACCTCACAACGATATGAACTCTGGGTAATTCCCTTAGGCAAAGTCTGCAGAAGTGCAGACTTACGGTAAGGGGGCATAAAGGGCTCAAAATGTCTGCCAAAGAGCCCTCATGCACTTGACGATTTGACAATGGGACAGCCCTAAGCCCTCACACACTTAGCGGGAACGCGCCTCAAAGTTTGTGAGGGTGGACACTGCCCAGATAGCAAGCGGATCTGGGCCATATACAGGCCAGATCTGGCCCTTGTGGCTTAGTTCCGGCCCATATGTGGCCCAGATCCGCTTGCTATCTGGGTGGGACTGGAGGTGGACACTGGGACTGGGCCACTGCTTCAGAGGAGGAAAGAACAATAGCCTTCTGTATCAATCCCGAGGTACCATGGCTCCAGGTCGAGGTACCAGTCCTCCAGGTCGTTGGACTATGTTCAGCAGATCACTGAAATGAGAACCTTTGGCATGTTTATATAGTGCTAAAGAAAGGAACATTATCAAGGTTCTAGCAGCATGTTTGATAGAAGGGTCTGTGGATGTCAGGGCTGCAAAAGGTAAACACTGATGAGTTTTCTTTTCATTTGACTAAATGTCTTTCATGTCCTCGTGCATTGTGGGGGGAGCTTCTTTCCCGGAGGTGTGCAGGGACCAGAGCAGTGTTGTGTCCATCTTCGTCCGGTGAGTAGAGAAGAGCGGGTGGTCAGGTCGGTGGGTGGAGCCGTGGGTCACGTCTTCGTCATCAGCTCTGAATTAATGACTCGAGCCACTAGGTCAACAACTCAGAGGGTGTGCAGAATCCCACAATGTAAGACAGCTTTTGGTCAATCATCCTTCATCTTCACGGCCATAAAACAGTGGAACAGCCTTCCAAAAGAACTCACAACAACAACAACAAGCTTTCATAGCTTCTCTCGCCTCGCAAAGCAGTGGATACTCGCTCAGCAAAGCTGCGCGCACCTGTAGTCAAGTGTGTGTGTGTGTGTGTGTGTGTGTGGCACATATGTATGGGGGCTGTACTTAGGGTTTGTTTTTTAAGGGTCTGGGGAGGTTGGGATTAGGGTATAGGGATGAGTGAAATCTCTGCTATATAACTTTTTTGTATTCCTTCTATGTATGTTACTCTCCTACTGTATACTATTTGCCCCACTATTTTAAGAGTGTATATTTATTTGCCCAGGGACTGCGGGTGGAAATTAGCTGTTTAGCTATAACCTTGTACAGTGCATCTCTCCCTATTCTATAGGGTCAATGTCTACTGTACCTTGTCCCTGTCCTAAAAATAAATAAAATCAATCAATCAATCAATCTTGTCTGGCTCAGTCACTTGGGGACCAGCGCTGGAAACACCGGGGTTGTAGGTTCGATATGAATGAGTTTGACTCTCAGTTGCTTTAGATTAAACGATCTGCCTCATAATAAACTGAAGGTTATCATACAGGGGTGCTAACAGTAAATCGACTATCGATTAATTGCCGATAAGTAAGATTTGGTTACTCGATAAATTGCTTGTTGATGGAACGTTATCAGCGGGAGTTGCGTGAAAAGTAATGACTCTGCACATGAGGGCGCCACGCCATGTGGTGAAGGCTAATTGGGATGCCGGGAAACCGAATTGGGATGCGGAAGGAGACACACAAATTAAGTGAGCAAAGCACAGTCCAGCGTGGGACGTTCTTATCAATGAATCGACTGTTAAGGTTAACAGTTATCGATTAATGAAATTCCTTTGAATGTGCAACCCTATTATCATACTGTATATCTAAGAGTCAGTCCTTCGTCCGTCTGTCGTGTTCCAGCTGGTTGTTGATGGGTGGGGTGGAGTCTCCATGTTGATCAGAGATGGTGGGAGGAAGGTAGGACTGGTCCACAGCTTCTCTACATCATCTTATTTTAGATTATAGCTCACAACATGTTCTGCACCACTGTTGCGCGTGTTTCGGAGCTGGGCAACGAAGCTTTGTATACGCTGCCCTTTCTGCCTTGATGGCCCCTTCTAAGTCATATTTTCAGAAATACTTACAGCTGCCAGAGCTGATCCCATTTATTTCAATCTTAAAGGACTTAGAACGTGAAGATATTGGAATCGTTACCTAAACTGCTTTTTAAATGTTTAATATTTGTGTTGGTATGAATCATTAATGTATGTTTTTATGCTGCCCTCTTGGCCAGGTCTCTCTTGGACAAGATATTTTAAATCTCAATAAGTTAAATAAGGGTTTAAATCTAGGGTTTAATAATCACAAACTGCTTGTGCATCTGTCTGGTCAGGCAGGAGAGCGTGTGCCCCTCTGCTGGGAGGTCAGTAAACAGAGGAGTTCATGGACGACGCTGGCGGTCGAGGTGGGGGGAGGCTCCGTGGATGAGGTAGGTTTTGGGCGATCTCCGCCAGGCTCAGGAGGACGTCGTAGGCCACGGCGAACAGGAAGTAGCAGGGCAGGATCCAGCCGAGGCTGAAGACCGGACCGCTGACTGGCAGAGGGACCGCCAGCTGCCTGGAGGAACACGGCAGAGTTCTGGTTCAGGAAAACCCTCTCACTGTTCATCTAAAAACTTCCAAACATCAAAAAACTTCTTAAGACACACATGTTCAGGCAGGCCTTCGGCCATCTATAACGCCTTGCTGCTCGCAATGTTGTTTTTTTCTGTTCTGTGTCGTTTTCATTTTGTCTCGTGTTGTATTGCCATTTTAATTTATTACTGTAAAGCACTCTGTGCATCCGTGCTGTGAAGAGTGCTATAGAAATAAAGCTTACTTACTTACTTACTATCTAGAATGCTGCGTACGCAGGCTTGATAGACTGTGTAAGCTAGCTTTTCAGGTCCATCTACCCGAGTAAGAAGTGCACTAGTAGTAGTAATAGTAGTAGTAGTTTTATTTGACAATTGATTAAAAAAATACAGTTCTAATACTAAATACTAAAATACAATGCAATTCTATAAAAATCATCAAGGGATACACATTAAAGTCGCACTGAAACGGACGTTTGAGATCATCTAACTTCCGTAGTTTGACGTATTTCCGACGCAGAAGAAATTATATACTTTGATATAAGATTACAACAAAAGTAGAATTTTGTAATTTTTTGGACATACATCGTTGAATAGGTGAACACTATGACCAATTATGTGAACCAAAATGGGACAGAATGCTTTTTTCATTTCAGTGCGACTTTAAAGTCACAGACTTGTTTCCATTGTGGTCCTTGCTCTTAGACATACAGTACACAAGGGGACATACAACACACAAGCAACGTGTAACGGTTTGTAAACATGTGGTTGAGAACTAGTTGTAGAACGGTGCGTGTGCCTCCTCTCTGTCTACGACCCTGACCGGTCTTTGCATGTCTGTGGTTTCTGAGTAGACTGCGACAATTACTCAAACCTCTCTGACACGGCAGCTGGACCTTTGTGGTTCTGAGTAACGTTACACCGTGGTACTTGAAGAAGAAGAAGAAGAACAAGGAGAAAGAGAAGAAGAAGACAAAGAAGGAGATGAAGAAGATGAAGAAGGAGAAAGAGAAGAAGAAGACAGAGAAGGAGAAGAAGAAGACGAAGAAGAAGAAAGAGAAGAAGAAGACAGAGAAGAAGATGACGAAGAAGGAGAAAGAGAAAAAGAAGACAGAGGAGGAGAATAAGGAGAAGAAGATGAAGAAGAAAGTACTTACTGAAACCTCTCTGACCGGGAGGCTCGGAGCATGATGAAGACAAACAGACCCATCTCAGTGTTCAAAGAGAAGGACACCACCTTGTCCAGCATCACCACAAAGCTCTGCATGGACAGAGGAGGAGGAGGAGGAGGAGGGGGAGGAGGAGGAGGAGGAGGGGGGGAGGAGGAGGGGGAGGAGGAGGAGGAGGGGGAAGAGGAGGAGGAGGAGGAGAGACATGACAGTCAGCAGATAGTCGCTTTGAGCTAAAACCTGCTCAGGAATCCGCAAAAAAAAAAAAAAACATTGGAAAACATTTTTGGAAGCGGCACTGTGTGTTTGTAGAATTATGTGTTGGATTATAAGAAGTGATTGCATTACTTCAGCACTAATGAAATTCAACACGGGTGAAAATAAATGCATTTTATTTCATTTGAACAATAAAATATTGGGGGTGGAATAATGTGCTTACCCTGGGATCACAAGCCGACACGACAAATATGATTCCAAATGCAAGCAGAGACATGAACCCGCTGGCCAAACTGAGAGAGAGAGAGAGAGAGAGAGAGAGAGGGAGGGAGAGAGAGAGACAGAGAGAGAATGGAGAGAGAGAGAGAGAGAGAGAGAGGGAGAGAGAGAGAGAGGGAGAGGGAGAGAGAGGGAGAGGGGGGGAGAGAGAATGGAGAGAGAGAGAGAAAGAGAGAGAGAGGGAGAGAGAGAGAGAGAGAGAGAGAGAGAGAGAGAGAGAGAGAGGGAGAGAGAGAGATGGATTGCATGTGGCTGACACCATGAAATCAACTTAATTATTCAAAGCAAGCATCCTGAATGCACCAAGACTTTTCCTATTATAGAGGAATATTCTTTTCTTTTTATGTGGGTGGTAAAATGGCCAGAGAGGGAGAGGAAGCAAATGGACTGTGAAATCATCTGAAGATGATGTAACTGTAGAACCCAGACCAGAGGATGTGACTGGAGAACCCAGACCCATACAGATGATGTGACTGTAGAACCCAGACAAATGATGATGTGACTGTAGAACCCAGTCTGTAGAACCCAGACCACATGGTGATGAGACTGTAGAACCCAAACCATATTATGATGTGACTGTAGAACCCAGACAGTTAATGTGACAGTAGAACAAACACAGATGATGATGTGACTGTAGAACCCAAACCAGATGATGATGTGGCTGTAGAACCCAAACCAGATGATGATGTGGCTGTAGAACCCAAACCAGATGATGATGTGGCTGTAGAACCCAAACCAGGTGATGATGTGGCTGTAGAACCCAAACCAGATGATGATGTGGCTGTAGAACCCAAACCAGATGATGATGTGACTGTAGAACCCAAACCAGGTGATGATGTGGCTGTAGAACCCATACAGATGATGATGTGGCTGTAGAACACAGATAGATGATGATGATGTGACTGTAGAACCCAAACCAGATGATGATGTGGCTGTAGAACACAGATAGATGATGATGATGTGACTGTAGAACCCAAACCAGATGATGATGTGGCTGTAGAACACAGATAGATGATGATGATGTGACTGTAGACCAGGTGATATAACTGTAGAACCCAGACAGATGATGTGACTGTAGAACCCAGACCAAATGACGTGACAGTAGAACCCAGACAAGATGACTTCATTCAAGATGAATTACTTAGTCACTACAGAAAACACACACACACACACACACACACACACACCAAACCACCTCCGCTGCATGTAGCGTACCTGCTGGCGTTGCAGCCCTGGAGGCCGTGGGGCAGCCTCCTCTCGCAGGCCCTGCTCACCCCCTCCAGCCTGGCGCTCCAGTAGGAGCTCACCAGGCCGTCGACTGGGAACACACACAACCAGGCCTCGGTCAGTACGGTTCACACTGGCTCAACACGGCTGGCCCGAGTCATTCACATTCACAGGTTCACACCAAGGTTAGAATAGCTTAGCTTTTTTCATTAGTTTTTATTTTTATATCGTTTTTACTTTTTGTTTTCAATTTCAGTTTAGTTTTGATTAGTTTTAAATAAGGTTTGCTAGTTTAGTTAAGTTTTTATTTTTTGAAAATGCTTAGTTTTAGTTTAGTTTTTATTAGTTTCAGTATTAGTTTTAGTTTTTTTCTTCTTCTGCGCTAGCCTCGTGAGACTATCTTGATCTCACAAGCTCATGTTGTTTCACTCCGTGTGAAACAAACCATCTGGCGAACGTCAGGTTACTCCTGCACAGGGACACAGCTAAAAAAGATGGAGGATGGATTTCATATCCACCCAAAATACTAGGCTTATGTATGAAATGAAAAAGACTAAAACTAAGGACATTTTCTCAATAATTTTATTATTTTTAATTTTATACATTTTATTGACTAAAATGTTTTTTCACACCTAGTTTTCATTTTTTAGTTAGTTTTCGTTAACTATAATAACCTTGGTTCACACGTCTGGCCGTTCATGTGTAGCAATAGCTCTGATTCTCCACTGCATTCAGCTCTATCAGTACGAACTGCAAAGCTGCAGCAGAGGTTTCGCGATGTGACTGGAACGTTCTACTGATCGATTTATCTGCCGGAGGCAAATTCACAATATCACTATCATCTCTCTCTCCTCCCCTCTCTAAGTGAGACTGGATGGGTATAGTATTGGATCTGTATCTCAGTGTTACTGAGTCTAATAGAGTATGAATATGCTGTATGGGTGGATGCAGGAGTGCAGAGCGAAGACCTTGTCCTATTTTTGGATAGCTATTTTATTTAAATCCCAGCATCTTAAACCAATGTATGTATTATTGCATTATTGCAATGAATGTATTGTTACAAAAGAGTGTGTGGGCCAGCCATCTGTATAAAACCGCAGAGTAGCCAGTAGTAGGATTTGATGTTGACTTTTAACTATGTACATGCATCGGATTTGACTTTTAACTATGTAGTTTCTGTCTAGACTGACAGGATGTTTGTCTGTCTGTGTCTGTATATTGTCACTGTTTGTATAATGTCCTGTGGACCCCATGAAGACTAGCTACCGCTGTCACGGAAGCTAATGGGGATCCAAAGAAAGAAAGAAAGAAAGAAAGAAAGAAAGAAAGAAAGAAAGAAAGAAAGAAAGAAAGAAAGAAAGAAAGAAAGAAAGAAAGAACGGAAGGAAGAAAGAAAGGAAGGAAGAAAGAAAGAAAGAAAGAAAGAAAGAAAGAAAGAAAGAAAGAAAGAAAGAACGGAAGGAAGAAAGAAAGAAAGAAAGAACGAAAGAAAGAAAGAAAGAAAGAAAGAA
Source organism: Borostomias antarcticus (assembly GCF_949987555.1). NCBI lineage: Eukaryota > Metazoa > Chordata > Actinopteri > Stomiiformes > Stomiidae > Borostomias > Borostomias antarcticus. Next base: position 34,781,026 of record NC_140236.1, read on the forward strand.
AGAAAGAAAGAAAGAAAGAAAGAAAGAAAGAAAGAAAGAAAGAAAGAAAGAAAGAAAGAAAGAGAGGAACCTACTGGTGTGCTTCATCGCCGACCCCATGACCAGGAAGGAAACGGTGATGCTGACGGCCACAAAGATCTGGATCAGCCAACCAACCCAGGCGTAGTCCCTGTGCCTCAGACTGATGATCTGCAGAGAGACACAGGAACAGGACTGGTCATCTAGAGAGACACACAGGACCAGGACTGGTCATTTAGAG
>NC_140236.1:34786284-34788784 GCF_949987555.1 Borostomias antarcticus
ATTCGTGCATGCGCAATGTGCGTGTTCAAACTATTCATCAGAAGTTCACACATCAATATTCTACTTGTGCAAAAATAAAGCATTTTATACAACGGTTAGTTCTGGTTCTTGATTCTGATTGGCTGGAAGCCGTGTTAAAAAACTTTGTAACACACACCTGGGACCGCATATCATTCCATTTTCAGTATTAATGCGCCTCCCATTTGATCCAATGCATTGTGGGCCTATCGTTGTGTTTTTTAAAAACAACTGAACATTCCATCCAATGCATCTGTTGCTTGGCAACCCTTTTGTTAGAGGAACTATTTTGCTTGGCGGAATTGAGGGAATGATGCTTCGTTTTGAATAAATGTTCATATTTTACATTGCTGTGTGTTTATTTTACGCATATTCCATTCCGCAAAACCCCCGTAGCTGTGGTAAAATCCCGTGTAACCCACTGCCTCGAGTGGTCAATTGCTTTTCTACAATGAATTAAAAACTGTAAATACCAAAAATATGCACCAGACGTCCTGTAGGCTAGCAAGATCAGAGCAGCAAATATGAAAAAGATGCACCGGAGACGTCCATAGGCTACAAGATTTATATTTACAGTATATCTGAGAACAAGCGTTGCATTTGGAAATGTCACTGCTGTGCATTGCAGTTGACTAGCCTGGCAGTGTGTGAGACCCTGTATGAATAGAGAGTGGATGGTTTAAAAGCCCTTTGATGAGCTGAGCCGTGAAAGGGAGACCGAGTCCTCGTTAAGTTTCCTCTGATGAAGTTTACTGAACGCAACACAGCCGTAGCACAGGCAATTTGGGGTTCAGTGTCTTGCCCAAGGACACTTCGACATGTGGACAGGAGGAACCGGGATTCGAACTGCCCACCATAAAGCTGCAATATGTACTGAAATTGTTTTCATAACAATTTGAAACATTACAATTTTGTGATATTGCTATAATTCACGGCAGCAGGAAGCGAATGGTGATCTGAGTCGAGTCTGCAAGGTAGGACAAACGGAAACAATAAGGTTGAATAAGTGGTTTCCATGGGAACCAGCGAGAATGGAGTGCTGAGGTACATTAGGTGAGGCCCGATATGAAAAGACGAGCTCTCCAGACCTGCTGCTCTTAATAATTGATGGAGCTTGGGTAATGTCAAGTCCTCAGAAATACTTCAGACAGTACAGACAGAAAGAGAGAGAGAGAGAGAGAACCCCTGTGTTCTATAGTAGTCTGTCAATCTACCCTGCCTTTCAACAGGCTCTGTGTTAGCTCACCAGTACAAGCACAGCTGTGCCGAGGCTGGAGAACAAAGTGACAGTCTCACAAAGCAAACGTGTAGGCCGGCCCTACTGTATAAGTGGAAAGGGTCTGTTGGGAAGAATATAGTTCTCTGAACCCAGTCTCCCTCTGAAGAGAAAGCACAACTGAGAGTTAAAGTAGGCTACAGTAAGTGCATAGACACTTCCCTCCTCTCATGATATGAGTTACAACCTTATGAACTGCAATAACAACATTACGAACTGCTTTAACCCTGAAAGTACAGTGACAACATTTTGAATATTAATTGGATTTTTCCTATACAGTAATACTACAAAGCGCAGTTTCTCAGCTTTCAGCACGTGTTAGAGTGAGGAATATTTTAGATTTGTTAGATATTTTTGTAATATTATTAAATATTTGTTAGATATTTTTTAAAATGTTGCCGGTGACGTGGTCGTAGTGAAAGGGATGACAACCTTACTGCTATAACAACCCTAAGAACTGCTATAATAACTTTATGAACGGCTAAAACAACCTTACAAACTGCTATAACAACCTTACGAACTGCTTTAACAACCTTACGAACTGCTTTAACAACCTTACAAACTGCTATAACAACCTTATGAACTGCTATAACAACCTTACGAACTGCTTTAACAACCTTACGAACTGCTTTAACAACCTTACAAACTGCTATAACAACCTTATGAACTGCTATAACAACCTTACGAACTGCTTTAACAACCTTGCGAACTGTTTTAACAACCTTACGAACTGCTATAACAACCTTACGAACTGTTTTAACAACCTTACGAACTGCTATAACAACCTTACGAACTGCTTTAACAACCTTACGAACTGCTATAACAACCTTACGAACTGCTTTAACAACCTTATGAACTGATAAAGCCTTCTAGTTGCACCAGGGTAAGCTTGGCATTCTGTTGCATCACGGCTGAACTGAAGATGACAGATGACAAGATGACAGATCTGTTGCATCACAGCTGAAGATGGGAGTTCTGTTTTCCCAGAGTTCCCTGCCACCACGGCTGTCACCCCCCACTGGCTTTCTGGGTAAATCTCATTCGGTTAATTTACATAATCGCCTAACATAACTCGGCAGCCTCTGACACTCGATCAAGCGTAATTAAGTAAAGATCAAGGGCTGGCAGGCCTTCCCCGCGGTCCGCGCCTGGCTGAGGAGGACCGGCGGGGGGGCCCGGCCAAATCAAACCCTTTGTTGTGGAACC
>NC_140236.1:34793784-34801877 GCF_949987555.1 Borostomias antarcticus
ACCTTCTGTCTTTGAGAGACTGAGAGACAACCCTTCTGTCTGAGAGACTACCTTTCTGTCTTTGAGAGACTAACCTTCTGTCTCTGAGAGACTACCCTTCTGTCTGAGAAACTACCCTTCTGTCTCTGAGAGACTACCCTTCTGTCTTTGAGAGACTGAGAGACAACCCTTCTGTCTTTGAGAGACTGAGAGACAACCCTTCTGTCTTTGAGAGACTGAGAGACAACCCTTCTGTCTTTGAGAGACTGAGAGACTACCCTTCTGTCTTTGAGAGACTACCCTTCTGTCTTTGAGAGAATACCCTTCTGTCTTTGAGAGACAACACTTCTGTCTGAGAGACTGCGAGACAACCCTTCTGTCTGAGAGACTACCCTTCTGTCTTTGAGAGACTGAGAGACAACCCTTCTGTCTCTGAGAGACTACCCTTTTGTCTCTGAGAGACTACCCTTCTGTCTTTGAGAGACTATCCTTCTGTCTTTGAGAGACTATCCTTCGGTCTTTGAGAGACTACCCTTCTGTCTCTAGCGACTACCCTTCTGTCTTTGAGAGACTATCCTTCTGTCTTTGAGATAATATACCCTTCTGTCTCTGAGAGACTAGCCTTCTGTCTCTGAGAGACTACCCTTCTATCTCTGAGAGACTAGCCTTCTGTCTCTGAGAGACTACCCTTCTATCTGAGAGACTATCCTTCTATCTGAGAGACTATCCTTCTGTCTGAGAGACTATCCTTCTGTCTGAAAGACTATCCTTCTGTCTCTGCTCCTCTGCCCTCTCTACCCCACAAACCCTCTCTCTCTCTACCCACAAACCCTCTCTCTATCCCACAAACCCCCTCTCTCTACCACAAACCCTCTCTCTCTATCCCACAAACCCTCTCTCTCTATCCCACAAACCCTCTCTCTATCCCACAAACCCCCTCTCTCTACCACAAACCCTCTCTCTCTATCCCACAAACCCTCTCTCTCTACCACAAAACCTCTCTCTCTACCACAAAACCTCTCTCTATCCCACAAACCCTCTCTCTATCCCACAAACCCTCTCTCTCTATCCCACAAACCCTCTCTCTCTATCCCACAAACCCTCTCTCTCTATCCCACAAACCCTCTCTCTACCACAAAACCTCTCTCTACCACAAAACCTCTCTCTACCACAAACCCCCTCTCTCTCTACCACAACACCTCTCTCTCTACCACAAACCCTCTCTCTCTCTACCACATACCCTCTTTCTCTACCCCACAAAAAACCCTCTCTCTCTCCACCCCACAAACCTTCTGTTTCCATTTCAAACAGTGTTGCCCTTGGGAACCAGGTCTGTTCAGGGTGATCTATACAGTACATCACGCCAGGAATAGATTTCCAACACCGCTACAGTGCACGTCTCTAAAATCAGGTTCTCACACTTTTACAGCTCTGCTTGAACACTAATACCGCCTTCAGGGTACGAACAAATTCATATTGGATTTCATATTGGTCACAGTTAACCATAGACTGTGAAGGAAACCCATTATATATGCAATATACCAATTACACATCCTATCATATGGTTTAAAGATTGAGTTCTCCTTCCAGCGTCTTCGGATCAGTACGCTTCGCAGCTAAGGCGTCCAATCACATTCACCACATTTCGGTTGGCCTGTTGACTAGAACCATGAGGTCTTCCAGCACATTTACCACTACCCTCCAACCCAGTCCTCCATTGCCAGCTGTTGCACTGATGCATATCAGCTAAGTCACAGTGGATTAGGGTTACAAAGTTCCGTAAATATTTACAAACTTCCCATGGGAATTAACAGGAATTTAAAACGGCAATGTAAAGGAATTTAAAATGGATTAAACAGAATTTGATGATGCATTTATTTATGAGGATAAACCCGTTGAGGTCAATCACCTCGTTTTCGAGGCGGTCCTACAATTTATTCCTGTTAATCCCATGTATTTCTTGTTCATTCCCGTCAATTCCCATGAAATCCCATAAATACCCACTGTGAATTTTGGGAATATTACTGGAATTTTGCAACCCTACTGTCTGTGGATAGATCTGAGTGTCTGTGGATAGGTCTGAGTGTCTGTGGATAGGTCTGAGTGTCTGTGGATAGGTCTGAGTGTCTGTGGATAGATCTGAGTGTCTGTGGACAGGTCTGAGTGTCTGTGGATAGGTCTGAGTGTCTGTGGATAGGTCTGAGTGTCTGTGGATAGGTCTGAATGTCTGTGGATAGGTCTGAGTGTCTGTGGATAGGTCTGAGTGTCTGTGGATAGGTCTGAATGTCTGTGGATAGGTCTGAGTGTCTGTGGATAGGTCTGAGTGTCTGTGGATAGGTCTGAGTGTCTGTGGATAGGTCTGAGTGTCTGTGGATAGGTCTGAGTGTCTGTGGATAGGTCTGAGTGTCTGTGGACAGGTCTGAGTGTCTGTGGATAGGTCTGAGTGTCTGTGGATAGGTCTGAGTGTCTGTGGATAGGTCTGAATGCCTGCACATCATGGGTAGGGGACCTTATTGTTGATTTTTGAGCATTTCCAGCTGGACCAATGAAAAGACAGTACCTTACCTTAGTCAGCGGGATTGTCGCGATCTCTCCTGCTTTTTCGGACCTGTGAGATGGACAAAGAAAACCATGAGTCATGCATGCAATCTTAACTCGCAAGAACTGGGATGGATGGATGAAATGGTTCTTTCCAGAAAGTTCTTGAAAGGATTATTCAGGGTGCAGGCCGACACTCAGACAGGCACAGTAGGAAACACAAACAATAAAAATGCCAAACAGTCACGTTTTTAAGTGTGGCGTGCATGGTGACGTCTCGACAGCTACGCGCCTGTCATGGGGGAGCAAGACACAGAAGTTGTAACTGTGCTCTGGGTGCTGTGTGTCTGTCTGTGTGTGTGTGTGTGTGTGAGAGAGAGAGAGAGAGAGAGAGAGAGAGAGAGGGCTCCCTGGATGTGTGGCTCTCTCCTCTCCGGATGTGTTGAATACATTAACATCCCAGTAGCTGCAGAGCTTGTGATTAGTCATATACAACGGGGAGCTGAGCACGGACACAAAGCAGCCAGCCTTACAAAGAGATGCCTTGATGCAATGCTGGGTTATATCAAAAGAGAGAGAGAGGGGGGGGGGGGGGGGGGAGAGAGAGGGAGGGAGAGAGAAAAAAGATGGAGAAAGAGAGAGATAGAGAGGGGGAGAGAGAGAGGGAGTGTCCTATGCCCTAGATATCTCTCCTCTAGATTGCTTTGGGGACCTCTGAGGATATCAACGAGTTAGGCTACCAACAAATATAAAAAAAATCTGAGCAGAATACAGTTTAAGAGAATCATTCATGATGATATCTTCATCAAACAGCAAGTTTGGTCGCCTCTAACAGATGCGGGTGGTTTGTTTTGGCCTCTAAGGATCCTAACTGCAGATTAACAGCATTAGATCGGATAAGGAAAGTGTTTGTGTTAGTGAAAGGCTTTGGTCGATAGCCTAGGGACACTACACTGTGCGAGCCGCAGCGGACGCCATGGAGACTAGCATGGGAGCGGGACTCCATATTTCCCTTTCTCCACATTTCACAAAGGGACCCTGTTGGCTACCATGCTCTAAATCTTTGATATTCAAATAGTTCTCTCTGGTCCCCCAGGAGAACATATTCCGAGGGATTCATCTTCAATTGGCGCCGGTACGTAGCTGGCCCGGCTAGCTGGTGGCTTTCCAACTTCTAATCTACAGGGGCTCAGCTCAAAACACTGCAGTAAAATAGAGAATTCTAATTATTGTGGGGTTTTAACTATAATCGGCTCCTGTGTGTAGCTGGCTAGCCCCGCTCCTGAAGAGAATATAGCTTGTTGAGGTTAAAATGAGGACAGGTTTCTTCTCATCAAGTTTCTAGTGAAACATATTTCTGTGCGTGATTATTATATATATCATAAGGTTTTATGTTTCTATCAATATACATACATCAATGTTAAGAGCTTGCTAAACCTTTCAGTGAGGTAAAGCTCCATCATAAGTATCAAGAGTAGCCAATAACTGGTAAATTTCCAAAAGCTAATGTAGGGGTTTGTAGCCTACATTGCAAACGGTGCAGTCGGCCACAACGGACAACAGGCTAACTACATAGTTCCTTGTGCTGACTAGCAGCATAGTCAGCTGGAGTACGGCCATCTTTTAGAGGGAATAAAGAGAGAACCTGGCTGCTTTCAGAAAAATGTTTAATAAGCAGCTCTGGAGAGAGAAAGACAGGTAATCCTGAGGTCGTGACATCGTCCGTGACTTCCTAGGACTCCGGCACCAATGAATTTCCCCTGTCATTAATTATTCCACTGCAGGAGACTCCCTCTCTCTCTCTCTACCTTTCTCTCTCTCTCTCTCTCTCTCTCTCACTCACTCTCTTTCTCACTTTCCTTCCCTCTCTCACCAGCTCTCTCACTCCATCGCCCCGGATTGTGTGAAGCGTTCCGCGCCTGACCTCAAATTTCCTAAAGAATGTTCCACAGCTTTGCTGAAAAATTGGATGTCCCACATTTTTCACTCAAGCCACTGACCCCCCCCCCCCCCAACGAACCCTCCACACCCCCAGTGGCCCCCACCCCCCCTTGGGTTTTTTGTCCCCTGGAGTCTTTGTCACATTTCTGTGGTCTAAGCAAAAAGGCAAATGTGAGAACACTTTGCTCTAATGGGTGTGAAAAACACTTGGTCCTGCATGGATACACACACACACACACACAGACACACACACACAGACACACACACACAAACACACACACACACACACACACTCACGCATGCACACACACACATTCACCCCCCCCCCCCCCACACACACACACACACAGACACACACACACACGCATGCATGCACACACCACACACATTCCCTCCCCCCCCCCCCCACACACACACACACACACACACACACACAGCCCTAGTTCACCAAGCCTCATGAGCTGCTGCACTAACAGTTTCAAGTTAAGCTCCCTGACCTTGGAAGAGGGAAACAGCTAAACAATGTGGGCCTGGATGCTGGGATGTACATTAATCCGTCCCAATCCCCCTGGAAAGGTAAGGACAGCCCGCTAAACAGTCAGCTCCACCTCAGGAAGACACAGCGCCACACAGCAGAGGTCTGCCAGACCGCCCTCCCAACACACGCACACACACACACACACACACACACAACAAACATAACACACCCAGATTTTGCTATGAGTCTACTGCAACTTTACAGCCTGCAGTAAGCACAAAAACACACACACACACACACACACACACACACACACACACCACACACACACACACACACACACACACACACACACACACACACACACACACTGTAAAATGGCATGGTGTTTGTGATGAGCAGCTGGGTCTTTTATAATACCACTGGAAACTCAAGGACAATTATAAAGTGAATAGAGATAACAGCTTAAGCCTACACACACTATACTAAATGCGCTGTACAAATACAGTTTGATTTGATTTGATTTAGCCTACACACACACATACACACACACACGCACGTACGCACACAAGAACATGAAAAACAAATATAAAGCCCCATGCATGTCACTCTCTCTCAATTCAATTCAATTCAATTCAAAGGGCTTTATTGGAATGGGAAACATATGTTTACATTGCCAAAGCAAACATCACAAAAAGTCACAAAAAGGTTAAAATATAAATGTAGGGGCGCCCCAGTAGCTCAATGGGTTGGGGTGCGTACCATGTAAAGGCTGGTCCTTACCATGTAAAGACTAGTCCTTAAAGAGCATATTGCAGGTTGAATCTTTTTATGAATTAACATTTTTGATCTCATGATTAGGCCAACTTTTTTTTTTTAAATCGAAAAAAAAAAAAAAATCTTTAAAGACACCAAGGGCAGAAATATGGTTGAAAAAAGGTGGCTTTCTAAGCTGCGCCCAAAACGGATTTTTTTTTCATATTTCAGTGATGACGTAGCATAGGGGAGTCCCTGACCCTGACCCTGACCCTGCCACGGACGTCTATGGACACAGCGAACTGTTGAATCCAGAATAAGATATCTGCAACAGCATATACTGCAGAAAACCTAGGGGAGACTGGGGTTGGTTGGCACACTTTTCGCTCTCTGCCGTAATACTCTGGCATAATTTATATGAGAACATTCTAACCAGCATCAAATTAAAGGTTTAGGTCTCAGCTATTACTAAACATATTTAAAGCCCACAATTATTTTCTAAAATTAAGTGATTTATAATTTAAGTCATGTTGCGCACTTGTGCCAGCCAGCCCAACACGGGGTACTTGGCACACATTATGGGGTCGGTTGGCACAATGTTAAAATGAATGAATTAAGCAACAAGTAGAAACAAATTTAATATTTAATTCATGCAAGAAAATGAAATAATTAACTTTACAGAACAGTTGCATGTTACAATATATTTTAAAACATAATAAATAAAAAAAATCGGATTAAAATGTATAAAGAGCTATAGCCGATTGAGCAACCACAAACAATTTGAACATTTGATTGAAACATATTTCAGTTTTAGATCAGAACATTGGAACATTTAACATTAAATATATCATCAACTTTTATCCTGTCATTTTAGGATGCCTTAATATCTTGGCCAGGGACCACAGATACAAATTAGCCTCTTGGCTTTACACTTGTTGTTCAGTGATATGCAGTGTATCTTCTTAAATAAACTATTAACTATACCTCAATTTGGCCTAAAAATGTATTCCCTTCTCAAATAAACTAAACTATATAAACTACATCTCAATTAGGCCTAAAAAGGTATTGATTATGGGGTTGGGGGGCTATGTGCCAACCAACCCCAAAATGAGTGTGCCAACCAACCCCATTCACATTTGGACCCACTTTTGTGATTACATGATATTTCCCAGTTACCATCCCTCAACACAGACTTTCAAATTGTATATCAAAATGTAGCTGATTCGTATCTCTATTAATTGGAAGTAACACATTTCCAATATCTCTATCCAAAACAGTTTTATAACACTTTTGTTGCGAAGACCTTTTTTTTAAACTTTTGATACAAAAAAACTGACATGTAGCCCTCACCAAAAAAGTCCTATGCTAATAAAGCAGAAATGCCTTAAAATATATTTAAAAAAGTATATATACTTTTACTTATACATATATGTGTGTGTGTGTGTAAATACAAATAGGTGAACTGAGTGAACAAGTAAGTGTAATATTTACAAATGTATTTAAACCGTAACCTTTCAGTTTGCATGTGTAGTGTGTATACTGTATGTTCAGTGATCAGAGAGATGTGCAGGAATACAGATTGACAGCCTTTACGGTGGTTGTGCGCCATTGGATGTCTTTTTCCTGTCACAACTGGAAAAATAAATACTGCCCATTACTGTATTTCCCCCAGCAGATATGGGAGTTCTCATTTTCTCATTTCTCATCATGAGTCAGTCATGTTTTCGAAATCTTTTTGGGTGTTTGTAATCAGTTGGAAGTATGTATCTCTGATGTCCTGGCACAGCTGGCTGGTAGTTAAAAAGTGAAGCTTGGTTTCCACCTCTCTTTGTGAGCAGTGGGTGCACAGTCTGTCTTCTCTAGGGAGCCGGGTCATTTTGAGTGCGCCACAGTGCTCGGTGGTCAGTGCCAAATAGCATCCTAACTTGCTCTGGTTTTTGATATATTCTTTCCAATGAGTCAAGGTGTTTTGTTTTTTTCTCTGATAATGTGGTTTAGTCTGGTGGGGTTTCTGTTTGGTGGCTCTGCTTGTGTTTGTGGACAGAGTCCCAGGACCAGCTGGCTGAGGGGGCATCTCTCTGCAGTCTCTCTGTGTGAGTCTCTTTCTCTCTCTCTCTCTCTCTCTCATGCACGCACACACACACACACACACACACACACACACACACACACACACACACACACACACACAATGACATCGGATATGGTAAATATACGAGTAGGCACTAAAGACTAATGAATCCTCTGGTGTGACTGTGCTGCCTGAGCTGTAGCCACCGCGTCCTGACTAGCACAGACCTTCCTCTAGGGGGCACTGTTGCTCTATGGACGCACCAGCTTTCACACACTGAGAAACAGACACCTGTCCGGAGTATTTTGAGCAATGTTTGTATAAAAAACA
>NC_140236.1:34802077-34839577 GCF_949987555.1 Borostomias antarcticus
TCAGACTAGGATAGAGTAGACAGTTAATACAGCCCTGTAGATTACCCTCCCACCTCCTCCTCCCAGCCTTCTCCTCCTCCCCCCAGCCTCCTCCTCCTCCCACCTCCTCCTAATCCTCCCCCCACCTCCTCCTCCTCCCAGTCTCCTCCTCCTCCTCCCATCCTCCTTCTACTCCACCCCCCAGCCTTCTCCTCCTCCCCCCAGCCTCCTCCTCCTCCCACCTCCTCCTAATCCTCCCCCCACCTCCTCCTCCTCCCAGTCTCCTCCTCCTCCTCCCATCCTCCTCCTCCTCCTCCCCCAGCCTCCTCCTCCTCCTCCCACCTCCTCCTCCTCCTCAAAGCCTTCTCCTCCTCCCCCCAGCCTCCTCCTCCTCCTCCCCCAGCCTCCTCCTCCTCCTCCCACCTCCTCCTCCTCCTCAAAGCCTTCTCCTCCTCCCCCCAGCCTCCTCCTCCTCCTCCCCCAGCCTCCTCCTCCTCCTCCCACCTCCTCCTCCTCCTCAAAGCCTTCTCCTCCTCCCCCCAGCCTCCTCCTCCCACCTCCTCCTCCTCCTCCCAGCCTCCTCCTCCTCCCCCTCCCATTCTCCTCCTCCTCCTCCCACCTCCTCCTCCTCCTCAAAGCCTTCTCCTCCTCCCCCCAGCCTCCTCCTCCTCCTCCCACCTCCTCCTCCTCCTCAAAGCCTTCTCCTCCTCCCCCCAGCCTCCTCCTCCCACCTCCTCCTCCTCCTCAAAGCCTTCTCCTCCTCCCCCCAGCCTCCTCCTCCTCCTCCTCCCAGCCTCCTCCTCCTCCCCCCACCTCCTCCTCCTCCTCCTCAAAGCCTTCTCCTCCTCCCCCCCCAGCCTCCTCCTCCTCCTCCCACCTCCTCCTCAAAGCCTTCTCCTCCTCCCCCATGCCTCCTCCTCCTCCTCCCACCTCCTCCTCAAAGCCTTCTCCTCCTCCCCCCCCAGCCTCCTCCTCCTCCCAGCCTCCTCCTCCTCCTCCTCCCAGCCTCCTCCTCCTCCCAGCCTCCTCCTCCTCCTCAAAGCCTTCTCCTCCTCCTCCCCCCAGCCTCCTCCTCCTCCCAGCCTCCTCCTCCTCCTAGCCTCCTCCTCCTCCTCCCAGCCTTCTCCTCCTCCCCCCAGCCTCCTCCTCCCACCTCCTCCTCCCAGCCTTCTCCTCCTCCCCCCAGCCTCCTCCTCCTCCTCCCCCCAGCCTCCTCCTCCTCCCAGCCTCCTCTTCCTCCCAGCCTCCTCCTCCTCCTAGCCTCCTCCTCCTCCTCCCAGCCTTCTCCTCCTCCCCCCAGCCTCCTCCTCCCCCCAGCCTCCTCCTCTTTCCAGCCTCCTCCTCCCCCCAGCCTGTGAGAACACATTTCTCTCCTCATGACTGTCACAACAACATCCTGCTGCACATTTACAATGATGAGCTGTCTGTGTGTGTGCGCATGTGTTTGAGTGTGTGCGTGTGTGTGTGTGCGCATGTGTTTGAGTGTGTGCGTGTGTGTGTATGTGTGTGTGTGTGCAAGAGAAAGAAAGAGAGAAAAGAGTGGTGTTTGTATGTGTATTTGTGTTTGATGTGTGCGTGTGTACGTTTGTGTGTGTGTGCGTGTGCATGTGTGTGTGTGTGCATGTGTGTGGTGTAGGAGGAGATGGGGAGAAGATTGCCTCTCACTCTGGCATAATTAACTTCCCTTTGTCACCACAACACCAGATGCAGCCAATTTAGCGTCTGCAGATGAAGGCGTCGGGAAACGCATCACGCCGCCCAAAGAGGGAGGAGGTCAAGAGCGCCTGTGGAAGAGATAAACTCCACCGCGGCGCCGCCGCCACCAGACACGGGGAGCTAACGACGTCCAGGAGGAGAGCTGTGTCAAAACAAAGCGCTCATCGACCTCACGCTGTTCGGTAAACAGACGACGCTGCAAACCAAACAGAACAAATCAAATCAAGAGCCGGGGTAAGAAGGAAGTGATGATGCCGGCGAGACAGAGACCGCCGAGCCCGCCGCGTTCACAGACGGTGAAATGTGCAGCCGACGCTGGGCGGGGATACGACAGTGAGCGTTGTTGTTTTACCTCTTACCCATGAAACGATATAAACAATATACTACTCTTGACTGATTCTCTCCCTTTACCTGTTTCTCTCTCTTTTTCCCTGTGTGTGTGTGTGTGTGTGTGTGTGTGTGTGTGTGTGTGTGTGTGTGTGTCCGCGAGCGCGCATGCGTGTGGACGACCAACAAATGAAAGTGTCACACTGGCCCCGATCACTGTTAAATCTAGTCTACCACCAGCCAATCAGGGAGCTGTCTAATGTACCGGTGGCCAATCGGGATGGAGCACACAGACCCCCCAGTGCCTGCTGGGATATTTCATCTCTTGAATCAAACCCTCGGTCGTTTCATCTGCTTCAGCGTAATTGCTTTCGCTCTCCGGAGGAACAAAGCGCTGATTGCTAACTCAATAGGGTTCTTCACACATGATTAGATACAACACAGGCCTTCAGAGACAGAGGGAGGGGGGGAGGGGGGGAGAGAGAGACAGAGAGGATAGAGAGAGAGGAGAGACACACCAAAGACAAATAGACCCCAGTCGGGGGGGGGAGGCCATGTTGGAACTAGGATGGCGCCGACGGGGCCCGAGAGATGGAGGGAGGCCTCGCTACCTGCCACCGTGCACACCACTACCCATGTCCCCCTACACCCACCTCTCTCTCTCTTTCGGCTCCACCTGTCTGAACATCAAACACACTCACAGGCAGCTCTCCCAGGGCCCCTACAACACCTCGCCCTCCCCAGGAACCCAGCTGCCCCGGGACACGCTGGCACACAAGTGGCTGGTTCTGTGCTGCGGTCTGGCTGGACGTCATTGTGCTTTAACTGTAGGTGCTGTTGTTGTTGTTGTTGTTGGTGGTGGTGTTGTTAATGCTGCAGCTTTGCCCTAAATGTACTCCACCCCAGGGATGAATGAAGACTTTTTCGAATTTGAATGGAGTCTAATGTAGAGTGAGGTGGGAGTCCTGACTATCAATCTCTACAGCCTACCCACTAAGCAAAGACACGTCTAAAAGACGTCTTTTAGATGTCTTTTTCGGACGTCCAAAGACATCCAATTAGGAGCCAGAATGAACGTTTTTTTTAGACGTTCAGATATTGAACCCGTTCTGCACGTCCACAGACGTCTTAGAGGGGTCCAAGCCAGACGTTTGAATATTGAGGGGTCCAGCAGACGAACAAATGGGGTTCCTGACCGACGGACGTTATTAAGACATGATCTGAACGTCTCCCTGACGTTGTGTGTTTGCTGGGTACTAGAAAAAACGCAGGGCAACCATTCAAACACTTACCACAGTATGTTGAGCACGGCGCAGGTGAGAAGGCCTCCCTGCACGGCTCTCCTGAACCACAGGACCTGTGAATGGAGGTGAGAGAGAGAGCGTCCAGTCAACCGACCTCTCTGGGATCGGACAGACCACACCTGGGGTGCACTTCATTTATCTCTGTCTGCACCACCGGGGTCGATCCATCGGCTTCATCGTCACGCTGGGTCAATGAAATCAAGTGCACCCAAAAGTGCTTGAAAGGGTATTTTGCGAATAGTATTTCTCCCCTAGGTCTGGGATAAACAGACCGAAATCACACAATGTGCATCTGTGTTGTTGTTGTTGTTGTATGTATGGAGGATGTGACTGGGATGTACCTGTGTCCTGTTGTGAGATATGTGTGAGAAGAGGAGAGGCATCACGTTGACGATCCCCCCTGCAAGGACAGAAACAGGAGACCAACATGTGTCACTTATTAAAACCGTCTGTGATCAGGCGATCCAGACGTCAACATGTCAATACAATTTCCTGCATCACTGCAATAAATTCGTTAACTTCATAGCTACCTGACAATCTCTCTGCCTCTCTGTCTCGCTCTCTCTGGCTTTCCCTCTGTCTCTCTCTGTTTCTCTCTCTCTCTGTATTTCTCTCTCTTTCTCTCTCTCTCTTAACTACCGAAACACAAGTAATAAAGAAGTCATCCTATCTTCCTGGAGTTGAAAAGTGCTGACACAGCTGACGGCGAGTTCCCTGACGACCACTAGAGGTGTTACAGGAGAGGAGAGAGGGAGGAGAGAAGAGATAGAGAGGAGAGAGAGATATGAGAGGAGAGATAGAGAGGAGAGAGAGATATGAGAGGAGAGAGATATGAGGAGAAATGGATAGAGAGGAGAGAGATATGAGGAGAGAGAGGAGAGAAATATGAGGAGAGAAGAGAGAGATAGAGAGGAGTGAGATATGAGGAGAGAGGAGAGGGGGAGGAGAGAAGAGAGATGGAGAGGAGAGAAAGATAGGAGAGAGATATATGAGGAGAGAGATAGAGAGGAGAGAGATATAAGAGGAGATAGAGAGGAGAGAGATAAGAGGAGAGAAATATGAGGAGAGATATAAGAGGAGAGAGAGATAGAGAGGAGAGAGATAAGAGGAGAGAGATAAGAGGAGAGAGAGATAAGAGGAGAGAGATATAAGAGGAGAGAGATATAAGAGGAGAGAGAGATAAGAGAGAAATATGAGGAGAGAGATAAGAGGAGAGAGATAAGAGGAGAGAGAGATAAGAGGAGAGAGAGATAGGAGAGATAGAGAGGAGAGAGATAAGAGGAGAGAGATAAGAGGAGAGAGATAAGAGGAGAGAGAGATATGAGGAGAGAGAGATATGAGGAGAGAGAGATAGAGAGGAGAGAGAGATATGATGAGAGAGGACAGGAGCCACCGCTAGAGGCGTTAAAGGAGAGGAGAGAGGGAGAAAAAAAGAGGAGAGAGAGAGAGAAGGAAGAGGATACCAGGGACCAACCAGTCCCCCAGCAGCAGACGGCAGACAGAGGAAGGCAGGGGGGTCCATGGGGGCCCCTTCCCATCAGTTCTTCTACTGTATACACATGAACTACACAGCGGCCGGGCCCCTCGGGCGACCACTCTGCTCAGCTACCTCCCTGCTCATATGAAAGAGGAGTAGAAATGCATAAACAAACACCTAGCTCCCAGCACTAGCTGCAGCGCTGAAGCGCTGGACGCTATCGGATCACGGAGAGAGAGCGAGGTCAGAGTACTGGCCTCTGGCTGTTTAAAAGCCCGAGACCATTAGAAGGCTTTTTGGAGAGGCACGTGGACCAGCGAACACACACCTGGTAAGCTAAAAGCTTTGCTGTTGAAAGTGTCAAAGGAGCACCGCCTGAAAGTAAGTACCTCCGCCTCCATCTCTCTCTCATTCCATCTCTCTCCTACCCCGCTCAAAATGATTCTCAGTCTACCCCTGTCATTCTTTGAAAAAGTAAAGTCTACGAAAAGTGTAGTCTTGAAAAAATGAGCAAAAAAATAGGGTTATTTATCCTTTGAAAGCAGTTTAAACACAGTACATGTAGCCCTCTGAGGACATAATGATGGACCGCACACACACACACACACACATCCTAGTCAACAAATACCCATACAACAACAACCCATACCAACTGTCATTGAAGACAGTGAGAGGGCAGAGGAGAGCAGAGTGAAAGCAGACGAGAGTGTGTGTGTGTGTGTGTGTGTGTGTGTGTGTGTGTGTGTGTTCTCTCTCACCTAGCGCCACGGTGCCCATTAGGAAAGGTTTCCCGATGTGGCGGAAGTCATTGGTGCTCTCCAGGTGAACTTCTGACCCCACGGCGAATGTCACACCCACCTGAGGGAGGAAGGCACGATGACAACGGGCTCTGAAGAATGAGTCACACACACACTGGAAACATCCAGACCACTCGCGCACACACACACACACACACACACAACTGAAATGGGTTCTCATTTGAGCTGGCATTTCCCAGTGAAGGCCATTGTGTGGGGATGACTGTTCTGGGCTCTGAGGGAGTCCAGGAGAGGCTGGGCTACAGGGGGACAAAAACACTCTTAGAAATGCTTTTTATGTTCTGACCAACTGAATACAGGTGGAGAACCAATACACACACACACACATACACACACCTGCAAAAATACTCTACAGTTTATAAAGGAACGACGCATCTAACTACGCACCCACACAAACAAACAAACCAAACACACCTGCAAAAACATGTTTACAACAAACGAGGCCAACTACAGAAGTGTGGATTTCTCTGAAATCTAATTGCCTGAGTGGGATTCACTAGTACTGGCAGGACTTTGAACAACAACAGCATTTAGACGAAAAATGAACAATAGTTCCGTACAAATGTGTCTTTCTGAGAGCCGTGTTCCCTGGAACTCGGGCTACTGTAGAAGAATGCATTAGGCTGACTGATCTATGGGTGTTGGGAAGACTCTAAGTGCCCCTTGGACTCTATACGTCTCCAGTGAAACACTGCACTGGTGTGTGATGGAGGGAAACACAGTGAACAGCTGATTTGTCTGTGCGTGCACATGTGTGTGTGTGTGTGTGAGACAGGGAGAGAAGGAGAGAGAGAGAGAGAGTGACTGGACGCATGGGAAGAAATTGACTTTAAAAGCAATCATTACCGGACAAAGAGAGTGTCTTTCCATCACTCTCTCTCAGGATCCTCTGGTCTCTCTCTCTCTCCCTCGCCAGTAATATAAGGAGGGTTTGTTTGGGCACAGAGAACAAAGGAGCTAAGCTCTCACACACACACACACACTACGTATGTAGCTCTTCACATAATTCACATAGGCAAGTACTAACATTTACACTGTCACTCAATACACACACACATTATAAGAACCCTCCTATCTCCTAATGCACACACTCCATCTTCCTGTGGAGAGAATGGAGGAGTAAGATGAGTCAGCGGGGCAGTGTGTGTGTGTGTGTGTGTATGTATGTGTGTCCGAGTGTGTGTATGTACTGTATGTATGTTTGTGTGTGTGTGTGTGTGTGTGTGTGTGTGTGTGTGTGCTGGAGCCATTATCTTGTGTAAAATATTCTTTGTTAGATTCATTAATTTTAATAAGTAACCATGCTCTTTATCTCCTTTAAAATACATAATCATGTTTATTTATGTATTTATTTATTTACCACACACCCCCAGCCGTACCCCCCTTTAAGAGGGATGCGGACCAGGAAGACAGATGCATTATGGGACAACAAAGGGGGCCACCATACAATTTTTCAGCCCCATTAGTCATTATCATTATCACAATCTACTCAACGTCGTCGTTTGTTTGTCGGAACTGTACAGTACTGTACAACTGTACTGTACAGGGCAGTTTGCGCCTTTCAGAAGGATGACATCGAACGACCTTGAGTAGATCTACGAGTGGAGTGGGAGCGTTTAGCATCAGAGGTGCTTCTGGGAGGTTTAGCCTGTCGTCTGCAGCTTAGGAGGCTTTGGAGCAGTGAGAGCTGTTACAGTGTGTAAATGGTAAAAGGACTGCGCTGTCCAAACCGCTTTACAATGACCTCTGGAAAATACAAACACAAACTAAAATCAACATATTATGTAACACACACACACACACACACACACACACAAGGTAGTGACGAATCACCTTGAAACGATTGGATGGCCTACCTACCTATTTTGGTTATTGGATGGATTTTTTAAATCTAGCTGAATAGAGTGAGCGAGGCCAGTCTGATTTAGGAAGAGACGCAGCAGGATGAAACATTTTGATTGGGACTTGGTTTACTTATTCATTTATTACAACATGACTGAGAAGCATATTTCATAGTGTTATTCTGGACCGCTGCCACTAGCTTGACTCGCCCATCTGATCAAGTTAAGTAAATCTAGCTGATACTTCTTGCTTTCCCCAGAATCGCCTGTCCTGCCTTTAACTAAGACTTGGCAACAGTATTGAACTCGAGACTGAAGGCTTAGCTGCACATGTCCAGAAACACATGACAAACATGACTAAACTGGACACACACACACACCGTATGTACATTATGTACTATAAACACATGACGTCTTTCCTGTTTCTAACTATCCCACTAGCTCACATACCACTAGCATTAAACATCCCTACAGCTAGTGTAAATCAAAATCTTACTTGGTTTAGTTTAGATTTCAAAGAACACGCTGAGTGGTCGGTCAAGCTGGTTACAAACAAAAACAATAGTTTATTCTATATTACGATTTGCAAATTCGGACTCGAGCACAGGAAGTGAATCCGGGCAAGAGTGAGTGAAAGGGAACGAAAGCAATAGTTTATAAGGTGAAAAAGGAAGTGACAGTTTCAGGATGAAGAGGACAGGGAAGTGATGTCACACAGGAACAATTTGTAGTTTTAACAGACTGATTCTAGAGGAACGAACTACAAAGTTAGAACAACAGACAAGTAGGAAAACAAAACACTTTGGTGAGACTTGAATTTCAATCACAATGGAACAAACTGGGGAAACGCTGCTTTTCACATTGCGGATCCCTAAACTCCCTTCAGAAACGAAACAAGCACCCATCCTTTATTCCCTGCAAACACTTGAAGAACTACAGTATTAACTGATACCTATGGGATATGTAGTTTGTACATGCTATTGACGCTAGTCATTTCCTTATTGCACTTATAGTACATCCCTAATTCCCCTACAAACACTTAAATACATATTAACTGCTACCTATGTGACTGTATTGCTGTAATTGTTGTTTGCAAGTTGGTACACTGTCATTGTTGTCTGCATGCTGTCTCTGTTTGTATTTTTCTATACTCTGCAACTGTATTACTGTATATGTTGTTTGTAAGCAGGGCAAATCTGTAAAAGAGACCTGGTCTCAAAATGCTCTTCCCTTTCTAAATAAAGACGTCTGTCTGTCTGTCTGTCTGTCTGTCTGTCTGTCTGTCTGTCTGTCTGTCTGTCTGTCTGTCTATCTATCTCTAGCGGGTGTTAGGGAGAGGTCAGAAGTCTGAACTAATCATGCTATGAAACCGAGAAATTGCACTTGGCTCGCCACCGCATAATCTGCCACCAGCGGCTGGAGATCTGTGAGCCAGGACCTCTTGCATTGAATAGTGAGAGCTTAATCGGCCGGCGACGCCCTCATCAAAGGTGGGACAATTGTATGTGTCGTGCCGATGTGCATTTTCCTCAGAGCATTCCACAAGGACGCCTGGTCAGTGTCGCTACATCGAGGGGCTAACAGCACCAACCCGAGGTCTCGAAGACATTCTTTCCTGTGAAATTCACTCTGATACACTGACCTATGGACGCCATGACTGACAGTTAAAGATCACCGATACTATTAATCCGTGATATGGTCAATTCCAAACTCGGAGTACGCTGTGAAATTTCATGGATTGTGCCTTTAATATTTGATAACGGCTGTGGCTTCGAGGATCCGTGGAGGGGTGTGTGGCCCCAGAGGAGGCCCTCTAAAGGATTGATTCATTAGGAGCCGTGTCTGAGGCCTGGTGGTGGGAGGGTTACCCAGGGAGACCGGGGGCTCTTGATGGCACCTTCACAGGGACCAGCAACCAATAGTAAACAAATAAAATACCTCGAGACACTAGACACACCGGTCTCTCTCTCTCTCTCTCTCTCTCACACACACAAACCAGTATGCAGCAATGATGCACATAGACACACACACGTGCAAACAACGACACTCACTGAAGCCCTAAAACTATCGGACGATGGGGTTATTTAGATGTGCGATCCGGTTGCGCACACACACACACACACACACACACACACACACACACACACACACACACACACACCCACCTCTGCTGAAAACACAAATCAAAGTAGAGTATTACAGATGTACCTCCAAACTGGTAATAGCCTTGATTTGAAGAGAAGTTATCGAACCCTCCAGAAACAAGACAAGCTTTTGTCCAATAACCACATTATTAATGTTGCTTACGGAGGCCTTTTCTCTCCCAGAATCAATCACCGTCTCAAAGAGCTCCCTGGAGGACAGCCTGGCCTCACTCAGCCTTCCTGGGACTTCCTCAATCTCTCTTAATTGCTTAAACATCTCCGCGGCAATCTGTCATTTTTTATTAATATTTTTAGTGCCAAAGTTGCAGATTCTTAGAGTATTAACTCCGGATGAAAGGGATGAATAAAAGTCTTCTTCTGCCCAACGGCGTTCAACGGTGGTTCATCAGAGGTGTTTCTGTGTTCCTGTGGTAATTAATCATCTTTATGGACTTCCTGGCCATTACATTTCAAAATTCAGTATCCTCATGTCACCTTATTGTTACATAACTAAGTGGAGAGCACCCAAGACTGAAAAACAAACAAAAACAAACAAACAAAAACAAAACAAGAGATGACCAGCCAAACATTAGGCAAATACAGTATTTAGCTCGTAATGTATTTTTCGCTTCAAAAACACAAAGAGGCCAATAAAAGCTCATGTTTTGTGGTGAGGTTGTTTTGAGGTGTTGTTATTATTGAAGTGGGCTGAATAGTGTGCTGGAAAATCAGACAAATGCACTTTGTTCAGATACAGGTCTGAAATAGGTCAAGAGCTTGAGTGTCTGTTTCCTCATCACCGATGCAGAGAGACTCCTGGCAGCAGGGCGTGGCCTGGCACTGGGCCAGCCAGCTCGCTGCCGACGGCGCCACAGAACGCTGGTTATTCCCTGCTTTAGGAGACCCTTGTAAAAATTCAATGTGCAACCAAATATGGGAGGAGGTCAGAGCTGAGTGTGCATGTGTTATTCATCAGCGGGTAGACAGACGCGTCCTTCAGTAATTGTTCATAAGCATCGTGTCAGCAGACTGCCACACTTTTCAGTGTGTCACTTGGGGACAGAGGCTGGTGTTTGTGGACGAGCTCTGAATCATCCACGTTGACTGTTCGTAGAGAGACGGCATAAAGTCCTGTTGAGGTTTGATATTTTCATACTTTACCCAGAGAGCGTGCGTCTGTGTGTGTGTGTGTGTGCGGAGCATACGGCACACACAGACACACAGGCAGGCACACACCCACACACGCACGCAATGTGAGACCATGCATAAAGGGTTCTGTAACTATAATCACAAAATATTCATAAAGGTCATCTCACATCTACTTCCCAATACGCTGAATGTCACAACACCCAGGAGTAATCACAAGGCACACTACTATGTATCTGCATGGCTGTTGACTATATTATTTAATGTTTACTACATTACTATACTGCACAAGGCTCTGATACAGCAGCTCATTTCACAAAGCCCATCTCGTTGTGAGTCTTTCCAAAAGATCTGACGGGTTGAATCCGGAAGTTTAAAAACAGCAGTTAAAAAGATCTGACAGGTTGAATCCGGAGGTTTTGGAACATTTTAACTTCCAAATTACGAGGGAGAAACAACAACGACATTTCATTCTGAAACTGTTTCAGGTAAGGAGTCTCTTACACACCTGAATAATCTTCTTAGTGACAGGTTTGTAGGTGGAGCAAACACACATTTAAGAAAAAGTAGGAGCACCCGCACGCTGTCTCACTTGCTCAATACTTTATAATTAAACAAAATACAACATTGACAACAGGTAGCGCCTGTCAGCTCAAAGTCACAAGCACCATTAGTAAATTGAATGGTAACACCTGGCAGCTCACACCTGGCACTCACAGTCACAAGCACCATTAGTAAACGTACTACTAGTGCTTGTGACTGTGAGCTGCCAGTTGTAAATTTACTAATGGTGCTTGTGACTGGGAGCTGCCAGGTGTTACCTATTGATTACTCACAGGGTGCTGCTACCTGTCGTCAATAATTGTTAATTGGAGGTTGACCCTCTCACATGTGCATATATAGAGCAGAGTGCTCTTGGACTGTTCAAACGGTCTGGTCTGGTGTAGTAGTGTGTGTAGCTAGTGTAAGAGCCTGAGACGCAGCGTAACTCAGAAGTGTGGGGTGTGGGAGGGTTGGGGTCGGTGCAGAATGGCTGATCTATAAAAGTGGCAGCCCTGACACCAGGCTTTTTAGTGCTGCCTTTAGGACATATTCTGTCCTTGAAGAACAACAGAAAAATAGAGAAGATTGATTTTAGATTGCTTTGATATCACACGCACGCACTTGCGCGCGCACACACACACACACACACACAAAGACACACACAGTCTACTGTCCCTGGAGCTAAATCCCTACCGGAGGTGGTAAAGATTATCTTTAGTATATGACTAAGGTGTTCAGGGTGACGAACCACATCCATTCGAGAGAGGAGACGGCCGACGGATATAAACGTAACACACAACCGATTTCCTACAACAAAGTGTCTCCTTAATATGAAAACGTCTGCAATTCTGTTCACGAAGACTCCTAAAGTGAACAACAGTGCGTTGCCAGTCCTGCCTAGCCTAGCCGGTACGGTACGGTAGCTGTGATGTCCTTCGACAGAGAGGCGTCTGCCATCGTGTATCCTACGGTCGTGTATCCTACAGGGGCGGCTGTAGCTCAGTTGGTAGATCAGGTCGTTCAGTGATCGAAGGGTCGGTGGTTCGAATCCCAGCTCCAACTGTCCAGATGTCGAAGTGTCCTTGAGCAAGACGCCTAACCCCAAATTGCTCCCAATGAGCAGGTTAGCACCTTGCATGGCATCTACCGCCATTGGTGTGTGAATGTGTGTGTGAATGGGTGAATGAGAGGCCATTGTAAAGCGCTTTGAGTGCCGCTAAGGTGGAAAAGCGCTATATAAGTGCAGTCCGTTTACAATATCCTACTGTTTGGTACAGTGAGATGAACCAGGCAGAGGCTAGGTCTAGCCCTGGGTAATTACCTGCTGCTTCAGGCTCTCTGCTGTCTGCTATGGGAGGAGGTGAGTGACATGTACATCCCCCCCCCCCACCCATCCTTCCCTTCCCATCTTTGAATCTCTGTTTATGAAATACATGATTGGATTAGCGCTTGGCAGCTCGCATTGGCTGCGTCGTCAGGACAACTCCCTCCGTCTCTGGCTAGAGAGGCGCCGTCCCTGGCGGGGGATAGAAGAACGCCCAGGAAGACCTGTCTGCAGCGAGGAGGCCGACACTCCAGACATCACCAGGGAAGAGGTGGTGGTGGTGGGGGGGTTAATACCCTTATAGATTGCCAGGAGGGAGCGGGGGATGGAGAGAGGGAGGGAGGGATGGAGAGAGGGAGGGATGGAGAGAGGGAGGGAGGGATGGAGAGAGGGAGGGAGGGAGGGATGGAGCAAGCATAGGCTGCTTTGAACAGCACAGCTATGTGGTTAACCGGTCTGCTTTCTTGTGAATAGCTGTGATGAGTTTTGCTTAAAGATGTGTGGAGATGGAAGGAGAGAGGGAGAAGGGAGGGAGGAGGGAGAAGGGAGGGAGGAGGGAGGGAGGGAGGAATAGTGTAGGCCATGAATAAAACATCAGAGCAAAAAAAAAAAATGTTGGAACCGTTGTAGTCTCACACAATGACAGAAAGCAGAGACGGGGAGTGAGAGACAATGAATTCAAGTTCTGGGCTAGACGACAGAAGGCCCTATCAACACACCAGTCTGGGATGAAAGAGCAGCGGACATCAGACCCATGAATATCCATGACACAACAACAACATCAAGAACTGGCTGTGCACTCTCTCTCTCCCTCCCTCTCCTTCTCTCTCTCTGTCCTCTGGCAGAGCACAGAGAAAGTTCTTCTTTCCATAAATACATTTTACGAGCCGCAGGAGAGACGGGGGGCCTCTTGTTAGGAACTGTGAGATCTTAGATGGAGGTGTGGAGGGACCCCGGGATGTTCTGGCACATGGTGTCCTACACGTACGAGATCGTTTGGAGTGAGAACATCACAAGGGAACGGGAGTTGAATCGCTGCCGTCGGTGGTCACCGGATGAGTTCGCCTTCAGTCTGTTGTTAATTGGAGAGAAACGTTTGTTTCTTGAGCACACTCTCGTCCCAGAGACTCACCCCTGAAGACGGAAATAGCCGTGTTTAGCTGTCGCCACAACGAACCACCACTCTGTAAAATAAACTGGATTATACTGGTTTTAATGAGTTGTTATTTGCGACTGCGGTATCATGGCAGATTATGCCTGCCATACACTAGACTTCAAATACATTTAAAAGACTTTGGGTCTGACACCTCACATCTTGAGACAAATGTGTTGAGTTTTTAGTCACAGACTATTAAGATTTTGCAAAGACTGGGATCTTGCAGGGTTGTTATTTGCAAGACTGCATTTCGAGGGCTGCAGTAATTGCCGTCTACTTTTCCCCCTTCTCCCCTCCATCGTGTGTCTGCCCGGTTTGCTCTTTAGTGCAGGAGAGATGGAGAGCAGCGCACCTGGTTGTGGACAATGTTCACGTCATTGAACTTCACTGTTACACGACACTAAACACCTTAGATAATATTAAACGTGGGATTTTATAGGAATTTCGAGAGAAAAAGACTGATTTAAGACGGCGCGCACTGCCACCTTACACCAAACGATAAAGATGATGGGAGCTCGCTACAACTCTAGCAAAACTCTCATGATTTTTATCTGACATTGGAAATTTGTCTGCAACGGTGAAATGGGTTTAAAAGTCGCAGAAGCGTCATGCCTATAGAACTCAGATTATTATTTTTTTTTTTTTAACATTTCTGTTATTGTTTGTTTACCATTACATTTTACAATGCGGAGCAATGATTATTTTCTCTACTGAGCTGAATGCATTATTTTAATTATGTCATAGACCACCTCGAAAAGCCACCATAACCTCTTTCAAAAAGCCAAATTAACACTGGACCTGGAAGCACCCCCCCCTCGCCTCATCTCAGATAAACACATTTTAATGGTCTGCTTGCATACATTTAGATTAAGGTTGTCCTTAACTGATGAACAGGTCCTCCAAATATTAGGCTATTCAGTACAGTATATCAGATTCAATATACTTCATACAGTACTTCAGTATAGGCCTACAGAATATCATTTGGACCAATGCCAAGTGAGTAAAAAAAAGTAGATTTGTTTTCCCTTACTTTTATTTTGAAAGTTCTTGACAGAACGCTACCGGTAAGTTTAATT
Organism: Borostomias antarcticus; assembly: GCF_949987555.1. NCBI lineage: Eukaryota > Metazoa > Chordata > Actinopteri > Stomiiformes > Stomiidae > Borostomias > Borostomias antarcticus. Next base: position 34,816,929 of record NC_140236.1, read on the forward strand.
TCACACCGCTTGAGTGGCAACTGGCAGTGTGCTGTGTCCTGATTTTAAACTGCAAAAATGCACAAAAAAACATCAACACTGGTGTCTGTTCTGTATAGTGGATATACTCTAAGCTTCCCAGACTGAGGATTCCTTTTGAAAATAAAAGTTGCAGCTCGGGAAGTCGCACGCTAGTCTCACGATGCCAGACTTTGGAGATCTGCGCCTCCGAAAGTCAGGAGACTGGAGATCTCTATTGAGAACCGTCGCTAGAACAGTGCCAAAAACCGACGGTACCAATCAGAGTTACTGCCTACATCTCCGATAGAGTGAAGGACCCGCCTTACCGGAAAGTTCCCAACACAGTGTGGAGTGGAGAATCAAAACAAAACAAAACCTTCACCGCCCCATTAGGAAGGATCGTCCTAAAGACATTGGATTGGTTCTGCAATGCAGTTTTTTTTTCAATCCCTCAAATTGTTTCCACCCACCCAACGAAACCTGGATGAATGTCTTCAGTCTCTGGTTGAGTGCAGCGTTTAGAGACGGAACTCATGAGTCGTAGCGTGTACCGGCTCCATGTATGACGTGAACCCCCCCCCAAGCCTCATGTCAGCCCGGTGAAGTCATCGACACACAGCTCAGGGAGAGATCAGACTTTCAGAGAGGGAGAGAGGGACACCCTGTTGGGGTCGTTCTGGCCAGCACCCTGTCGGCCACCTGGTTCACTTCCTGCTGAGACCCTGACGCTGTCCCTGACCTTGAGAATCACTGACCTGGAAAAGCCACACACACACACACACACACACACACACACACACACACACACACACACACACATTCTGTCTCTCTCTCATACACACACACACACATTCTGTCTCTCTCTCATACACATACACACACACACACACACGCTTAGGGAAGTAAACATGTCAGTGCGTGTGGACAAAAACATACACACACTCACTCTCTCTCTCTCTCACACACACACACACACACACACACACACACGGGGGGGGGAGATGCAGTGCCATATGCATGAAAGTGATAAATGTACCGTGCCACCTGTGTCCTCTGTGCCAGCCTGTGTTGTGTCAGAATCGTAGGTGATGAGAATGGAACTGACAAACTAGAATAGACTCGGCAATCACTGCAGCAAAAGGACACAACGCATCCCTTAAATAAACTATCCCTGTCTAAAGAAATTAGACTACAGGACCCCACTTATCCCAACCCAACGGGACCGAAGGTCGTTCGTATCTCTGAAATGTCCGGATGACTGAAACTTATGTTAAAATGCACCAAATTCAATAAGTGGTACTTGTTTCATATAGACTCATAATAGACCAATACATACCCTTAATTACTTGTGAAAATGCATCAAAATTGCAATCAAATAGCCAACTAAACTCATATAGCCTAGCCTATAATAGACCTACACTTCCTGAAGTCCATTAACTGGGAACGAAAAATGACTCATTGCTCCTCTGCTTCAGGTTGCTGACGCGCTTTCTGGCTACCAAGGAATGCAGCTCTCGCGCAGCAGACTCGTTTGCGTTTTGCGCTCGACATTAAAGTAACAAAGAAATTAAACGTGACAGTAGGCTACAGCCTACAGGCAACATGTAGGTCTACATACAGTTCTGTTTTTATTCACAGTAGGATACAGTACTGTAATGAAAATCCCACCAGTAACCAGATAGCAGGCTAAAAAGAAAAAGAAAATGTTTTTTAAGCCTGTCCGGTAGACCGGGAGGTTCGGATCTCTGAAGTTCGGATGAGTGGGGTCCTACTGTAGTTATAAAGCAGGTCCAACATCTGTGTTGAACCTGAGATCTGAGGTCGGAGACCACGATACTTACCAGAGGAACGCTCTGGGTTCACAAGCATCAAGCAGACCTCAGCTTCCATCCAGCCAACTGTAGTTCACACTTCACATGAGGACTTCTCTTCTCCTCTACCCCTCCCCTCTCCTCTCTTCTCCTCCCCCATCCTCTCCTCTCCCCTCCTCTCGTCTCCCCTCCTCCTCCTCTTCTTTCCTCTCCTCAATCAATCAATCAATCAAAGCTTTATTTGTATAGCGCATTTCATACACAGAGGCAACACAATGCGCTTCACAGAGAACAAGGGAGGTGGGCATACGACCCACTCTCTACATATTCCCGAGGGAAGCAAAAAAACAGTAATCACCCGTCTCTCACCCCTCATCTCCACCCCTCCCCCTATCCTCTCCACCCCTCCCCCATAATCTCCCCTCCTCTCCTCCCCCCAATCCTGTCCTCCCCTCACCTCCTCTCCTCCTCTCCTCGGGAGGCTGTAATACATAAAAGAGGAGACAGATGTGCTGAGTTATGAGACCATAGGCTTTTTTATTCGTGTGCCAGACCATTGTCTGACATTTCCTATGCATTATTAATACATTTAAACAGTGGCCAAATCCATGTAAGAAACCATATGCATTATTAATAGTGCTACATTTCAGGTTATTCATTTTCTTATAGACGTTATAGAGGCAACCTGGCCAGCCGTGACTGTAAATCCCAGAATCCTCTGCTAAGCAACTTCCTGTCTGGCTGGACCCAATAAGTTCCAGGAAACCGTGAGGCTCATTTGCATATCCAACTGGTGGCTTGGCACACGCCTGCTACAACTGTTCAACAGGACTGCTGACCACACAGAAACTCTGCCTGGGGGAGGAGGGGAGGAGGGGAGAGAGAGGAGGAGGGGAGAAGGGGAGGAGGGGAGGAGAGGAGAGAGAGGAGGAGGGGAGGAAAGGAGAGAGAGGAGGGGAGGAGGGAAGGAGAGAACAGAAGAGGAGGAGGGGGGGGAGGAAGAGAGAAGGGGAGGAGAGAGGAGAGGAGGAGGAGGGGAGGAGTGGAGAGAGAGGAAGAGGGTAGGAGAGAGGAGGAGGGAAGGAGAGAGGAGGGGAAACCCTGATAACTTGGGGGGGGGGGGCTTTAGGGAAAAAGGGGAAAAAACATCCATGGAATTGAGCCAAAGAAGAAGCACACTAGTCCTCCTGGGCCTCAAACAGCGTCTGTACATCTTCAATACATTTTATAGTACCTTGTTCTTTAAGTATATTTCCATCCAAATATGTATGCAGTTGTAATGTGGTAGATGGCTTTTTAAGGTCCCCTATTATGCTCCTTTTCAAGTCAATAAGTCTCTGGGGTCCCCAAAACATGTCTTTTTATATTTTGCTGAAAATACCGCTCAGATTAGTCATTCTATCCTCTATACCCTCTGTTTCAGTCCTGGCCCAGAGTTTGTGTGTCTGTAGCTTTAAATGCAAATGAGCTGCTGCTCCCCACCCACACTCTGTCTGTGCCACCAGAAGTTCAAACAATGCACACACTGCAGATATTACTGAATGGTTGTCAAATTTTCCATGTATTTTTCAGACGGGATGCAGTATAATTCTGTCCTGTTCTGACATGAGTTTTTCATAATAGGGGACCAGTCTCTCTTCTGTGTCTCCAAGTTTGTCAAATGTCACTCATGCCCCGTTCAGACTACACAATGGCCGTGTCCGAATGTGCATACTGTCTACTATATTGTAGGTGAAAATGTAGTAGGCTGTGTCCGAATGTGCATACTGCATCTGGCATACTGTATAGTAGGTACTACATTTTGCCGAAATGTAGTGCAAAAAAGTAGTAAGGTCGATAGCATATTGTTCCGGAAGTAATGCTTCAAATGACGTCGTCAACTGTTCACCTTCCGCTTCAGCGATTTATTTCATGATGGCGGATCATCTAGCGGAGCCGGCCGGAGAAGCGGTACTTTTTAAATGTAAGTATTAGTTAAATTTGTCCACAAAAAAACTATTTTTTCTATAAATCTCTTAGTTATAATGATTCAGAGCTTGCAAGCAGTTTTGTGTTCATACGTGAGGTCAAATTTTGATTTCGAAACGATTTGATCTCGTTGCTAGCTGGTACCATTCATTGACCCAACGTTAGCTAATGTTATCTATCTAAACGTTAGCTAGCTGGCTAATCCCCAGCATCTTGCAACTCTAATTTTAACTAACGTTACTGACTAGCCAATTGAACCTACAGTACTTGTCGGGCGATTCAATTTATTCTGTGATTTAAACAAGTTATATTAACGTTAGTATTCATCCAAAATAATTTTGGGTGTAACGTTATTACATTGAGCGACGATGACACCAGGCAGCTCATCCTGTAGAGCTGAGGGAAATGAAGATGGGTTGTGCTGTGTTCATTTATTTATTAAAGGACAATGCTCGTTTTTGACAACCTGGACCTTATTTACGACATATTATAAGACGTTTGACTTACCGAGATCACTTTGGTGTAGTTCGGAGGCATGTAGAAGAAATTTAAAATCCAGCGCGAGCCAGTATATCCATGTAATGGCGGTGGTGGGGGCACCGAGAATGCAGTTTCTAAAAATCTATTTTCTGCCGCGAAACGGTTGTTTTCATCAATCTGTCTTTATGAATCGCTAGTTGTGCTTACATAGAGCGTAGGCCTGTTGTGGTTTTTCACATGCCTCTGTAATATGATCTTTAGAAACATCTTTAGACACAAAATAGCTTCCTCACTTGCTCCAGCACGCATGCGCACAACGTGCTGGAGCAACGATTGCGCACTGTGCGCATGCGTGCTGGAGCAAGTGGGCTATTATGTCGCACACTACAAGGAGAGAGTGGGAATAACATGGCTAGTCGCTCATCACACACAGCAGGGTGGTACACTGGCCACGTGACACCGGCTGCTTGAACTTTTCAGATCGTTGTCTCATTAGTGGACAAATCACCCTCATCCCTCCCCCATTCCCAGATCTACCGCATCACCCTGGTCATCTGTCATTTAGGCCAGACGCTCTATATGCACGTCTCTGTTCTTAAGTAACAAAACAACCCTGACCCTGAATAGAGGGGCTGCTCTCTGTCAGACATCCAGAGTAGCCATGTTATCATCCACTTGTCAATAGAATTGTGTGAGGATCGCTAAAAATATGAACGCGAATAAAGCCGGTGAACGTGCGTTTCCATCTAGAGCTTTAAATCGGATAAAGCATTTATAACAAAAGACTTTTATCGAACAAGAGAAAATCCGATGAGATTGACAGTACAAACCTTTTGTCGATTTTCATGACTTTTAATCGAATTTTACTGTTTCCATAAGGCATTTTTAATTCGATATAACTTAATTCGCATAAAACGTGTGGATGGAAACATGAAGGCCTGTTTGAGCCACTGCAGGCTGAGTCAAGGAGACCAGTAAAGACTGACAGAGGAAGACCAGAGGGATGATTGAACATCTGAGGTAAACACGAGACAGAGATCAGACAGGCGTTGCTAACCGATGACAACATATATCCCAGGAATCATATTACATTCTGGGGACGCCAAACAGCACATCACTGGGGTTGTCCACAGACAGGTTCTCCCATCTCTCAAACAGAGGCAGGTAGTAATAAACCCCCCCCCCCCCCCCTCAACAACAGCTGTCCCTGAGGTAGCCTGATAGACAGAATGCCAACTCGTTACACTCCGTTGAGTTTGTTACAATCCTGCTGATATCCTGGGCCCTCTAAGCTCCAACATCCGCTCCTCCGTCAAGGACCTTGGAGAGTTTTTCGATAGCGCTTTTAAATTGCATAAACATCCTGTAGTTAAAACCAGCTTTTTCAAGCTAAGACTTTTAGCCAAGACTAAGGCATACAGTATCTCTCCCCAAAAGATCTAGAGAGGGTAATTCATGCTTTTATTACCTCACGTCTGGACTACTGCAACTCCCTGTATGGGGGCATTGACCAGTCCTCACTCAGACGCCTGCAGCTTGTTGAAAACGCAGCCGCTTGCCTTCTCTCTGGCAAAAAAAAACACCCCAGTATTGGCCTCACTCCACTGGCTCCATGTCCGCTTTCATATTGATTTTAAGCTTCTGCTATTTGTTTTTAAAGCTCTAAATGGTCTGGCTCCCCTCTACCTGGCTGAACATTTGCATCGCCACACTCCAGCCAGAGCCTTAACCCTTTGAATACGACCACGTCACCGGCAACATTTTAAAAATATCTAAACAAATATTTAATATTAAAAAAATATCTAACAAATCTAAAAAATTCCTCACTCCAACACTTGCTGAAAGCTGAGAAATTGCGCTTTCTAGTATTATAGGGAAAATCCAATTAATATTCGAAATGTTGTCACTTTATTTTCAGGGTTAAAAGGGTTAAGGTTGGCTGACCAGCTGTTACTGGACATGCCCAAGACCAGGCTAAAGACCAGAGGTGACCGAGCCTTTGCGGCGACCGCCCCAAGGCTCTGGAACAACTTGCCCCTCCACATCAGATCCTCCCAGACCCTTGAGGTTTCTAAATCTTTATTGAAGACCCACTTTCCCTGGCCTTCAATTCTAGTTGAGCGTGACTCCCAGGCTAGTGTGTGTATTGTTGTCTTTGTGGGTATTGTTGTGTTTGTGTGTATGGTTGTGTCTTGAAGTGTCATTGTTGTAATTTATTTTTCGCCTACGTGTACAGAACTTTGGTCGATCTTAGTTGTTTTAAAATGTGCTTTATAAAGACAGTTTGAGTTGTGTTGGTGGCAAATGCTGCCATTCTAACCGATTTCCATGGAGGAGGGAGATTAGATTTTTCCTAACCAATCAACGTATCCGCTTGAATCTAGCGTTACTGCTGATGTCCTATAATGTGCCCAATGTAACTGCATCGCCCATATACAGTACAGTCCCACCATGTATGTGGCTGCTTCATCCCATCTCCATGTAGTCACTGGGGTATTGTCTGGCTGTAATTAAAGTTATTCTTCCAGCTTCTCTACACACACACACAAGCACACACACACACACGCGCACACGCATGCACGCACGCATACACACACAATGTAATTAGCTTGATTGTAGACTAAGTGGAATCACTCTCTTAGAGTGGATGGTACGGCCATTAACGTGACGTGTTAACGACTAAAACGGATGGCCGTTTAATGTGAGCATTAGAGAGAAGTCTCAGATCTGGGATCAAAAGTGGTTTCTTACCGTGACGATCAGCATGATTCCCTTCAGTAGCGTCAGCAGTGACGTGATTGGCTGGATGACCGCCTGAGCCAATAGGATCCCCAGAGCCAGCGTCCATGTGAAGGCGGGCATGACGTAGATATGGCTGTGGACAAACCCACGTGAACAGAGAGTGATGACAGAGCCAGACTGACAAAGATCTCCAGTAACAGCTGTTCCATATCTTTCTACAAAGCCTCCATAACTTCCCCAGAGAGACGTCGTCACTTCCCCTCACCTGCAGAAGGAACGGCGCGTTACAACGCATAATAAACCCCCCCCACCACCGCAAAATATACAGTTAAGGCCATTTCCATTGTGCACCAGGTAAGTGGTTCTCCCAGTACAGCACAATTGCCAATTACTAGAGCACATCTTCCTAGGGTCATTAATCAATGGAAGAGATTAGCATAAACGATAGCATTCCAGGGCTCGCGGTCTCTCCGGAGGTGGTTGGGTTTCTGCTTTCATCACGGGCCTGTAACTGCAACGCTAGCACAGAGCGTCACGTCCACAGCGCCTGGAACAGTCTATTGATTAGCACCACGTTTCTCACTCCAATAACCAGACCCCCATCCCCCCCGTCCTCATGCAGGGGCCTGGGCCAAGTGAGCACTCTGCAACCCCCCCAGCCTCACTGGAAAACAGACACTGTGAATAATATTCAGGCCCGGAACCAAATAAATGACCTCTCCAGGCTGATATAAAGGTAATTACAGCATAATTACCCTCCTACCTGTCAGGCTGTTAGAGTGTGTTCTAAATGGTTCTCAGATGGCTTGGTGTTGGTCTGCTGAGGGAGGCTCCGTCAAACAGCTAAAGACACGGTGATGCTGCCCTCAGTAGATATTAGGGCTGCACGATTATGACAAAAGATGATAATTGCGATTATTTGATTCCAAATGGTAATTGCGATTAATAATTGTGATTAATATTTAATATATAATATAACAAAAATGCTCCCAAATCACGGATGTTGATCCCTTTCTTGCTACTAACTCACTGACCTCGTTTTCGCTCATTTTTTCACTACTCACCGCTGCAGGTACTCTTGTGACACGGGTCTTGACCTACTGCTATCTGTCTTCTCAGTGAAATTGCTGCGCACAGCGCACTCGGCCTTTTGCGATTAGTTAATTGCGGAGGTCATAATCGCGATTTCGATTAATTCACGATTAATTGTGCAGCCCTAGTAGATATGCACCGAGGATTTGGAACATGCTCCACCTTCACATTAGACAAGCAAGCCTCAGTTTACAGTTTTAAGAGGCAGCTCAAAACATACTTTTATGACCTTGCTTTTAATTGATTTATTTGATCTACCGGTTTTCTCATTTTATTGCATTTTATTATACCATTGTATTTTATCTTATTTATTTCAAGGTTTTCTATTTTTACTATATATTAATTGATGTTTTGGTTTTAATGTCTCTTTTATGATGCACTTTTCTCTTACTATTTCTCAATTGTTATTTATGTTTTAGTTTTTAATGTTTCTTTTGCAAACAACTTTGAACTGCACTTTATGTCACGAAAGGTGCTCTTTAAATAAATTACGTTTATTATTATGAATTCCTGTGAGGGAGAGGAGGGGGGACTACGCTCGCTGTGATTGGCTGCACCATCGATCCACGCCTCTATAGACAGCCACAGGGTTCTTCACTCTCCGGGAAGAGCTTCTTCTTAGTCCACCGGCTTGACTTTCAGTCCCCGCTCCCAGAATGGGATGCCACCTCCTGTCACACCCTCTGGATGCCGACTGTCCCACTAATCCATCGCGCCCCCCGTGGACGGGCGCTTTGAAAACACCGACTTAGTTCCGAGGCAGTCGGTTTACTCTTCAATCCAGTCTGAGAGCTGGAACCACAATGCTGTGTTCACACACCAACTGTCAACTGTCAACTCCGTCCGGCCAAGCTCAAGCCAACCACCTCCGCTAAAAATTACAGCAGCGTGCCAGGATATGAAGATTTTAACCACAGTCTGTATTAAATATTACACAGATTTGACCATAGCCATGAGTTCCAGCTGTGGTGGTTTGGCCCGCCAGCACCTCCTGGTGTGTTCAGGGGCTAGGACACCATGTGTTAGGATGCTAATAAAGCCAGGCTAGCTGTCTGTGTTGATTCATCAGCTGGCTTTCCCTAGGCTCCTCTTCACAAAGAACTTCTCAAATAAAACCCTGCAGCAAGGCCAAGTTGGGAGGGGGGGGGGTGAGAGAGAGGGAGGGAGGGAGAGAGAGAGAGAGAGGGAGGGAGAGGGGATGAGAGAGAGATAGAGAGAGAGGGAGAGATAGAGAGAGATAGAGAGGGAGGGAGGGAGGGAGAGGGGATGAGAGAGAGAGAGATAGAGAGAGAGAGAGAGGGAGAGATAGAGAGAGATAGAGAGGGAGGGAGGGAGGGAGAGGGGATGAGAGAGAGAGATAGAGAGAGAGAGAGAGAGGGAGGGAGGGAGAGGGGATGAGAGAGAGAAAGAGAGGGAGGGAGACAGAGAGAGAGGGGGAGGGAGACAGAGAGAGAGGGGGGAGGGAGATGAAGAGAGAGAGAGATAGAGAGAGAGGATCGATCTAGAGAGAGAGTAAGAGAAAGAGAGAGAGGGAGACAGAGAGAGAGAGGAGAGAGGGGAGCGATCTAGAGAGAGAGTAAGAGAAAGAGAGAGAGCAGGAGAAGGAGACGGGGAGTGGGGGAGCGAGAGAGAAAGATAGAGAGAATTAAGCAATAACACTGCTCAAAAGCTCTTATGGATAATCTACCCTGATAAATAAACTGATTAATTATTAATATCCGCGCAATCTTAAAGTGTACAGTCTGTTCAGTCAGCTGCCAGATAAATTTATCTTCTCAGTCTGATAATAGAGTATTATTTCTGCTGCTGAAATTTGTCTCCTGTGTGCATGTGTGGTCTGTGTGTGTGTGTGTGTGTGTGTGTGTGTGTGTGCATGTGTGGTCTGTGTGTGTGTGTGTGTGTGTGTTTATAGAGGAGCAGGAGGAAGAGCTTTAATAAAAATGAAAACAACCTCTGTGCTGCTCCTAGCCCCTCCCAGCTCAAGGGCAAGGGGAACACCAGGGAGTTTTAACAAGCAGACCTCTTCAATCGCTGTGTGGCCAACAGCTACACCACGCTGGGCTTTCACTTACCGCTTATGTTACGGCTCCATGATCTGGTCTGAGTGGGATATCTTACACACACATCTTGGTGAGGTAGAAATATAAAAATGAAATGAAATGAAAATATGAACTAGAAACAATACATTTACTGAAGGAAATTAAAGGACCATACAAGAGTTAAAAGTTAAAAGATGCATTTGTTGAACGTGATGGCTTCAAAACTTATTTTTAAGTAGTTCCCTCATTGCGTGGACAAAGTCGCCCTGGTTAGTTTCAAATAATTTTCAGTAGTTATTATTTTTGTTGTATCCCTCTTTGCACAGCCTATGCCAACATGTCTTCTTCCTGTTTACATGATAGCCGTTGCTAGGAACACTGGGTAGAGAATCTTGCGTAGGTGGATTAGAGAATATAGTGCATGAGTTCAACGGATTCAAACGAAAATAATATAAATAATAACTACTGAAAATTATTTGAAACTAACTAGGGCGAGTTTGTCAGCGCAGCAAAGGAACAATTTAACGATACGTTTTAAAGCCATCACGTTCAACTTTTGAAATGTAAGTAAAACGTGAAAATACTAATATCTTTTAATGTGAGTTACTTTGCTTCGGAAAATGGATTGCGGTAATGTGATATACGTTGGGTGACTAGTTTAAGGACTAGTTTAATATTTAGACCATTATGGTCCTTTAAAGAGCGCTTGCTGAATATAAAAAAAAAAATATATATATATATATATATATTTCGTTTGGATGCACATTCATGGGGGAGATAAGTGCAACAGCAGTGATCTAAACTGTCCAAACCAGTGATCTAAACTGTCCAAACCAGTGATTAGAGCATACTGTACATTATTATATCAAATATAGACAAAATATGAATGACTCTTTCTAATAACTGTCCATGCAAGACCCACAATTTCCCCAGTAAGCACACTGAAATATTCTACTTATTGTAACGGTTGAGATGAAGACATACAGTACATTGGTTCGAGGACGAGCCCCAGACAAACATGAACAGAACCAGCACCGGTTGCAATTAGGGTCCCGGTCGTGAGTGAATTATCCCAGCGTATGCTGCTCTTGGCTCCTGGTTACCTGGGATACATGTGGCTCTGGTCTCTCTCCCACGTTCGTTGTGAGTCTGGGGATGAATACTGATGGCCACTTCAGCATCAGAAACCTGCCCTGTTCACAATCTGCTCTGAAAACCATAGACCTTCCCCTCACCTCAAAGGCTCCCTTTGATTAGACTACTGTAGACGCAAGGCTTTCATGTGTTCTTATCAAAGCTACACATGTCATCTTTGTACTTTAAAACTAGTGGGCGACAGGGTGATAGTGTTAAAAGCAGTCTTTTAGTAAAGGAGACATCTTTCTCTCTACCGACTACTGTTGCGGTGACGACGACAAAAGCAATAATGACTCCATACTTTGATGTACTCTACTTTTAGTCCTGTCAACGCTGTTTGTGCTGTGACAGCAGTCACCTGAACGCCCCACCCTAAAAACAAGTCATGATGTCTCTTTAGTTGTCAAAAGACTTGGGTAATTCATGCGCTTGTAACATTAAGAGGCCATGATCCTCCCTAGAAATATCAGTAGTTAACTGCAATATCAGACAGGATTTTGAAAGTTTTTACAACTTTTTCCAGCAATGATGGAACGGAATAATTTCTTCAAATCAATTGCAATATTTAAACAGCCTTTAACCTAAACATCACAGAGGCAGAGAAAAGGAAGGCCACTCCCTGGACCTACCGCCCATGCCGGATAATAAATAAATAACCATACTACATTAATATGTAATACTCCATATTTTATGTTCATAATTAAGCCCTCTACAGCCCCTCACCAGGAACTGGAGACAAAGTAAGATGAATGGTTTCTCCCCGTGGCTGAGGGGGAACACCCACATCTACAACGCTCGATGAAGCTCGCTATGAAGTCACAGGCGTAGGCAAATGCTTCTCTAGCATGTTATGACATGTTATGACATGCTTTTAAATTCATATTGTTTGGGAGGGCTGGTTTCAGGGCTGGCTACCCTCATAACACACCCCAGTACTGAACGCTGCTTCATACGAGAAGCGTGTAAGGATAAGAGGGTAAGAGATGTCCTTATTTTAAAATCTGCCAGGAGCTACTGCTGCCCTAGGAGCCCGTATGGTGCTACTGAAGAGACTCCTAGTGCCCTCACCAACCACCCCTGACTCCTAGCGCACTCAACAACCACCTCTCTGACTCCTAGTACCCTCAACAGCAACCTCTCTGACTCCTAGTGCCCTCACCAACCACCTCTCTGACTCCTAGTGCCCTCACCAACCACCTCTCTGACTCCTAGTGTCCTCACCAACCACCTCTCTCCTAGTGCCCTCACCAAACACCTCTGACTCCTAGTGCCCTCACCAACCACCTCTCTGACTCCTAGTGCCCTCACCAACCACCTCTCTGACTCCTAGTGCCCTCACCAACCACCTCTCTGACTCCTAGTGCCCTCACCAACCACCTCTCTGACTCCTAGTGCCCTCACCAACCACCTCTCTGACTCCTAGTGCCCTCACCAACCACCTCTCTGACTCCTAGTGCCCTCACCAACCACCTCTCTGACTCCTAGTGCCCTCACCAACCACCTCTCTGACTCCTAGTGCCCTCACCAACCACCTCTCTGACTCCTAGTGCCCTCACCAACCACCTCTCTGACTCCTAGTGCCCTCACCAACCACCTCTGACTCCTAGTACCCTCACCAACCACCTCTTTGACTCCTAGTGCCCTCACCAACCGCCTCTCTGACTCCTAGTGCCCTCACCAACCGCCTCTCTGACTCCTAGTGCCCTCACCAACCACCTCTCTCCTAGTGCCCTCACCAACCACCTCTCTCCTAGTGCCCTCACCAACCACCTCTCTCCTAGTGCCCTAGGGCATCTCGCAGGAGGCGGCAAGAGGAGCACAAAAAGAAAACAGAAAAAAAAAACTCCTCGTCCGTCCGTCCCTCTACAACCCCCCCCCCCCCCCCCCCCCCCCACCACCCCCCCGGCGCCTCCGGTGTTGGTGTGACTCCCCACCCCTCCCCTGTGTAACTTATCGGAGGTAAGCTTAATAAACACATTTTCTGCACTATTAACCCATGTCTGTCGCTCTATTTCAACGTCTTGCTATTTCATCTGTATGCAGCTGTGTGCTGCTATTTTGCCACAACTGAACAACTTACTTCTTCCTGTTAAAATGCTAGATGGCATGACTATATTCTTAAATGCTTGTCAAATTGGCATACCCATAGGCCCATTGGGGATGGGTGGGTGACGGGGGGGGCGTAGGGGGGAGGGGGGTTCGCCCAGGGTGGCACCTCACCAACCACCTCTCTGACTCCTAGTGCCCTCACCAACCACCTCTGACTCTTCCTTCTTCATACTGTATGTTCCCTCGTACTGCCGTTACATCACAGTGTCATTTACAGTAGCTGAATAGTCTTCAATTGCTCACTTACCTGACATGGAGGAGAGAAGCATAGGCCTCACTGCCCGCCAGCACATAGCTGATACATATGGATACACTGGAGAGAGAGGGAGAGAGAGAGGGAGAGAGAAAGAGTGAGATAGGGAGAGGGACAGAGAGAGAGAGGGGAGAGAGAGAGAGGGACAGAGAGAGAGAGGGAGAGAGAGAGGGACAGAGAGAGAATGAGAGATAGGGAGAGGGACAGAGAGAGAGGGAGAGAGAAAGCGAGAGAAAGAGAGAGAGGGGAACAGAGAGAGCGAGAGGGACATAGAGAGAGGAGAGAGAGAGCGAGAGAGAGAGGGGGGGACACAGAGAGAGACAGAGAGAGAGAGAGAGAAGGAGAGAGAGACAGGGAGAGAGAGAGAAGGAGAGAGAGAGACAGGGAGAGAGGGATAATTAGGCTACTTCCATCACTCATTATCCCAACAGTTCAAAGCAGGAGTGAAGGTAACCAGCCAACTCTGGATGAAGTAGCACATTTCACGTCTCAATCATCTCGTCAACAGAGAGCGAGTTCAAGAGAGGGAACATCAAGCAGTGACTCTGCTATGTACACCACACTTTCATACACTTCCATACACCTTCATACACCAGAAGCTGCTTTCAACTTCAACGGGATGAGAGAAGACGAGATGAGAGCTTCTATCCTGCCGATGTTCCTCGCATCACAACACAAGCAGGAAGATCCAACTCCAGAGCAAACAACTCCATTTTGAGAATTTTGAGACAACTCAACTGTAGCTTTAGAGATGAGTACACACTGAGCAGGGTACTAGTGGGAACGGTAGAACTCTGTTCTGCGTTGCGGTCTTTAAGGTCGACCCATGTTAAAGGCTTATGCCGCGTTCCAGATAGGATTTTGAGCCTGTAAATTACAACTTCGACAACGAGGTGTAGGTATTAGTTGGGACACATCATAGAGAGGGGTGGATGGTGACAGGTTTGGAGGTAGCCAGCCAGCAGGGATATTTCAGCCTATCCAATGTTCTCCATCATCTCAAGACCATAGTCAGGACTGGTGTGTGTGTGTGTGCATTAGAGATGCGAATATTGCAGATATATTGCGGTAAATCAACATTGTGATTAATTTCGTGTGGATTGCGGGTGGATTTGTCAGTTATATTCGTATTTAATAACTACTATAACTATATAAATTATATTATAACAACTGCGAGAAAGCGTGAGGCCTGCCAGCAGCTCGCTCAAATACCCTCGACCACTTCGTCAACCGAGATCCTGCGAAAGCGAGCCTATCTTTCAATTGTTTAAGTCAAGAAAATGCACCTATATGAAAAGCTAATGAGCATGGACGGCTGAACATAATTTAAATGTAAATACAATAACTTCATGTTTGGTGGGTTGGGTGCAGGTCTCTAAATTTTAAGATAATAACGTTGGGTGGGTGGCGGGTGGATGATTGATGAGTGCAGGCGGATTCGGGTGCGCTCAAACTGCATCCACGCATCGCTAGTGTGCGCGTGTTTGTGTGCGTGCGTGTGTTTGTGCATGTGTGTGTGTGTGTGTGTGTGTGCCGAGCAAATGGGGGGTATGAGGCCCAGGTCATGGCCGAGCATCGATCGAGCGCTAAGCCTCCCCAACACAATGAAGGGGCGGATCGATTGCAGGCATGTTAGAGGGGTGCTGTCTACATGCTGATAACCAGCTCTGCTCCATCCAGCGCATCCAGGGGGGGGGTGGCCAGCACCCCCCCGGTAATAACCCGAGCGTTACTCCACAGATCTTCTCTGACAGAACTGTAAATGACAGCGTGTCTTCCCAGCAGCCTCTGCTGGTTCACCACATCCCCGTGTGGACGGTGGCCGTGGTTTATGTTGGCCGAGGTCCGTGGACGGAGACAGTGCTAGGGCAGATGGGATATAAACCATGTTCTGTTCTATGAGGGCATACAGCTGTGAAATATATTACCGATACGAAGACCCATGACGGGAATCAGTCAACCTGAAGGTGGAGAGAAAAACAGTGTTGTTGTTGTGTTCTCCAAGCTTTAATGCCGGGGATTGGCTGAGGCATGTGTGTGTGTGTGTGTGTGTGTGTGCTTGTATGGGGGGGGGGGGGGGGGGGGGGTTTGTCTAAGGTGTTTTTGTCAGAGAAGAAGAACAAAAAAAAAAATCTCATTATGCAAATCCCGGATCATAAATACAGCCCCCTTTACGGAATGAAGTCAGCTGATTGATGTTTACTTCGTCACAGTGCAGACTGCATTTGACTGGCTGGGCTCATTATTTTGAGGGAGGAAGTGTGTGTGTGTGTGGGGGGGGGGGGGGAGGAGGGGGGGGTAGCAGTTTGTTAGGGAGATACATGACATTTCACCTATAAATAACATCTCTACTCCCTCGTCACTGATAAGGGCAGCACAGGATTAAAAACTCACTTAGTGTCTCCGTGTTTCAAGGTCGAGTCTCACCCACTGGGGAAGAGGAGGCAGGCAGATAACACACTCTACCCCTCCTCCCTCACCTCCTCGTCTCCTCCTTCCTCGCCTCCTCCCTCACCTCCTCGTCTTCTCCTCCCTCGTCTCTTTGTCTCCTCCCTCACCTCCTCGTCTCCTCCTCCCTCACCTCCCTCGTCTGCTCGCATCCTCACTTCCTTCTCTCCTGTCCTCACCCATTTTCCCCAATGAACATAAACCATTTTGTGCCGGAACTCTCCCTTTCCAACAACAACAACAACAAGGGAGAAAGAGGTTACATCTTTAAAAAACAACACGGTACCCTTGTGGGTCATAATAATAAAACGTTCCACCATCCCTGCGTAGTGCTCTTTCATCACCAGTGGAGATTGCTCCTATATGCCAAGGTAAGCCTGGCATACTCATACCAATTCCAAATAGCACTAAAACCTGATTTTTGCACCTTCTTTCAGTGAAAGGAGGCACATAAATCGACTTTCAGACTGTTTTTGACTTAACTGCGTCTTGTATTCTGCCATATCGCTTCATTCTCATCTGTGTTTAGTGTTTTGGTAGTGCTCCGTCGCCCCCTACAGGCCGCATGAAAATAAACAGTCCACGCTACGGTGCATTGACAGCGGTCTAACTAGCGCGTTGTTCAATTAACATTGTAGGCCAACAATGGGCATTTATATCAGCGGTCCCAAACCACCATTCACTACCAGGCCGCGACCCATTCACTACCAGGACGCGACCCATTCACTACCAGGCCGCGACCCATTCACTATCAGGCCACGACCCGTTCACTACCAGGCCGCGACCCATTCACTACCAGGCCGCGACCCATTCACTACCAGGCCCCGACCCATTCACTACCAGGCCCACAACAGAGGGACGAGGAACAAGGTTTCATATTAGCCACCCATCATTTCACCATTTCACAGTAAAAACGCCCACTTGCTCAGCTGGAAACCGTATCGACAGGCGAAACGGGAGCATTTAGAATTACATAAATATGTAATTCAAAACATATATTTTATAGCTCAGTGTGATTGATTGTTAAGTGCTGAGCTCTCCCACACAGGCGCGCATGCAGCCTCTCTCTCCCACTTACAAAGTCGCCTCTGGTTTCCAAATTATATGGTTTATATTAAAGGAGTACTGAAGGGAAAAATCATGTTTAGCCCTGTTTTAAGATTATTTATGATCATATACAATGGTTCAGATCAAAACGTTGACAAAACTAGCACTTTTGAGAAAGTCTGATAATTGCTCTATTTGGTCATTCAATGGATGTGGGTGGGCACCGGGAACAATCATTCAAAAAACATTTCAGTACTGTGTACTCGTAAATCACCTGTTTGATTTTTATAAAGTGAAGTGAACACAGCGTTATAATGTAGGCCTATTCCTATTTTCAGTTTTTTTCAAAAGCCTGCGGATCTGCCCATTACACTAGAACGCAGCTCCGGATTTCTAGCACCAAAACGTGGCTCCGGTCGTATCCCAAGGCCCCCTGGTTCGAGGTTCATTTTGGCTGGGGTAACTGCTCAAGGGCCCTTCTGGTGCCTAGAAACCTCCCGTCAGGGCATACAAGCGTCTCGTAGCGGGCATGCTTCGCTGACTCTGGCACACCTGGCGCCAGGACCACCAGACACCCCTGGTCACTACAGTCTCTTTGCCCCACATGACGGCAGTTTTGAGAGAAAACGATTTCCTTCCCGTCTAAAAATACTAGCCATTTTAAAGAGTATGCAGAACATTTTCCTTTAGAAGAAGAACAGTTATTTCTTCAAATTACCTTCAGAATAGGGTAAGAATGATTGTGTGTGATGAACACAGAGTGAGTAATGAATAGCCCGAGACTAGTCTCTCTCCAGACTCAAAGAAATATTACATTGAATCGCTGCGCTCCGCATACTACATAATAGAGTCTGTGCCACTCTAGCCCCCGCCAACCGACTGCATAGGTTTCTAGGGTGACTTACAACTGGAAGAGCAGAAGGAAGTTGAAGGCGTGACTCATTGGCTTGCTGAGGAAGAGGAGGCCCAGCAGATGGAGATCAGGCTGCAGCTTCTGCTCCTTGGCCTGTGGGGCGGTGGGCTGCTGAAGAAGGCCTGCGTCTGCAGAGGCAGACACACACACACACACACACACACACACACACACACACACATACATACACACACTTTCAAAAATCAACTTGTCTGTCTCCTTTGTTTTGTGTTGCTTAGGTCCCTTGCAATGGCTTCGGGAAAACTGTGATCCAAAATCAATCAGTGAATGAATGAATGAATGAATGAATGAATGAATGAATGAATCAATGAATCAATCAATCAATCAATCAATCAATCAATCAAATCATTTGATCAAACAGTTTATCATTAACATTATACAGAATGACAGGCAGAAAAATACAAAAACTCCGGCAAGTTTTATTCTAGTGCAGTACTTTCTCTGTCGACCACTGGACATGGACAGACAGGTAAACAGGCAGAGAGACGTTGTGGATGCGCTACACGGGCTTCATCCATCAGACCTCCCCGACAGACAGACAGACAGACAGACAGACAGACAGACAGACAGACAGACAGACAGACAGACAGACAGACAGACAGACAGACAGACAGACAGACAGACAGACAGACAGATATTCAGGTGCTGTATTCCTCTGAGAAACAGCCACTTCAACTGACAGGTACATCTCGCAGGATAAGCAGCGTGGATGGATAGCGCCGAGCCGGAGATGAAGGGATGGAGGCATGGAGGAGAGGGGGCAGCGAGGGCTGCTGTTCACTCGTCCGCTGAGCGGAGCACACTAATGGATGAGCGGTGTTATCCCTCAGCGCCTCCCGCGGCTGAAGGGCCGCTACCCCTCAGCCATCACTCTCCTCGTGACTTCCCGCGGACGAAACGCTGCGCTGCGCGCCAACGCGCCAGGACGAGCTCCTCTCCTCGCCTCCTCTTTTATCTGGTAAATAATGAATCGCCAGGAGAACGGATGAGAGAGACAGAGGGAGCGAGGAGGCCAGGTAGCAGAGATGAATATGGACAGGTAGCAGAGATGAATATGGACAGGTAGGAGAGATCTACGGGGAGGGGGTGTTAGGCAGGGAGATCTGATCTGGGGGAATATCAGTCACAGGCACATAATCACCCCCAGTGGTATAGTCATCGACTCAGACCTGAATTTTAACAGTCACATTAAGACAATTACAAAGTCAGCCTACCTACCGGAAGAATATATCAAGGATTAAAGGATTTATGTCTCAGCAGGATCTGGAAAAAACTTGTCCATGCGTTTATCTTCAGTAGACTCGACTGTAACCGTCTCTCTCTTTTTAATCAAGACTGAAGACTTTTCTTTTTGCTGCTGCTTTTTATTAAATCAAATAATTATTCATTCATACACTGCACTGTAACTTTAATTCCTGTATTTTATTTTTCCTGCATTTTGTTTTAAATAACCTTTTTTGCGTGTCGTTTTATAGGACCTTTTATGTGTTTCTTGCACTTTGTCTTGATGCTTTTAATGTCTCATGTAAAGCACTTTGAATTAATTGCCATGTTGCTGAAATGTTCAATACAAATAAACTTGCCTTGCCTTGCCCAGTCTCCAGTCCTTAGTCTCCAGTCCCAATCTCTAGTCCCTAGTCCCAGTCTCCAGTCCCAGTCCCAGTATCTAGTCCCTAGTCCCAGTCTCTAGTCCCAGTCTCTAGTCCCAGTCTCTAGTCCCAGTCTCTAGTCCCTAGTCCCAGTCCCTAGTCCCAGTCTCTAGTCCCTAGTCCCAGTCTCTAGTTTCTAGTCCCAGTCTCTAGTCCCTAGTCCCAGTCTCTAGTCCCAGTCTCTAGTTTCTAGTCCCAGTCTCTAGTCCCTAGTCCCAGTCTCTAGTCCCAGTCTCTAGTCCCTAGTCCCTAGTCCCTAGTCCCAGTCTCTAGTCCCAGTCTCTAATCCCAATCTCTAGTCCCAGTCCCTAGTCCCAGTCTCTAGTCCCAGTCTCTAGTCCCAATATCTAGTCCCTAGTCCCAGTCTCTAGTCCCAGTCTCTAATCCCAATCTCTAGTCCCAGTCTCTAGTCCCAATCTCTAGTCCCAGTCTCTAGTCCCTAGTCCCAGTCTCTAGTCCCAGTCTCTAGTCCCTAGTCCCAGTCTCTAGTCCCAGTCTCTAGTCCCTAGGCCCAGTCTCTAGTCCCAATCTCTAGTCCCTAGTCCCAGTCTCTAGTCCCAGTCTCTAGTCTCTAGTCCCAATCTCTAGTCCCTAGTCCCAGTCTCTAGTCCCAGTCTCTAGTCTCTAGTCCCAATCTCTAGTCCCTATTGCCAGTCTCTATTCCCAGTCTCTAGTCCCCAGTCCCAGTCTCTAGTTTCAGTCTCCAATCCCAGTCTCTAGTCTTTAATCCAGTCTCTAGTTCAGTCTGTATTCAGGGTTTCCAGTCCCAGTCTCTAGTCTCTGGGGGCAGCCGAGCAGAAAGCCTGCATGCCCATGGTTTTAAGATGGATCTGCGGGGGTTTGAGGAGGTTTTCAGTGGAGGAGCGGAGGGTGCGTGAGGTGGTCTGGGGGGGTTTGAGGAGGTTTTCAGTGGAGGAGCGGAGGGTGTGTGAGGTGGTCTGGGGGGGTTTGAGGAGGTTTGCATTGGAGGAGCGGAGGGTGCGTGAGGTGGTCTGGGGGGGTTTGAGGAGGTTTGCAGGGGAGGAGCGGAGAGTGTGTGAGGTGGTCTGGGGGGGTTTGAGGAGGTTTGCAGTGGAGGAGCGGAGGGTGCGTGAGGTGGTCAGGGGGGGTTTGAGGAGGTTTTCAGTGGAGGAGAGGAGGGTGTGTGAGGTGGTCTGGGGGGGTTTGAGGAGGTTTGCAGTGGAGGAGCGGAGGGTGCGTGAGGTGGTCTGGGGGGGTTTGAGGAGGTTTGCAGTGGAGGAGCTGAGGGTGTGTGAGTTGGTCTGGGGGGTGAGAAGATCCTTGAGGTAGTGGGGGGGGGGTGGCCATATATGCACTGGTGGGTGAGGAGGGAAACCTTGAAATCAATTCTGAGTGAGATGGGGAGCCAGCGAAGGGACTTGAGGATGGGGGTGATGTGGTCATATTTCCGCACCCTCATCAGGATCCTAGCAGCGCTGTTCTGGATGTACTGGACCCTCTGAAGGTTGTAGCTAGAGATCCCGATGAGGAGAGCATTCCAGTAAGCCAGCCTGGAGGAGATGAAAGCAGGATGAGCTTCTCTGCATCTGCCAGGGTGATCATGGCAGAGCTTGGCGAGATGGAAGAAGGACATCTTGCACAGGTGTTTGATCCATCCATCCATCTTCATCCGCTTATCCGGGGTCGGGTCGCGGAGGCAGCAGCTCCAGCAGGCGGCCCCAGACATCCCTTTCCCTGGCAGCATCAACCAGCTCTGCCTGGGGAATCTTTAGCCGCTCACAGGCCAGTGCGGAGATGAAGTCCCGTTTGATGTGTGACTCAAAGGTGAGATGGGGGTCCATTCTAACACCTAGGCTGATGACGGATGTGGAGAGGGGGGTGTTTTGGCCGGAGAAAGAGATGCTGGTGATGGTGGATGACTGGACCTGATGTGGTGTGCCAAACTGAACGGCTTCCGTCTTTGAGCTGTTTAATCCGTTTTGAACTGACTTCCGGTTTAAGCACGAGCGTCTAGTGTAGTGGAAATAAATCTTATCGAAAGTAAAGGATTTGCCAAGGTTCGCTCAAAGAGGTTAAGTCTGATTTATTAAGAAAACATACGAGCGCAAGGACGCACGTAAGTGGTTCATCCGACAGAAGTGAAACAGAAAGGTGTTGTGCGGCCTTATATTCAAGCAATACATGGATATGACCTTTCTAGAGATTTGATTGGCTAACTCATCAACACGTCATCAACAATGGTCGAGAGGTCAGACACGTGATATGGGAAAGGGCTGTAAATCTGAAAAGGTTTCTTCAGAACAATGAAGACAATGGGAAGTCCCTCTAGTGCAGACAGAAGGTCTGCGGTGTGTCGACCTCCTGGAGAGGTCATCCTGTTATGAATGAGGTGAGCTCAGCCAGGGGTTCAGGGGTTCAGCATGTGAAAGGTTGAGGGAGGTAGAGTGAAACTGGGACAAGGCTGAGGATAACAATTTTTTATGACACTAGTCCCAGTCTCTAGTTCATAGTCTCTAGTACCAGTCTCTAGTTCATAGTCTCTAGT
Organism: Borostomias antarcticus; assembly: GCF_949987555.1. Lineage (NCBI taxonomy): Eukaryota > Metazoa > Chordata > Actinopteri > Stomiiformes > Stomiidae > Borostomias > Borostomias antarcticus. Next base: position 34,839,144 of record NC_140236.1, read on the forward strand.
CCCAGTCTCTAGTTCATAGTCTGTAGTCTGTCCCTAGTTTATAGTCTCTAGTACCAGTAGTCCTAGCCTCTAGTTCATAGTCTCTAGTCCCAGTCTCTAGTTCATAGTCTCTAGTCCCAGTTTCTAGTTCATAGTCTGTAGTCTCAGTTCCTAGTTCATAGTATCTAGTCCCAGTCTCTAGTCCTAGCCTCTAATTCATAGTCTCTAGTCCCAGTCTCTAGTCCTAGCCTCTAATTCATAGTCTCTAGTCCCAGTCTCTAGTCCTAGCCTCTAATTCATAGTCTCTAGTCCCAGTCTCTAGTCCTAGCCTCTAATTCATAGTCTCTAGTCCCAGTCTTTATTCAGGGTTTACAGACCCAGTCACCAGTAGCGCCTCTAGTTTACACTCTCCAGTCCCAGTCTCTAGTCCCAGTCTCTAAACCATAGCATCTAGT
>NC_140236.1:34844577-34870645 GCF_949987555.1 Borostomias antarcticus
TGTAAGTGTGTGTATGTTGGTGTGTGTTGGTGTGTACGTGTGTGTGTGGGTGTACATGAGTGTGTTTGTGGGTGTGTGTGGGTGTGTATGTGTGCACACGTTTGTGTGTAAGTATGTGTACAGTATGTGGGTGTGCGTGGGTGTGTATGTGTGTGTGCGTGTATGTGTGTTTGTGTGCATGCGTGTGTGTGTGTGTGTGTACAGTAGCTAGTGGTTTACCTGCTTCCTCACTCTCCTCCCCGTCTTCTTCCTCTTCCAAACCCACATCTTCCATCACGATCCTCTCTGTCTCAGACGCCACGGACAAGAGCTGCACACAATACAAAGATATCAGACAACATTACAGTCATTTAGCAGACGCTTTTATCCAAAGCGATTTATAATAATTGCATTTACAGTAACGTACAGTAGGTAGTCAGTGTACTACTGCTTGCCAGAACTGACGAATGCATCTCCTCTCTAAGCAAGTGACTAAGAGCATAATAGTGCTGAAGCCAAAGTGCATGAGAAGGTGATTTGGAAAGGGGTAGCAATCGCAGGGACATTCCACTTGCCTTGAGAGACTCCATTTGCACCGCCTGGCATCTCTGGAGCAGGTCCACGAACAGGTGTACAAGGAGAGCCTGGTCCAGGACAACAAGGACACATCCTTACCCTTATCTACACATGGAAAACATGGAGCACTTTCCCCAAAAAACACCACCATTCAATGCCTCTCTTCTCGATCACTCCACTGTTCATAAGACACAGTGTAAACCATGTTAAAGGTACCCAATGTAGTTTTTGTCCACTAGTATGCGCTCTAGAGCAAATTTGAGAAGGTGGTCCCCGGAAATCTCGTACTACGTCATTGCGTCAATACGCGGAGCACATAATAGTGACGTTTCACACATCTTTGTTGTTTTCAAAACATTAGCTATCATTTTGCAAAGATATTACAAGGTAGGAAAGACATTCAAGTGATTAAACATGTTTATTAGACTACAAGGAACCATATAATCGAGGAATTTTGAAAATAAACAGAGAACGGATTGGATTGATTCACGTTTCGTTGGGTACCTTTAAGGGCTCGCCCAGCGCAGGATTCGATACCACGCTTCTACGAGCTCTCTCGCTTGCAAGTCAGACACAGTAACCATTGCGCCAAGAAGACTCCCCTTCACCAGGAAGACTCCCCTTCACCAGGAAGACTCCCCTTCACCAAGAAGACTCACCTTCACCAGGAAGACTCACCTTCACCAGGAAGACTACCCATCACCAGGAAGACTCACCTTCACTAGGAAGACTCACCTTCACCAGGAAGACTCCTTCACCAGGAAGACTCACCTTCACTAGGAAGACTCACCTTCACCAGGAAGACTCACCTTCACTAGGAAGACTCACCTTCACTAGGAAGACTCACCTTCACCAGGAAGACTCACCATCACCAGGAAGACTCACCTTCACCAGGAAGACTCCCCTTCACTAGGAAGACTCACCTTCACCAGGAAGACTCACCATCACCAGGAAGACTCACCTTCACCAGGAAGACTCCCCTTCACTAGGAAGACTCACCTTCACCAGGAAGACTCACCATCACCAGGAAGACTCCTTCACCAGGAAGACTCACCTTCACTAGGAAGACCACCTTCACTAGGAAGACTCACCTTCACCAGGAAGACTCACCTTCACCAGGAAGACTCACCTTCACTAGGAAGACTCACCTTCACTAGGAAGACTCACCATCACCAGGAAGACTCACCTTCACTAGGAAGACTCACCTGAACCAGGAAGACTCACATTCACTAGGAAGACTCACCTTCACCAGGAAGACTCACCTTCACCAGGAAGACTCACCTTCACCAGGAAGACTCCCCTTCACCAAGAAGACTCACCTTCACTAGGAAGACTCACCTTCACCAGGAAGACTCCCCTTCACCAAGAAGACTCACCTTCACCAGGAAGACTCACCTTCACCAGGAAGACTCACCTTCACTAGGAAGACTCCCCTTCACTAGGAAGACTCACCTGCACGAAGAAGCCGATGAGGAAGGAAACCAGGAAGGGGAGGAGCCCAGCTTGAGCGATGGTCACAGGAAGACCTGGAACAGCAGGAGGGGAGCAGGTCGCGCTTTAATTGGACGGTCTCTTTATATACACATCCATCCAATCCCCAAACTCTGGGGCCTACACCCTCACCCTGGAGCCATCTTTCATTTTAACACGCCACTTTTGACAGTTTGGTTCTGTTCAGAAAGGAGAATCAATACTTTAATCTTTTTTTTTTAGATACTGCTGAAGTAGAAATACTTGAAAATAATAAAATGAAAAATATTCAGAAGAATATCTTCATGCCTGCCTTCTTTTATTCTCCATTAATACAGGGGAGCAATAGACACAGGTGTTTCGGCTAGGCCTTTTTCAATGTGCACAATTTATTTATTTTTTCTAATTATTTTTTTAAAATAGGGATAGTGCATCTTAATAAACATTTAAAATCAAAATATAAGTATGCCAGATTTAGCCACAAGGCTAATTTTCATCTGTTGTCCCTTGGCAGGTTGATGGCAACAAAGAATCAACAAAGAGAAACAAAGAAAAAGGCCACACTTCTCTTCTTTTGCCAACTCATGCTGCAGACAGACAGGGGGGCTACAGCAGCTCCACTAAGCACCACTAATTGTTCTTTCAGTACCGGACAAATCTCCACTTCAAAGTTAATGGAGGTGGTTATTCCAATATGAGATCTGTATGATTAAATTCATCCGGAGATGAACAAGCACTTCCTTCCTAAGAACGACAAAACCTTTGAGTAAAGAAAAACCAAGCTCTGTGTGATCACTGCTTTTATACATGCATAAATTGTTCTCATCACACCGTTAATCACAATTATTATACAGTATGACATATTCAGAATGGTGTAGATTTCTATAAATTACCCACCAAGAGACCACTGTTGCAGGACATTCTACCAGAGATGTGGGTAGTTTAATTTATGAGCTATATACCATCAGCTGTTCTTAATAATGTTCATGAGAAAAAGAAGACGCTTCCGCTCACCCAATATACCAGTTCCCAGAATGGCTGCAATGGATAAGAAATCTAGAAAGCGAAAAAAAAAGAAAAAAGAACTGGTTTACAGTGATCATTGTATTGTCGATGTATTGCTTAGCGTTTAGCATTATGCTAAACAATATACACAATATTACGGGTCACTTTAGTTGTCGTTCCTCTCACAGTAGCCTACAACTGTACTGTTGTTTCAAATCAGTTGTCGACTGCCATATTGTTATGAGCTGCTAGGACTCTGTCTGGCCGTAGACAATATGGTTTTTGTAATGTAAAAAAAAAAGTTCCACCATAATATTTGTATATCGTCTTGTTCTCGGATGTTGGAGCTAAATAACAGCCATGCTAGCAGACAGGCAGATTAATAACAGACGGTCTGGGCCTGGGCAAAGTGACCGTAATGGAGCTATAATGACACCGATATTTGCAGCCTCGGCCATTTCCTCACTCGCTGGACGTACGTCATCCCGACACGTCTCATTCACATGCTGCCGAACAACTTCACAGAGAGACACACAGAGAGAGAGAGAGAGAGAGAGACAGAGAGAGAGAGAGAGAGAGAGAGAGAGAGACAGAGAGAGAGAGAGAGAGAGAGATGGGGGGGCACAGGCTGTGGTATTGTGCTACAGGTATAATGAGATGTGAACAGTGCTTCAGTATAAGTGCAGCCTTACAATATAATAACCTTAATAAAAGTGCTTTTTACATGGATGTATCAAATTATATGCTCTACATCTACAGCTGTGATACTTGAGTGGGGCTGACTATCAGCCTACTTAAGTTGAATGTGCTGCTTTTATGAATAGCTTTTATCATTAGAGAAGAGAGAGAGGAACTCACATGGTCAGAGTATGTAGTGCTTGTGGCGTAAATATTGTCAATGGCCATCCTCAATTAGGGCGCCTGGGTGCTACGTCTGGATGAGCACCTATCATGTTCTGCACCTCTGTCTGCGAGCTGAACACTCTCCCGGTCAGGGGGTGTGGCCAAACGGTCGTATCTCGGGCTAGGAGCATCTGGTCGATTGACCCTTGGTGTCTACGTGTTCAGGAGCACAAATACAGGTAAGAGGCTCTGTGCACCAGCTCCACTACTTCCTGAAAGTCACTTGGCTTCTTTATTTCCTGTCCAATATGATTGGATTAAGTGATTAATCAGGTGTGCGTTGGGTCTGCCGCACACCTGATTAATCACTTAATCCAATCATATAGAACTGGAAATAAAGATGCCAAGTGACTTTCAGGAAGTAGTGAAGCTGGTGCACAGAGCCTATTGGGCCGTGTGTCCAGCACCCACATAGCCCGCGCAGTGGCCATTCGAATGTTTTATTTCCACGCACAGGGCAGGTGACCGAGACCAATCAAAACACTAGCTCAACATCAGAGATTCCCCATAGTAGCCTAGTCGAAACCGTGAGTCGATAGGACACTTCTAGCCCGAGATATTGACGTTTTTCTGATGGGAGGACATATTCCGACGGGGGGACACTTTTCGGCACAACACCGGGACGCGTCATCCAGTAGGCTAGGATGCAGTGACGGGACTTGGATGTCTGTTCGTTCGGGCGAATTGTTATACATAGACAGCCTAGACACAAATCATATGGAATAAATAAGTATACATTCAAAAGCTGGTCTATTCATGCTGTGTATTGCCTCGGCTGTCAGTGTGGGGTGACATTATTGACATAACACGGATAAACACCGAGTGCCGTGTTGAACACCGATACTCACAGCACTGCAGGTAAATACATCTCAATCTCCAGGGTCTATCCTGCTTTTTCCTCGTTATTTTGATAGACAGAGTGGTGATACTGTTGTCAGACAGGGCACAGGGGCTGCTTTGAGAGATCTCTGCCTCGGTCGCCATCACTGCGTCCTCTCCTCTTCTTCCTCTCTTCTTCCTCTCCTCTTCTTCCTCTCCTCTTCTTCGCCGGATGCGCGCGCGCGCGAGCTCTTGAAGCTTCTGTGAACGTCTGCTGCAGAACATCACGCGCTAGATCTTAAATTAATAATTGTGACATGAACATGTACTGTTTTTTTGCTTCCCTCTGGAATATGTAGAGAGTGGGTCGTATGCCCACCTCCCTTGTTCTCTGTAAAGTGCATTGTGTTGCCTCTGGGTATGAAATGCGCTATACAAATAAAGCTTTGATTGATTGATTGATTGATTGAACAGAATGCGATTGTTAACTTTGCTCAATAGCAAAAGAACAGGTAGGCTACGGTACACTTTAAACATTGCATTTGACTGAACAACGCATGAACAAAAGAAACAAATGATGTTCTCTTCCAACCATCATAACTTTTTTTTATTTGCAAGGTGGTAGCTTAATGGGGTAGAAAAAAGAGTAAAAGTCTTCAAAACAACAAAACAGAGTATATCATCAGCTGGTGTTCAGGCCAATTTCAGAATGAACATTGATTAATAGGAAGGCGTCTGTAATTTACAGGCCTATTAGGTCTACCATGCAACGCTGGCAACAACTTGCAATTAGCCTACAGTATGAGAAATCTTAATGCTACATTAGCATAGGCTATAGCCCACCCAAGTTATGTTTTTTTTCCCTTGATAGACAATTAAATGGAATTGACTGCAACCCATGCATTTACCTCAAATCACTGTACAATTGCAAACAGGGTATAAAACTGTATCATATTGCATTGCAGGCATCTGCATATATTCTGTCACTGAGTACAACTAAACGCCATGCTTTGTTGCATGCTAAACACAGGATTCTTTCAAGTGGATGTCATTTGATATGCAAAACTGGTCTAGGTCAACACGAAAAAGAAAGCAGTGTCGTTTTGTGTCACGTTTCTATTGCTGGAAATCGGGTCAGCTGGCTTTACAGTAGCTGTCATCACAGGTCCAGAAATGGGTGGTCTGTATTGCTTCCAATGCTAGCGGGATGTCCATGGTTTATACTGCCATGCTTCCAGTTAAACCCAGCCCTGATTAAGAACATTAAGGTCATATTTTTTCAACCAGTCTAAAGAGAAAGAGGAGGGTTGTTGAAATAATGGAGACTTTGACTCCTGCTAATAAAGCCCAGATTAAACAAATTGATCCACCCTGATTAAACAAATCGACCCTAGAGTGCATTGAAATTGAAATTAAGAATCCCATGCAGAGAACTTTGGCCCATAGAGTCACAATGAGGAATTTCAGAGTGAACTGGAGGTGAAATTGACCCAGATCTTAATAAAGCCCTATAATGAGCTACAGGCATGTGTAACCCATTCATTTTGGCATGCCCAGGATGGGATTCAAACACGGGTCTTCGACATCGTTTTAACCAAACCATTTTTAGTATAATGTGTATATTTGTATCTCTCTTTTCTTCATGACTTTGTTATTATTTCAGCACTTTGAGATTGTTTTCACAATTTCATTGGGTTATACATAAAATGAAGCTAACTCTTCATTACGGGTTACGGGTTGACAGTATTTTAAAATCAAACAAGAGTCTTAGTGCAAACTGACATAATATCAGTGAAAGACATCAAACCTGCTCATGCCACAGATCTACTAGCTACAGTACTGCATGTACTGTACCTTGTCACATGATTGTACAAAGCATCAAATAAATACTGTACAATCCAAAGCATTTGACTGACTTGGCCCAGCCTGGAACCCATATTCCTATGTACAAGACAGCCTAGAACCCATATTCTTATGTACAAGACAGCCTAGAACCCATATTCTTATGTACAAGACAGCCTAGAACCCATATTCTTATGTACAAGACAGCCTAGAACCAATATTCCTATGTACAGGCAAATGCAAAAAAACAACTTTATCTTGTGAAAAGAGCAAATAAAACACACTTCCTATGACAGCTGCATATCATAACAGAAACACACTGCATGACACAGCTAACACTGTTCTCTCCATGACACAGCTAAAACGGTTCTCTCCATGACACAGCTAACACTGTTCTCTCCACGACACAGCTAAAACTGTTCTCTCCATGACACAGCTAAAACTGTTCTCTCCATGACACAGCTAAAACGGTTCTCTCTATGACACGGCGAAAACTGTTCTCTCCATGACACGGCTAAAACGGTTCTCTCCATGACACGGCTAAAACTGTTCTCTCCATGACGCGGCTAAAACTGTTCTCTCCATGACACAGCTAACACTGTTCTCTCCATGACACAGCTAAAACTGTTCTCTCCATGACACGGCTAAAACGGTTCTCTCAATGACACGGCTAAAACTGTTCTCTCCATGACACAGCTAAAACGGTTCTCTCCATGACACGGCTAAAACTGTTCTCTCCATGACACGGCTAAAACTGTTCTCTCCATGACACGGCTAAAACTGTTCTCTCCATGACACGGCTAAAACTGTTCTCTCCATGACACAGCTAACACTGTTCTCTCCATGACACGGCTAAAACTGTTCTCTCCATGACACAGCTAACACTGTTCTCTCCATGACACAGCTAAAACTGTTCTCTCCATGACACAGCTAAAACTGTTCTCTCCATGACACGACTAAAACTGTTCTCTCCATGACACAGCTAAAACTGTTCTCTCCATGACACGGCTAAAACTGTTCTCTCTATGACACAGCTAAAACTGTTCTCTCCATGACACAGCTAAAACTGTTCTCTCCATGACACAGCTAAAACTGTTCTCTCCATGACACAGCTAAAACTGTTCTCTCCATGACACAGCTAAAACTGTTCTCTCCATGACACAGCTAAAACGGTTCTCTCCATGACACGGCTAACACTGTTCTCTCCATGACACAGCTAAAACGGTTCTCTCCATGACACGGCTAAAACGGTTCTCTCCATGACACAGCTAAAACTGTTCTCTCCATGACACAGCTAAAACTGTTCTCTCCATGACACGGCTAAAACTGTTCTCTCCACGACAGCTAAAACTGTTCTCTCCATGACACAGCTAAAACTGTTCTCTCCAAGCAGATGACTAATCCAAACATACAGTACACGACACAGCTAAACATTTTCTCTCCAAGCAGGTTACTAATCCAAAAGGTGGTCATGCTTTGTATGGTATTGCTCTTTAGTCTGGAGAAATGCTGACTATTTGCGCTGTTCATTAACAAATATTAAGATTGAAAATAAAACATTCCCCGAAATTTGAAATTATGTAGCCTACACTCACCGTACTTACAACTATAGATACTAAAATTGTACTTACTTGAATAAAATGTTACTTACTTGAACAACTGTAGATAGGTTTAAACAGAGAAAGAACTGTGATTGCTACAAAGAAATAACATTTTTCACCTCTGAAAGACGATTGTTGTCGCTGTTTGTATAATTGTGCGTTTCATTTTTGGTATTCAAGCAAACACACACATTATGCACCTGTGTAGTAGTATTGACATCAGATACAAAACGACAGCATTAAAGTGCTCAATCGAAGGCACATACATCATTTAAACCTTAGCTAAATTTGCTGTCCCTGAATGAAGTACAATTTAAAATTTGTATTACAAAATTTCACATATCAAACTCTAAATTTCATTAGTAGGACTACAGCAGTGAGAAGAACATCCCGAGTTGAGAGAACGTGATCGGAGACACAGGATCCCGTCCTGGTTTGGAAAGAGAAGAAAACAACATTAAAATCTCTCTCTGGGGCCGTCCCACCTCCTCCTTCAACCTGGAGACGCACGGCAGACGCATGCATATACAGTGAACACATAAACACCACATGACCTGGAAACGGGACTAACTAACCAGCTAACACACAGGAACTTACAGGAGTCCATCATGAACAAACCGTAAGATTAAAGGCAACTTAAAATGAAGTACTTATTGACCCCTGCCTTATCTGTACACATTACCCTGATCTAATCTAATCTGATTGTAAGTAATCTAATCTACTCTAATCATCATGCTCACCTATAGAGATATATTCTTTCAGCCAGACCGTGGCTCAGTGAGAGCCGGGGGTTGTATTTTCAGAGGAGCTACTCATAATAGTGTAGAATATAATTGCCACATATTGTAAAATACAGCGAGATGGCCAGATTGCTCAGTAGTGCATGGAAGCATAAACGCACCCAGCTGGCTGTTCGGTGTTGTTCACCCACTCGTGCGTGATTGCATTGTTGACTAACACAATAGTCCTTTCTAAGCTATACCCCTCTCTCTCTCTCTCTCTCTCTCTCTCTCTCTCTCTCTCTCTCTCTCTCTCTCTCTCTCTCTCTCTCTCTCTCTCTCTCTCTCCCTCCTTCCCTCTCTCGATATGTGGTGCACTGTATCTCTAACCTACAGTAAATTTTGAGCTACCGTCGCCTCACAGACCCTTATCAAATGTTCAATAAATGTTCTTCAAAAGAAATACATTATAATTTCCCAAGGCAAGGCGTTAGGGAGATGAACCGCAGTTCCTCTGAGCTGTTCTGTCCCGAGCCTTTTAAACACTGACGGGTCCATTCACTCCTCTGGTCGGCAGTTGGCTTTCTAAAAGGTCTGGCGTGGCCCTGTGGTCCAGGCAATTTAGACAGCCCAGAGAGAAACGTTCTACAAGACGTCCCGAAGGCTTTCAAACACAGCAAGCGTTCAGGAAGTGTGGAGCAGGTAGCACCAGGTCCTCCGGGGAAGAGTCCTGTGATTTTTGAAGTCTCTATACCGTTTGAGGGAAGTCACACTCTATTGCCGTTCGAACGCTAACAGCGGGGGGTCGAGTTCAAATCGTGTCGTCGGGGTTGTTCTCGAAGAGGTCAAGACCACAGTGGACGAGTCTCTGGGCGGAGACGATGGCGTTGGTGATGAGGGACAGGGACTGGTTGACCGAGCGGCCGAGCGGCCGGTCCGGCGAGTGCTTGGCTGGCGGTCTGAGAGCCTCCGGGGCGAAACGCAGGATGGAGAAGCGAGGGTTCTTCCCCGGTAGGCTGTACAACAGGTTCCTGCAGGGGGACAGAGACACATGGTCACAGTAGGAACCCAAGTACACTTCCACTGCATGGACACTACACACTGGCGTGCGCATTTCGTTCTTGTCTCTGCACCCTTTTTGGCTATAAGGTACAAGTGATAATACAGTACACACACACACACACACACTAGTGTAAGTCATATATCACCCAAAACATAATGTCCAACAGAATATATCTATTTCTGCCCGAAAGACCCCCCCCCCCCCACACACACACACATAAACGCTAGTATTTCTCAGCTAGCGTAGGGCCGATCGATCCCACGGCGGCCCAACGGCGGGCCCCACACCGTGGCAGTTCTGAGGCGTGTTCCAGGCCTCTGGGCTCACGCGCGCACAGCACTCGTTTGTAGGTCAAAAAGCAGAGTCTCCATGCGGCTGAATTGCCCATTGATTTCCTCTAAACAGGCCGTATCGCGGTCCTCACAGAATAAATAAGGCAATTCTTCATCTGTAAACAGGTGGGTTTAGTCTGTCGCTGTGACCTTCCAGAGGTTCTATATGGGGCAGAACGATGCAGAAGCACGGAGTCTGATCCCGGTCTTCTCGACTGACAGGGAAAGCTGGTCAGGCTCACAATGGGTTTCAGTCCGACAGCTGCCTAAACAGCCTCTCGGGCAGGAGAGAATCTTATAAACACAACTGTTCTCTTATTCATGTGTAGAGCTGGAGGAAACGCTACGTTTTTCTGCCCACTCGAATGACCCGACAGAGGCTGAAAACTTTTAATAATGTCAGGCGTGAATCACTGCTCTATTCCTTCTCCCCCGAGACACAGGCTTATTTTCTTGCAAGTTTTTTTCTTCTACAAACATAGTTTGATATTTCTTTGCTGTGGTTATGATTTAAAAAAAAAAGCTTTTGAAACACCACCAAGTGTACAGGCAGACATCTCATATTGATCTGCGGGCTCTCTTGCAACCCAGCATCTTGTCTTAATCGAGGAAGGATTGTTTTTCACAACAGAGAGAATTGGTTTTAACTTGACCTGGTGGGTCCCAGGTGTGTGTCAGGGTCGGCCACGCCCTGGTGACAGGATCAACCACGCCCTGGCGACAGCATCAGGACCTTGCTTTAGTCTGCTGTCTGTCCTATGAGCGCAGGTCAAATACCTTAGCATAACAGACACACACACACACACACACACACACACACACCTGCAACACATACACACACACACACACATATACACACACACACAAACACACCTGCAACACACACACACACACACACACACACACCTGCAACACATACATACACACACACACACACACACACACACACAAATCTGCACTCATGTACACACATACACACACACACACACACACACAGCACTGTTTTCAAGGCCTCTCTCCTCTCCTGGCTACCTCAAAGACTAGATGACTGCCTAATGCTCATTATGGACCCACTATCGGTGTCCTGGTGCCCGTTCACAGTTCCTCTTCACTGTAAAGTATCCTCTGGTGTGTAGCATGTCTCCGATAGCACTTTCTGCAATACTGATTCATAATGCAAGAAGGGAGGTTTGCAGGTTTGTGACTAAGCACATTGTTTTGATTGATAGATTTACTGTACTGTAATAGTAATTTACTGTAATGGGAGATTAAACAGGAGGAATTCTCCTGGCAGCGCCGTTCTATCATACTCACGCTCGCGCGACGGCTACGCTAACGGGAAACAAGCCCCTTTTTGCATGTCAGTCGTGGGCCCTAGGCAGTGGGCTATGTGTAATTCAGCTGTCTGGTGTGGGCAGGCAGGCACTAAACTACGAGGTAATTAAACTTCTTCTGTTTGCCAACCCATGGATAATTAAGATATGCTAACACTGAGGGCGCCATGAAAGTAAATGTTTTTTTTTTTGTGTTTTTTAAGAATGTCCATTTCTTAGCGGGACACTTACTTCCCTTATTAACGAGTCCCATTAAACAGTAATGTTATCTGAGGATGATTGAGCAGCTCATTTTAGCGCCGGTGCTAATGGAGACCCAAGCTCAATCAGTATTGCCATTATCAAAGTAAACACAGCATTACATTAACATACATTAACCATCTACTCTGGCACCAGGGTTTATGAACAGGTACTCACGGAGATATTCACTCTGATAAGCCGTCGGTGCTGCTCTGATAGTATTTTCCATCGGGGTGGGATGGGTCATTGTGATACAGATTATTATAGTCAGTGTGAAGTCAATGGATTTCTATTTGTTATCAAGGCCACCTCAAGTTCAGGCTCAGTTTATATATATATATACACACGGGACCACATCTCGTAAACACCGCTTTATCCAGCTACGCCACCAAAAAGCTAGCGATTTGATGGCGCGGACGGCCGAGTAGTGAGTTTAACCAATCGAGCTCGGTTAGACCTATACAGAGGACTGAGCTGCAGTACCTGTAGACTCCAGGAGGGGGCTGGGGGACCAGGAAGCTCTTCTCCAGGTCGCGGAGCACGTCGTTCAGCATGCGGACGTGGGCGGGGTCTCTCTCCTTGGGGTCGTTGGCGGGACGCATAGACTCCGACTGCAGGAACGCTGAGCTCTCTCTCAGGGAGGCGGCGCTCGCTAGCAGACCTGGGGGGCTCCACCTGTCACCTGCGCACGCACACACACACGCACGTACGCGCACACACACACACACATACACACACACACACGCACACAGATTAAGATCGGAGAATAAAGTGTCTTATTGGCAGGCAGGGATCCAGGATTGGTCACCTAGTCACCATGAGTAAGTGCCTCCCAATTAGACCAAGGGGACACCTTAATGGCCCAAAGGTGATAATTGGTGTTAGAAGCTGGACACCTCATCGACACTGCTAGGTTTTTTAACTGCCATTGCTTTATTTGTATATATATTGTATTTTACTGCAAATAGCACAAGTTCAGAACTCACTTCATACTTCCCTTATCAGCGAGGGTCATCACATGGGTTGTGTGTGTTTGAGGTGATAATATCACACAGTGAGAGGGTTGTGTGTGTGTGAGAGAGGGGTAATATCACACTTGAGAGGGTTGTGTGTGTGTGTGTGTGTGTGTGTGTGTGTGTGTGTGTGTGTGTGTGTGTGTGGTAATATCACACATTGAGAGGGTTGTGTGTGTGTTTGAGGTGATAATATCACACAGTGAGAGGGTTGTGTGTGTTTGAGGTAATATCACAAGTGAGAGGGTTGTGTGTGTGAGAGAGAGGTAATATCACAAGTGAGAGGGTTGTATGTGTATTTGAGGTGATAATATCATATGGTGAGATGGTTGTATGCGAGTTTGAGGTACTGTAATAATATCACACAGTCAGAGGGTTGTGTGTGTGTGTGTGTTTGTTTGAGGTAATATCACACCGTGAGAGGGTTGTGTGTGTGTGTGTGTGTGTGTGTGTGTGTGTGTGTGTGTGTGTGTGTGTGTTTGAGGTACACATTGAGACGGTTGTGTGTGTTTGAGACAATGCCATGTCCCACATATAATATCGGATGATTAGTTGATATGGAACACATTCAATTACTCAGCAGGAAATTACAGCTTCGTTACGAAAACCCCCGACCACACACACACACACACACGCATGCACGCAAGCACACTCCAATATACGCCTTGCTGTCGAGTGTGTACAGATACTCCAATTGACACAGTCACTAATTACTCAGCTTATTCACAGAAAGATGCTCATTAGCAAATAAAAACAAAGCTACAATTGTACTCCGTGTAGTTCTGGGAATCAATTACATTACACTCCGGTTAATTAGGCTGCAATCTTTACTAGGTTACATAATTACTTGCCAGGTTTGATTACCATGTACTGTAATCCATAACTGAGTTATTGTTCCTGTTTTGGTGTGAGGACAACACAGCATGGTAACGCATTAACATGGATTTGTTACTTCATGCCCAAAGTTACCCGTTTCATGAAATACTTGTTTTTGCATTATGGTGTGTGTGTGTGTGTGTGCGCATGTGCGTGTGTGTGTGTATGTGTGAGAGAGAGAGGGATAGAGAGTCACAAGAGACTAGGCGTGCCGTGTGTGTGAACACACAGGGGATAGAGGAGAGAGAAGACAGGATAAAAATAGCATGAAAACTGTTCCCTCCTACAATTTGAAACGTCTCTCCGCTGAGGGAGTGCCAGTTATGAAACATGAGGGAGGATTGGTGTAATCCATCACGCGCTGTGACACGGAGAGACGTGCGGGGACGATGGCGTCGGCCCCGCCCCGGCCGAGGTTTGGGCCGGACAAAGGGAGGAGAGAGAGGAGATAACCCAGCAGAACACAGGGAGAGACCACCTTGAGAGAGACCTCGGACCACGTGGACACGGAGAACCCAGCAGAACACAGAGGGACCTTGAGGGAGAGCTCAGCGCGGGCCGTGGTGACATGGAGGAAGGCAGGGGGAGTTAAATGGGGGAGTTGTAAAAGCTCACACACACACACACACACGCACACACACACACACACACACGGGGGCCTCTACATGTTCACAGCGCATTCTTGTTTTTGAAATAAAGCTATTACGACCAAAGGATTTTTTTTTTTTTTAAGGGAACACCAAATGATTTTTTAAATAACAAAAAATGAAACTCGGAAGCTTTTCAATTAGCCACGCCTGCTTGATCTCCAGACAATCCATTATGGAACTTCATGAATAGTGCAGCTCAATCTGATGTCTGTGGAAATCCATTTGCTATTCTGGTTCCTCTCCCAGCATGGGAACAGTATTAAAAACCAAAGATAAGCACAGATGCCTAGAATTCTTTATTTACCTCTCCTTCTCTCGTACCCCCCCCGCTCCATCTCACCCCCCCCCCCCCCCCCCCCCACGCTCGTGTGCTTTAAATCACAGATAGAAGATAGATAACAGATAAAAGCTTTGTCTATATTTAATTCAACCTGTTTGCAGCTTTGCACGACAGCAGCTAAAAGCATTAGCTGTCTGACCCTGGAAGCAGAGAAGCAATGACAGGTAATAATCACCGCTGACAGGTAATAATCACCACACCTCCCTGTTATTCCTCTCCCACTGCTCCCTCCTCTTCATCCCATCTTCATCCCTGAATCGTCCTCATCACCCCCTCCCTATTCCTCCACCACCTCCATCTTCCTTCCCATCAGCTGTTTACTCCCCTTTCTCTCTCTCCATCTTTCTCTCTCTCCCTCTCTCATTTCCTCCAACTGCGTCTCCTCTCTCACTCTCTCTCCCTGTCTCTCTTTCTCCAAATATTCTCTCCACCCTCCCTCTCTCCCTCCCTCCCTCTGTCTCTCTCCCTCCCTCCCTCCCTCCCTCCCTCTCTCTCTCACCGACCTGTGTCCTGTCTCTCTCCCTCCCTCTCTCTCTCTCCCTCCCTCCCTCCCTCCCTCTCTCTCTCTCTCTCTCTCTCTCCCTCCCTCCCTCTCTCCCTCCCTCCCTCCCTCTCTCTCTCCCTCTCTCATACCTCCTCCCCAGACTCCAGTCATGATGAGTGCATTAGTCTTGGATTAAGCAGCAGTGTAACCACCATGCCTGGTACTATGTGAGGGGGGACCGACTGAGTGATTGATAATATCATACATATTACTTCACCAGGCACATCAGCAGTCTGCAGTCTCTCCATACGATTCCATCTGATGTTGAATCGTGAAAGAACTTCCATATTCAAAATGGTGGTAAACAAAAACAACAACAACAACAACAATGGAACTCCATCACTAAAACAGCTTTCCCTTTCAATGGAACCACAGGAAGTCGGGGTCACTAGGGCAGGACTTCTTTGTTCATGTAAGTGTGTTCTGATTGGGCAATTATTGTGAGTCACTCTGGATAAAAGCATCTGCTAAATGATTGTAATGTCATGTGGTTAATACCTGTTGTGTGCATGCATAATTACAGACGGCTTTTCTATGGTTGTCTGGCCATAGAACGAACTCCCATGGGTTATCTACGACTAGTCTGTGTATGTACTGTATGTTGTGTGTGTGTGTGTGTGTGTGTGTGTGTTGAGAGAGAAAGAGAATGTTTGAGAATGTGTGTATACAGTATATGAGGGTGTGTGTGTGTGTGTGTGTGTGTGTGTGTGACACGTGGATAAGTTGATATATGAGCCCTCCCCAGTTTTATTATGGACACTAAGCCAGCAGAGACAGGATTATGTGGTGATTATGTTCCTGTTCTCTGCCCACTGTCTGCATGCATATTTAACTTATTAAACAGACGCACAAGGTTGGCCTGTGTGTGTGTGTATCGGTGTGTGTGTGTGTGCGCGCACGTGTGTGTGTGTGGGGGGGGGGGGGTACAGCTACTGTCAAATCTACCTCAGGCTTGACACTAAAGAAGTCTGCATATCAACCCACTCCTCCCTGCTTCACCCTCACATCATTCAGGAAATATTACCCTTCATATTTTTCCTGCTTTTTTAGCGTTCATATACATTTTCCTTCCTCCTAGTGTTTCACCACTGAGAGTACACCCTCGTTAGAAATTAGTGACCCTTTTCTTGGCAGTCGAACTGCAAAAACGCCTATGAAATATTAATCAACTACTCAACGTCAGCATGAAAATACAGTAATAGTTCAAGGGCTCAAACGGGTGAACTTTGCTTCCCTCGGGAAACTTAAGGATCGGATCTTATATTTTTTTCGCCTGGCCTTGACCAGATCTGGCACTGGCAACCGTGCGCCCTGCCCGCCTGAGTCTAGGCCTTCTGTCCCCCTCTGTGATAGGCTGCGCCTGATGTGTGGGAGGTCCTGGAGCAGAGGACGGTTGTCCTCCAGTCCAAGGCTGGAGGCAGGGGAAGAAAGATGACCGGCGTCTGATTTGAATTTTACAAATGCAGAAATCAAGGTCACCGGGCTGCGGAGCCGCTAGGCGTGATAGAGGCGGTCGATACGTCCACCTAAACAGATGATCCGCCTCTAAATCATCCTTATGGGAGAGAGAGAGAGAGAGGGAGGGAGAGAGGGAGGGAGTGTGGGAGGTATGGAGATGTACAGAATGTGTATGTATGTGTGTGCATCTGTGTGTGTGCATGTGTGTGTGTGTGTATGTGTGTGTGTATGTGTGCATATGTGAGTGGGTGTGTGTGTGTGTGTGTGTGTGTGTGTGTGTGTGTGTGTGTGTGCGTGTGTGTGTGCGTGTATGTATATGTGTGCATATGTGTGTGTGTGTGTGTGTGTGTGTGTGTGTGTGTGTGTGTGTGTGTGTGTGTGTGTGTGTGTGTGTGTGTGCGTGCGTGTGTGTGTGTGCGATTCGGTGCGGTGCTCCCTAGCTAGCTAGCTGTCCGGTTAGCCGGCTTGGAAGCCAGATAGCTGAGCTAGCCAGATGAGTGATGTTACTGCATAGAGCCCCAGGAGCACGGTGCTTAGTGAACACAGGGCTGAGGGGCCATATAACAGACAGGGGCCATACACCAGACAGGGGCCACACACCAGACAGGGGCCACACACCAGACAGGTGCCACACACCAGACAGGGGCCACACACCAGACAGGTGCCACACACCAGACAGGGGCCACACACCAGACAGGGGCCATATAACAGACAGGGGCCACACACCAGACAGGGGCCATATAACAGACAGGGGCCACACACCAGACAGGGGTCACACACCAGAAAGGGGCCACACACCAGACAGGGGCCATATAACAGACAGGGGCCACACACCACAGGGGCCACACACCAGACAGGGGCCACACACCAGACAGGGGCCACACACCAGACAGGGGCCACACACCAGACAGGGGCCACACACCAGACAGGGGCCACACACCAGACAGGTGCCACACACCAGACAGGGCCATATAACAGACAGGGGCCACTCACCAGACAGGGGCCACTCACCAGACAGGGACCACACACCAGACAGGGACCACACACCAGACAGGGGCCACTCACCAGACAGGGACCACACACCAGACAGGGACCACACACCAGACAGGGGCCACACACCAGACAGGGGCCACACACCAGACAGGGGCCACACACCAGACAGGGACCACACACCAGACAGGGGCCATTTAACAGACAGGGGCCACACAAGACAGGGGTCACACACCAGACAGGGGCCACACACCAGACAGGGACCACACACCAGACAGGGGCCACACACCAGACAGGTGCCACACACCAGACAGGGGCCATATAACAGTCAGGGGCCACACACCAGACAGGGGCCACACACCAGACAGGGGCCACACACCAGAAAGGGGCCACACACCAGACAGGGGCCACATAACAGACAGGGGCCACACACCAGAAAGGGGCCATATAACAGACAGGGGCCACACACCAGACAGGGGCCCTATAACAGACAGGGGCCACACACCAGACAGGGGCCCTATAACAGACAGGGGCCACACACCAGAAAGGGGCCATATAACAGACAGGGGCCACACACCAGACAGGGGCCACATAACAGACAGGGGCCACACACCAGACAGGGGCCACACACCAGACAGGGGCCATATAACAGACAGGGGCCACACACCAGACAGGGGCCATATAACAGACAGGGGCCATATAACAGACAGGGGCCACACACCAGACAGGGGCCATATAACAGACAGGGGCCACACACCAGACAGGGGCCACACACCAGACAGGCTTCACTGACTTCCCTCTGCAGCGGCCGTCACACTCGTTTCCCATTCAGTCACACTTCCTGGTTCTGCTGGCTAAGCGTCTATCTAACAACGTTTCTAACGTTTCTAACGCCATTAATAATCGGCAGGCCTTCGGCCATCTATAACGCCTTGCTGCTCGCAATGTTGTTTTTTTTCTGTTCTGTGTCGTTTTAATTTTGTCTCGTGTTGTATTGCCATTTTAATGTATTACTGTAAAGCACTCTGTGCATCCGTGCTGTGAAGAGCGCTATATAAATAAAGCTTACTTACTTACTTACTAATATAAACAGGACAAAAATAATAGCATTTTGTTTACCTTTAAATCAGTGGTTGATATTTCGGTTGAATAGCATGCGATTCCATTCTCCCCAATTAGTGAGTGAAATACTCACGGTCATTTCTGCACAGCCCCGTTCTGCAGCCACGCTAATCTGGAAGACGAGCGCTCGCACAACAGGGTGAGTCGAGTCTGGGGGTCAAACCAGCGACCTTCCGCGTGGGAACCCAAACACGTACCACTAGACCAAAGATGAATGAACTTCCCTCGATCCCGGGCGGGGCGGGGGGCGGGGGGGGAGGGGGATATTCAGGCTTTTTCAATTCCGAGGCGGCATGGCTACTCGATACCGCTCTGTCATTTCAAACCAGCTCTGCTATCCCGCTGACCTTTGAGCTTGTTCTGGACGTCCAGCGAGATGTCCAGCGGGCAGATGGGCAGGACCGGGTCGTTAACCAATCGAAAGATGGCCTCAGCTGTCATCTGGAGATAAAAAAACAACATTCTATTGTTAGTTGTTAGTCAGTCTTTATTGTGTCTGGCAATATTTACCTCAGGGCCGGGCCATATGCTGTTTCAATGCCACTCGCGGAGGGTTACTCAGCTTTGTCTCGGGCAGATAACACCCTCGGGCATTGAAACAGCATATTGCCCGGCCCCGAGGTAAATATCCCTTACATACATCAGAGAGAGAGGGAGGTCCAGCGCTAGAGGCTGGAGAGAGAGAGAGAGAGAGAGAGAGAGAGAGAGAGAGAGAGAGAGAGAGAGAGAGAGAGAGGGAAAGAGAGAGGGAAAGAGAGAGAGAGAGAGGGAGGGAGAGAGATAAAGGGAGAGAGAGAGAGGGAGGGAGAGAGAGAGAGGGAGGGAGCGAGAGAGGGAGAGAGAGGGAGGGAGCGAGAGAGGGAGAGAGAGGGAGGGAGAGAGAGAGGGAGAAAGAAAGAGAGAGATGGAGAAAAAGAGGCATGGAGAGAGAGAGAGAGAGAGAGAGAGAGAGAGGGAGAGAGTCTTTATTGTGTCTGGTAAGGAATGCTTGTTGAGCACTTCTTATTGCCTGCCTAGCTTACGATACATTAGTGTAATCAAACCTGTCCCCAGTAAAGGGTTAAACATGGCATTTGCTTTCATTTAATGGAAAATATTTTGACAGTCACCCATCACTTCAAAACATGACTGAATCTCGATGGAATCTACTATAGCAGCCATCAGTGTGTGTGTATAGTATGTGTGTGCATGTGTCAAAGAGCATTTGTGTGTGTGTGTGTGTGTGTGTGTGTGTGTGTGCATGTGTGTGTGTGTGCATGTGTATGGCTAGAAAGTCTAGAGAGTGAGGAAAGGTCAGTTCGCAGCAGTGTGTCATCTAGATGATGAGCCATGACCTCACTGTGCAGCCCCTGACCCGGAGACCTCCGTTACTCTGCTCCGTCACACACACACACACACACACACACACACACACACACACACACACACACACACACACACACTCTTTGACACATACACGCTCACGCACGCACACACACACACACACGTGCGCACACACACACGTGCACACACACACGTGCACACACACACACACACGTGCACACACACGTGCACACTAACCCCCATAACCCCGGTCTCCGAGGCCCACTCATCCTGTCACTGAGGAGTCCATTCAGAGGCTGAGGGGGAGGCGGGTCCTGGGGGGTCCTGGGGGGTACAGGAGTCTGCCTCTAGGGCAGGGCAGAGAGGTGGGGGTCCTGGGGGGTACAGGCGTCTGCCTCTAGGGCAGGGCAGAGAGGTGGGGGTCCTGGGGGGTACAGACGTCTGCCTCTAGGGCAGGGCAGAGAGGTGGGGGTCCTGGGGGGTACAGGCGTCTGCCTCTAGGGCAGGGCAGAGAGGGGGGGGTCCTGGGGGGTACAGGCGTCTGCCTCTAGGGCAGGGCAGAGAGGTGGGGGTCCTGGGGGGTACAGGGGTCTGCCTCTAGGGCAGGGCAGAGAGGTGGGGGTCCTGGGGGGTACAGGCGTCTGCCTCTAGGGCAGGGCAGAGAGGTGGGGGTCCTGGGGGGTACAGGCGTCTGCCTCTAGGGCAGGGCAGAGAGGTGGGGGTCCTGGGGGGTACAGGCGTCTGCCTCTAGGGCAGGGCAGAGAGGTGGGGGTCCTAGGGGGTACAGGTGTCTGCCTCTAGGGCAGGGCAGAGAGGTTGGGGTCCTGGGGGGTACAGGCGTCTGCCTCTAGGGCAGGGCAGAGAGGGGGGGGGGGGGGTCCTGGGGGGTACAGGTGTCTGCCTCTAGGGCAGGGCAGAGAGGTGGGGGTCCTGGGGGGTACAGGCGTCTGCCTCTAGGGCAGGGCAGAGAGGTGGGGGTCCTGGGGGGTACAGGCGTCTGCCTCTAGGGCAGGGCAGAGAGGTGGGGGTCCTGGGGGGTACAGGCGTCTGCCTCTAGGGCAGGGCAGAGAGGTGGGGGTCCTGGGGGGTACAGGCGTCTGCCTCTAGGGCAGGGCAGAGAGGTGGGGGTCCTGGGGGGTACAGGCGTCTGCCTCTAGGGCAGGGCAGAGAGGTGGGGGTCCTGGGGGGTACAGGTGTCTGCCTCTAGGGCAGGGCAGAGAGGTGGGGGTCCTGGGGGGTACAGGCGTCTGCCTCTAGGGCAGGGCAGAGAGGTGGGGGTCCTGGGGGGTACAGGCGTCTGCCTCTAGGGCAGGGCAGAGAGGTGGGGGTCCTGGGGGGTACAGGCGTCTGCCTCTAGGGCAGGGCAGAGAGGTGGGGGTCCTGGGGGGTACAGGCGTCTGCCTCTAGGGCAGGGCAGAGAGGTGGGGGTCCTGGGGGGTACAGGCGTCTGCCTCTAGGGCAGGGCAGAGAGGTGGGGGTCCTGGGGGGTACAGGCGTCTGCCTCTAGGGCAGGGCTGAGAGGTGGGGGTCCTGGGGGGTACAGGCGTCTGCCTCTAGGGCAGGGCAGAGAGGTGGGGGTCCTGGGGGGTACAGGCGTCTGCCTCTAGGGCAGGGCTGAGAGGTGGGGGTCCTGGGGGGTACAGGCGTCTGCCTCTAGCAGAAAGTTGATCACACTAAATATTTGGGTATATGGCTTGACTCTGAATTATCTTTTCAATACCACATCAAGCACACTGTTAAGAAAATGAACATCAGTACGGGTATTATCTATCGCTCAAGAAATTGCTTTACTTTGCATCACAACTTGCTTTACTTTGCATCACAACTCATTCTGTCAATATTGGACTATGCTGATGTTGTTTATCAAGTCGCCTCCAAGACAAATCTTCTTCCTCTTAATGTTGCATATAATAGACTTTGTAGATTTGTCCTTGGGTGCCCTTTTTTAACTCATCACTGTTCAATGTATGAATCTCTTCACTGGCCATCTCCTACTCTGAGAAGACAGAGACACTGGTTTCAACTCATCTTTAAATGTATACACTTTAATTATCCTTGCTATCTAAAACAGCTAATGGTTCCATTCTCCTCTACCTATCAATTGAGACACTCTGTCCAGCCAGTAAACATTCGATCCAAATCTTCTCTTAACATGTTTAAACATGCCCTGGATTTGCACTTTAAGTTAAGTTGTTCTTGTCTGTGACTGTAACGGTCTCTTTAATGTACCACACTATCACTGCCATTAATAGATCTGTTAATAACTGAAATATACATATATAGCTAATATTTTGTTCCTACCTTGATTCTTTAGCCTGCGTTGGTACTTTTTTGTGGTCCTGTTTTTGGTCTTTCCTGTCCGTTCCCTTGTTTGTTCGAGTGCTGTGCTTATTATGTTATGTCTCATGCTTGTTAAGTTTAATGTTTGTTACTTTATGTTTGCCACTTTAGTATCCTATTGTCTTTGTTTATTATTGTATTTTTGCCCTAGGACCCCCTCGACAACGAGATGGCCCATTACTCCTAATAAAGAATGTATTTATTAACTAGTGCAGGACACGCTCCCCTCCTTGCCCTTAGCGGGGTTTTTCGTGGCTCAGAATGGGTCTTTGGGGGGTGATGAGCACAACATTTTTTGGGGGGAAACCTCCGTTTTATGCTGAGTAGCCTACCAGCATGTATAGACCTATATTCTACCAGCATATATAGACCTATATTCTACCAGCATATATAGACCTATATTCTACCAGCATATATAGACCTATATTCTGACTGAGCTCACTTTTCACAATCGCAGGAAATCTCCTGACATGACACAAAATTGATATGAAACCAACATGTTTAAGATACTGATAACCTGTTAATTAATTAATCTTGATTGCTAGTGGTCCAAACCATGGACAAGCTATCAAACACATTTGGAGAGGATTTTGAATTGTTATTTTTATTCTCAATTTTTAGCATTTTGGCAGTGGTGATTTTCCTTTGGCTCTGGCTAAAATCTCTTTGGGGGCGCCAAAAATGTCTCTATGCAGGAAAGACCCTGCCTTCACCTCTGAACAACCATGACATGAGGCTGGAACCATACAGTAGGAAGACACTTCTCTAAACAGAGAATGATAGCTGTCCCCAGATGTGAAGTGTAGTTAGTACAAGACGCTCTGGAGTCATACTCTGGTATTAGAGTACTGATTTAGACCTGGAGTCATACTCTGGTATTAGAGCACTGATTTAGATCTGGAGTCATACTCTGGTATTAGAGCACTGATTTAGACCTGGAGTCATACTCTGGTATTAGAGTACTGATTTAGACCTGGAGTCATACTCTGGTATTAGAGTACTGATTTAGACCTGGAGTCATACTCTGGTATTAGAGCACTGATTTAGATCTGGAGTCATACTCTGGTATTAGAGCACTGATTTAGACCTGGAGTCATACTCTGGTATTAGAGCACTGATTTAGACCTGGAGTCATACTCTGGTATTAGAGTACTGATTTAGACCTGGAGTCATACTCTGGTATCAGAGTACTGATTTAGACCTGGAGTCATACTCTGGTATTAGAGCACTGATTTAGATCTGGAGTCATACTCTGGTATTAGAGTACTGATTTAGACCTGGAGTCATACTCTGGTATTAGAGTACTGATTTAGACCTGGAGTCATACTCTGGTATTAGAGTACTGATTTAGACCTGGAGTCATACTCTGGGTATTAGAGTACTGATTTAGACCTGTAGTCATACTCTGGTATCAGAGTACTGATTTAGACCTGGAGTCATACTCTGGTATTAGAGTACTGATTTAGACCTGGAGTCATACTCTGGTATTAGAGTACTGATTTAGATCTGGAGTCATACTCTGGTATCAGAGTACTGATTTAGACCTGGAGTCATACTCTGGTATTAGAGCACTGATTTAGACCTGGAGTCATACTCTGGTATCAGAGCACTGATTTAGACCTGGAGTCATACTCTGGGTATTAGAGTACTGATTTAGATCTGGAGTCATACTCTGGTATCAGAGTACTGATTTAGATCTGGAGTCATACTCTGGTATTAGAGTACTGATTTAGACCCGGAGTCATACTCTGGTATTAGAGCACTGATTTAGACCTGGAGTCATACTCTGGTATTAGAGTACTGATTTAGACCTGGAGTCATACTCTGGGTATTAGAGTACTGATTTAGACCTGGAGTCATACTCTGGGTATTAGAGTACTGATTTAGACCTGGAGTCATACTCTGGGTATTAGAGTACTGATTTAGATCTGGAGTCATACTCTGGTATTAGAGTACTGATTTAGACCTGGAGTCATACTCTGGTATTAGAGTACTGATTTAGACCTGGAGTCATACTCTGGTATTAGAGTACTGATTTAGACCTGGAGTCATACTCTGGTATCAGAGTACTGATTTAGACCTGGAGTCATACTCTGGGTATTAGAGTACTGATTTAGACCTGGAGTCATACTCTGGTATTAGAGTACTGATTTAGACCTGGAGTCATACTCTGGTATTAGAGTACTGATTTAGACCTGGAGTCATACTCTGGTATCAGAGCACTGATTTAGACCTGGAGTCATACTCTGGTATTAGAGTACTGATTTAGACCTGGAGTCATACTCTGGTATTAGAGTACTGATTTAGACCTGGAGTCATACTCTGGTATTAGAGTACTGATTTAGACCTGGAGTCATACTCTGGTATTAGAGTACTGATTTAGACCTGGAGTCATACTCTGGGTATTAGATTACTGATTTAGATCTGGAGTCATACTCTGGTATTAGAGTACTGATTTAGACCTGGAGTCATACTCTGGTATTAGAGTACTGATTTAGATTTGGAGTCATACTCTGGGTATTAGAGTACTGATTTAGACATGGAGTCATACTCTGGTATTAGAGTACTGATTTAGACCTGGAGTCATACTCTGGTATTAGAGTACTGATTTAGACCTGGAGTCATACTCTGGTATTAGAGTACTGATTTAGATTTGGAGTCATACTCTGGGTATTAGAGTACTGATTTAGACATGGAGTCATACTCTGGTATTAGAGTACTGATTTAGACCTGGAGTCATACTCTGGGTATTAGAGTACTGATTTATATCTGGAGTCATACTCTGGGTATTAGAGTACTGATTTAGACCTGGAGTCATACTCTGGTATTAGAGTACTGATTTAGACCTGGAGTCATACTCTGGGTATTAGAGCACTGATTTAGACCTGGAGTCATACTCTGGTATTAGAGTACTGATTTAGACCTGGAGTCATACTCTGGTATTAGAGTACTGATTTAGACCTGGAGTCATACTCTGGGTATTAGAGTACTGATTTAGACCTGGAGTCATACTCTGGGTATTAGAGTACTGATTTAGACCTGGAGTCATACTCTGGGTATTAGAGTACTGATTTAGACCTGGAGTCATACTCTGGTATTAGAGTACTGATTTAGATCTGGAGTCATACTCTGGTATTAGAGTACTGATTTAGACCTGGAGTCATACTCTGGTATCAGAGCACTGATTTAGACCTGGAGTCATACTCTGGTATTAGAGTACTGATTTAGACCTGGAGTCATACTCTGGTATTAGAGTACTGATTTAGACCTGGAGTCATACTCTGGTATTAGAGTACTGATTTAGACCTGGAGTCATACTCTGGTATTAGAGTACTGATTTAGACCTGGAGTCATACTCTGGTATTAGAGTACTGATTTAGACCTGGAGTCATACTCTGGTATTAGAGCACTGATTTAGACCTGGAGTCATACTCTGGTATTAGAGTACTGATTTAGACCTGGAGTCATACTCTGGGTATTAGAGTACTGATTTAGACCTGGAGTCAGGGCTGGACTGGGACAAAAAATC
>NC_140236.1:34870845-34875845 GCF_949987555.1 Borostomias antarcticus
GAACCGTTAGGAGAACCGTCTCCTGTATATAGCTGGTCAGGTTAGGAGAACCCTGCTGGTCAGGTTAGGAGAACCGTTAGGAGAACCGTCTCCTGTATATAGCTGGTCAGGTTAGGAGAACCCTGCTGGTCAGGTTAGGAGAACCCTGCTGGTCAGGTTAGGAGAACCCCGCTGGTCAGGTTAGGAGAACCCTGCTGGTCAGGTGAATCACCCAAATGTAATTTCACTACTTCCCTCCTGTGGACCTGTTTTTAATTAAACCAGTTTGATGTATATGTGGCTCCACAGCAAACAGCAGTCAACCATGCTAATGAGCACACCCAGCTGATAGAAACTCACGGAGAGAGAACGTATTAGCCCATGTAATTGAATTCCAGGCCCATAAAGGGAATTTTACAGGCAACACGTTACCCTGTGGGATATGTACTGTACAGCCCAAATGATTTAACCCCACATCAACCACAACATCACAACCAGATCACAACCACTTCGACCGTATCAAGACGGTAAAACCATTCATCCCCACAGATACGAGCGTCACCGAACGCACTGCCGCACCGAGTTACCCGGCAGTCATGGCAATGTGAGCATTTACTAATATCGGCCGTCAATCACGGAGAGTTACGGTCTGGGAGGAAGACGGCTTTTCCCAGCCCGGATACTGTATATCAAGTTGGAACAGATGGTGCTGTTCTGCCATGTAGGAAAGGGTTCTCACTGATGACAGAGATCCACCCAGAAACAGCTTGCGGAGACGCCGCTTTCTCTGACTGGAACACGATGCGATTTCTTGAGCTGTAGTCAAACATTCAATAAAGGCCGAACGCAGCGCACACCCATCCAGCTGCATCACAAGAGGGGGAATTAGAAAGATTTAGCTGAGGTTAACACTTGTTTATCTCGAGCTTACGCCCCACGGTGTACTTCACTACAACAGCGGATGGTTTTTAACTCGATGAGATGTCACATCTTCGCTTCCTGGTGTGCAGTGTTGAAGACAAGGTCGAATGATCTCAAATATTGACATTTTAAATGTACATGCGTACTAGTGCAGTGCCCGTTCCTGAACAGGCCGACTGCTCTGCCTCAGGTATTGCTGCCTGCGGATTTCAACTTCATCCCACTGAGCAAAGACACGTCTAAAAGACGTCTTTTAGATGTATTTTTTGTCTTTTTCGGACGTTCAAAGACATCCAATTAGGAGCCAGAATGATTTTTTTTTTTTTTACGTTCAGATATTGAACCCGTTTTGCACGTCCACAGACGTCTTAGAGGTGTCCAAGCCAGACGTTTGAATATTGAGGGGTCCAGCAGACGTACAAACGGGGTTCAGGACCGATGGACGTTATTAAGACATGATCTGAACGTCTCCCTGACGTTGCGTGTTTGCTGGGATATAGTGCCTGGTTTTTGTAAGAAAATCGAAATGTAGACAGACATACAGAGACTCCTTCCACTAATAGTACGACAAGTTATTCTGCCTCTGTCCCTCACTTGTGACAACATTCATCTGATACGACTAGACAGAGAAGCTAAAGACCCCACCTCACCTGTCTAAACAACTCTGATTGGAGATTACCTCGGGGAAGGGAAGCGGGGGCGGGTACACACGGGGCTGACGGGTGTGTCTCAATAGTGTACAGTGGTTTCCCTTCCTTGACTCCTCTCCTTCATCTGTACCGACAGTGTTTCGATCTGGGAGCAGGGTCAGCCAGAGTGCAACGCTCCTCGAGAGAGAGAGTGTGTGGCGTGTGCGCATGTGTGAATGTGTGGTGTTGTGTGAGCGAGTGTGTATGTGTGTGTGTGTTCCACCCCAAGGCCTTCATCACTATTCAGGTCCTGTCCCCTAGTAACCGAGTGTTAATGTGTGTTTGAGTTGTGTTCTGCTGGTGAATTTTATCTATAAAGGTCCTATTAGCTTACTGAGCGGAACTTACTGGAAGGACCTTAGAGTACGGTGCTCTCAAAAGAACGCCATTTAATGGTTTAACCCTGCCACCCCCCCCCTGCTCTCTCTCCCTGAGATGAACGTGAGCTATCTCTCCTGGAAGACTGGCTTTAGTGTCTGGCAAACGCCACATGAATTCATTATCTCAGCAGATGGCAGAGTGGGTTAGGGGTTAGACATACACACACACATACACACGCGCGCACACACACACACACACACACGTCATAAAGCAGACAGATTGGGGATGGCACTGGCGTTTTGTGGAGGGTGTGGACTCCGTATGGCGGCGAGGAGCGGCCTCTAGATGGGTACGGAGAGGAGAGTTACGGCCGCACTAACTATTCACAGCAGGGGGTGCGGGAAGTCGGACATGTCCGACTTCTGTAGTGGCTCGCATCCAGTTTAAAACTCTGGCGCTAACCTACAGGGCAATGAAAGGAACAGCCCCCTCCTACCTCCAGGCCATGGTCAAACCCTACACCCCCTCCCGACCGCTACGCTCTGCTACCTCAGGGCGACTGGTTGCCCCGTCACTCCGAGGCTCCTGCGGTCGATCGACACGGTCACGGCTCTTCTCTGTCCTGGCCCCGCAGTGGTGGAATAAACTGCCCACTGATGTCAGGACAGCAGAGTCGCAGCCCATATTTCGTCGCAGGCTCAAAACTAATCTCTTCAAGAAGTACTACAACAATCCTCCCACCTAAGCACTTATTGTATTATATTATATTGCACTGTACTTTAGATTGCGATTCATGCACTTTGCCTTCAGCACTAGATTATGCTCTTAGTCACTTGTTTTAGAAAGAAGATGCACTTATGAGTTCTGGCAAGTAGCAGTACATTGGCTCTTCCTACGTTAAATGCAATTATTGTTAGTCGCATTGGATAAAAGCGTCTGCTAAATGACTGTAATGTAATGTCCGCAGAACAGGGCGGAGTGACCAGGTGTCGTGTACGGTCTCCGCAGCCATGGACACGCCTCACTCCCATGACCCCCGACCTCTCGTCTCCCCCCCCCCCCCACAGAGGGCTCGAGCCCCGCACCCTGGTCTAACCGCACACCACGTCACCCAGGACTGTCCCATATATCGGGCACCCAACCGAATGCGTGGCCTGACGGCTGTGAATGATGTAACGGTGACATGGCTCCTGGAGATAGAGATGCCCAGATATATAGCACACATGACCCCTCAGGGGTCATAGCCCCTCGGCCCCGAGCCTGGGGGGGGAGAGGAGAAACAACCGACCTGAACGAAGAAGAAGCTCCGTACCATTCGCTGCTCTCCACCATAGTGTGTCTGTGCTGTAGTGTGTGTGTGTGTGTGTGTGTGTGTGTGTGTGTGTGTGTTCTTCCAAAGGTTTGGTAAAATGTTCAGATGAAAAGGATATACATCTATTTGCGTTCCACAAGGGAGGTGTGTGTGTGTGTGTGTGTGTGTGTGTGTGTGTTTGTGTGTGTGGGATGCTATTTCCCTCCCTTTGTTTGTTCTCTCTCTTGAAAAGTGAATATCCTTCATCCAGACATAAAACGCTGATCAAAGTTGTGCTCGGCTGTGTGAATATGCATCGTCTCTCCGGCCTCTTCCACCCACACACACACACACACACACGCGCACACACACACACACACACACACACACACACACACACACACACACTCCTGAGTCGTTGAGAAGCACTTGGTGTTAGAGGGATCGACCTGCTCTTCCTGCTCTACTACTTTGGGCTGAAAAGGAGGTCGGTCAGCAGCGTCAGCACTCCAGCCACGCCCGCCAACGCCGCCACACAGACCGCGAGGGCGGGGGCGATGGCTTTGAACCCGACTTGGAGCGCGGTACGGAGACTTGGCAGATATTCTGACGGGAGTTGTCCTGTGCATACAGAGCAGGGTCGTGACGAAGGGACTGACAGTGTCTGTTGGGGGAGGGGGGGGGGGGGGGGGGGGGGAGTGGGGGGGGGGGGGGGGGCGGGGGGTTAGAGCTGGATGATTCTGACCAGAGCCCTGCGTTGACGGGTGTGTGAAGACATGGCGTGCCGAGTGTCTGTGGGGGGGCAGAGGAGGGGAGGGAGGGTGTGTGTGTGTGTGTGTGTGTTGTGAATGAAATTCAAGTCTCACCAATGTGTTTTGTTTTCCTACTTGACTGTTGTTCTAAATTTGTCGTTCTTTCCTCTAGAATCAGTCTGTTAAAACTACAAATTGTTCCTGTGTGACATCACTTCCCTGTCTTTGAAATAGAGAGTTTAACATGTTTTTTGAATGATTTTTCACGGTGCCCACCCACATCCATTGTATGACCAAAACGGTGGTAGAGCAATTATCAGACTTTCTCAAAAGTGCTAGTTTTGTCAACGTTTTGATCTGAACCATTGTATATGATCATAAGTAACCTTAAAACAGGGCTAAGCATGCATTTTCCCTTTACTACTCCTTTAACATAGGTAGTCAGTGTACTACTACTCACCAGAACTCACAAGTGCATCTCCTTTCTAAACAAGTGACTATGAGCATAATTTAGTATAATATCTAGTGCTAGTGGATACAGACTCCATCAGATAGACACTGTCCACCTGTTGACCGTTCTGTAGTAAAGATGGTACTAGCAACTGGTACTGGATTTTTCGTACTTGTATGCCTGTAGGTAAGAACAGCATCTTCAAGATGGAGCATATGGTATGATAACCAAAGCTGGATAAATAATAATCACAGCCAATAAAATCATTGGGTTGTGTTTTATGTATTAATCTATGGCCAAGATGGAGAGGAAGTGTAATATGGTCTGTTAATTATTTATTAGGAGGGTATGTTTGATGCCATGTCATGGCCTGTATTACAGAAGTTAGTGGCAAGCAGCTCTCTCTCTCTCGCTCTCCCCTCCTCTCTCTCTCCCTCCTCTCTCCTCCTCCCTCCCTCCTCTCTCCCCCTCCCTCCCTATCCTCTCCCTCTCTGCCATCTCCTGGACAGCAGCATGAAAGGCTGACATCATGATGAGGGTGACCAAGGTTTACGTCGTCTTCATATATCTTTCACTATTTCCATTAAAGTGCCATT
>NC_140236.1:34880845-34895845 GCF_949987555.1 Borostomias antarcticus
CATCATCACATACATACTGTCATCATCATCACATACATACTGTCATCATCATCACATGCAAACTGTCATCATCATCACATACATACTGTCATCATCATCACATACATACCGTCATCATCATCACATACATACTGTCATCATCATCACATACATACTGTCATCATCATCACATACATACTGTCATCATCATCACATACATACTGTCATTATCATCACATACATACTGTCATCATCATCACATACATACTGTCATCATCATCACATACATACTGTCATCATCATCACATACATGCTGTCATCATCATCACATACATACTGTCATCATCATCACATACATACTGTCATCATCATCACATACATACTGTCATCATCATCACATACATGCTGTCATCATCATCACATACATACTGTCATCATCATCACATACATACTGTCATCATCATCACATACATGCTGTCATCATCATCACATACATACTGTCATCATCATCATCACATACACACTGTCATCATCATCACATACATACTGTCATCATCATCACATACATACTGTCATCATCATCACATACATACTGTCATCATCATCATCACATACATACCGTCATCATCATCACATACATACTGCCATCATCATCATCACATACATACTGTCATCATAATCACATACATACCGTCATCATCATCACATACATACCGTCATCATCATCACATACATACTGCCATCATCATCACATACATACTGTCATCATCATCACATACATACTGTCATAATCATCATCACATACATACTGTCATCATCATCATCACATACATACTGTCATCATCATCATCATCACATACATACTGTCATCATCATCACATACATACTGTCATCATCATCATCAAATACTGTCATCATCATCACATGCATACTGTCATCATCATCACATACATACTGTCATCATCATCATCATCACATACATACTGTCATCATCATCACATACATACTGTCATCATCATCATCATCACATACATACTGTCATCATCATCACATACATACTGTCATCATCATCACATACATGCTGTCATCATCATCACATACATGCTGTCATCATCATCACATGCATACTGTCATCATCATCACATACATACTGTCATCATCATCACATACATACTGTCATCGTCATCACATACATACTGTCATCATCATCACATACATACTGTCATCATCATCACATACATACTGTCATCATCATCATCATCACATACATACTGTCATCATCATCACATACATACTATCATCATCACATACATACTGTCATCATCATCACATGCATACTGTCATCATCATCACATACATACTGTCATCATCATCACATACATACTGTCATCATCATCACCTACATACTGTCATCATCATCACATACATACTGTCATCATCATCACATACATACTGTCATCATCATCACATACATACTGTCATCATCATCACATACATACTGTCATTATCATCACATACATACTGTCATCATCATCACATACATACTGTCATCACCATCACATACATACTGTCATCATCATCACATACATACTGTCATCATCATCACATACATACTGTCATCATCATCACATGCATACTGTCATCATCATCACATACATACTGTCATCATCATCACATGCATACTGTCATCATCATCACATACATACTGTCATCATCATCACATGCATACTGTCATCATCATCACATACATACTGTCATCATCACATACATACTGTCATCATCATCACATACATACTGTCATCATCATCACATACATGCTGTCATCATCATCACATACATACTGTCATCATCATCACATACATACTGTCATCATCATCACATGCATACTGTCATCATCATCACATACATACTGTCATTATCATCACATACATACTGTCATCATCATCATCAGATACACACTGTCATCATCATCACATACATACTGTCATCATCATCACATACATACTGTCATCATCATCATCACATACATACTGTCATCATCATCACATACATAGTGTCATCATCATCACATACATACTGTCATCATCATCATCATCACATACATACTGTCATCATCATCACATACATACTGTCATAATCAACGCCATGCTACTGACACAAGGGTCAGACCAGCTGAGGGCCCGTGGGTGGACAAGCTAGTCGGAGGGGGGGTGGGGTGGGGTTGCAGGGGGCAGGTTGGGGGGGGTGGTGGTTAAGTGCCTTGCTCGAGGGCACAGCGGCAGGGCCGAATCCGGCAGAAAGTCCCACTGTTACTGAACCAGCCACTTTTTTGGTACCCCAGGCCCCGCAGGGAGCGGTGAAGACGTCTAACCCGTCCGTTTCAGCACGCCGGGGGCAGAATTAGCACCTGGTTCTCCCGCTCGCGGAGGCGGAAGCGCTGACGGTTGCGCCTACAGGGACGTCCCTCTCAGGGGGGGGGGAGCGAGTTTCACCAGACGCTCCATGATTCACTCAGTTAAGAGGAGCGCCGGGAAGAAGCAGAGGAACTCAAATCATGTGATATGGTGCGACGGAGCAGAACTGCACTGTGGGTACGGCGGTGGAAATATGCTCCGGGTCCCAGAAACCGGTAGCTCCGGTAAGCTCTACCTCCAGGCGCTGTGATTGCGGCGTGCAGGTATTGACCAGCTGGAGAGTTCGCTGGCGTGTGTATCGACCTGGAAGCGCTGCCAGTGGGCCCTCCGGAGAGGTGAGACAGCTCAAGTGAGAATTTCTTATCTTCCACCCTTTAGGTGGTACAATACACATTTGAACCAGATAACCCGCAGCTTCAACACACAAGATAAGGCCGGATCCAAATGAAAACTCTCCTTCACCCCCCGTGTGTGTGTATGTGTGTGTGTGTGCGTGTGTTTGTGTGTGTGTGTGTGTGTGTGTGTGTGTGTACTCGCACCACCTCCTTAAGGGTTCTTGGGGTAATGTTTGGTGATAAGGAAGCTGGAAATGTCCATTGTGACCATAGCGTTGGTATAAAGGTTTGTGTGGAATAGTTCCACATTGATCTTGTCATTCTTTAATGTACCCATTTCCCCTGACCTGACTTGAACCACCCAGGCCCCAAGATACTGCTCAGGAATGGAATATCCAGTGTGCATAGAACATCTAGTGTACATAGAATATCTAGTACATAGAACATCTAGTGTACATAGAATATCTAGTACATAGAATATCTAGTGTACATAGAATATCTAGTACATAGAACATCTAGTGTACATAGAATATCTAGTACATAGAACATCTAGTGTACATAGAATATCTAGTACATAGAATATCTAGTGTATATAGAATATCTAGTACATAGAACATCTAGTGTACATAGAATATCTAGTATATAGAACATCTAGTGTACATAGAATATCTAGTACATAGAATATCTAGTGTACATAGAACATCTAGTGTACATATCTAGTGTACATAGAATAGTGTACATAGCATAAACACATGCAAATTCCAACATGTCCCCCCCAGGTTATTTATTCATGTATTTATTAATATCCATATGTAGCAAGTGCATAATCCATCAGACCAGTATATATCTTATCTTACCCCTATCTGTATACTATGTAGAAATGGTACTTATAGTGTAATTTGTAATTTGTAAATTAGTAATTATTATTAATTATTTGTAATTATTATGTAATTAATTTCACGCAACTCCCCCATCTGGAATGATCAGTACATGTGGTCAAGGTTGATGCAATGTGAAAAAAACATTACATACTAAAGCAACATTTTAGTGGTGAAACACAAAAACACACAAAGACAGCTCTTTTGGGGGAGCTGTGTGAAACATACTGTTAATAAGTGCATAATAAAGGATTTATTAACCTTAATATGCATTGTCTCGCTTTAGATCCACTACTGCAAAATTGCATAATAAGTGCATAATTAACTGTTAATAAGTGCATAATAGCAGTCTATAAACAGTTAACAAGCTTCTTATAAGTGCTTATAAATGTCTTATAATCTTACAATAAACGTGCTTATTATGCTATTATTAAACACTTGTAGTCTTATTTACGCATAATAATGTCTTATAAGCATGTTATAATGATTTATAAGGTCCTTATTACCTATTAATTAACGCTTATTACAGATGGTTACTATAAAGCGTTTCCGTTTAGTTCTACTGTACTACAACAAACACTGCTGATACTGTATACTCATTCTCATACTCAATTGGATTATAGTTTAGTTCTTAACTATATACTATACTTATATTCAATTTGAGATGCATGTGATGATACCATGTATAATCAAAATAATCACAAATTGAATATAAGTATAGTGGCTCTCTTCTGTTATGGCTGAGAAGCAGGCCGTAACACTACAGAGAGGCACAGAGGGGACGATGGAGACAGACAGAAGAGACAGACTGATTAAGCCATCATGGTGAATTCCTCAAGGAGGACCCAGTCATCAACATTAACTTGATTCCTCCCCCTCCACCCGCTGTCTCCCTCTCTTCCCACTCTCTTCCCCTCTCCCTCCCTCTCTCTCCTTCTCTCTCCCTCCCACTCTCTCCGTCTCCCTCCCTCCCTCTCACTCTCTCTCTCTCTCCCTCTCCCTCCCTCCTTCTCACTCTCCCTCTCTCCTTCTCTCTCCCTCCCACTCTCTCCCTCTCCCTCCCTCCCTCTCACTCTCTCTCTCTCTCCTTATCTCTCCCTCCCACTCTCCCTCTCCATCCCTCCCTCCCTCTCCCTCTCTCTCCTTCTCTCCCCCTCTCTCTCCCACTCTCTCTCTCTCTCCCTCTCTCTCCCACTCTCTCTCTCTCTCCCTCTCTCTCCTTCTCTCTCCCTCTCTCTCCCACTCTCTCTCTCCCTCTCTCTCCTTCTCTCTCCGCTTGACTGTTACTCCACTCTGTTTTACTTCCCAGTCACACTCCTCACATTCCCCTGTCTGCCTCTCACACACACACACACACACACACACACACACACACACACACACACACACACACACACACACCCAGTACATTAATACACACAAACTTGCACGTAAACACACATTCACACACATACTGTACATGGATGCACACACCCAAACACACAAATACACACACGCACGCACACGCGCGCACACACACACACACACACACACACACACACACACACACACACACACACACACACACACTCGCCTCCCACTCACAGCTCACAGCCTTTAAGAGACATCTCTCAAGTGACATTCCCTGAATCCCTAATCAATCTCTGGCCCTGCAGCTCTGAGCCCAGACACACTCGACTGGACCAATTTGAGATCTGAGGAGGCTGGAATAGTTTAGGCTGCCCAGTAATACCAGACACACTCCACAAGCTTTACTGGACGAGATCCGAGAATGAGGTTAGCCTACGTGGTAATACCAGGTGTTCTGCATCCTGATGTCCCATATTACGAACCATATCATCTTTTCTCTTCTCTCTCTTACTCTCTCTCTTTTCGTTTCTTACCTCCTCTTCTCTTCTCTCCTCTCTCCCTTCCTCTCCTCTCCCCTCTTTTCCTCTCGTTCCTCTCTTCTTCTCTAAAGTCCTCCATCTTCCTCTGCTTCCAGGGCCTGTCCCCATCAATCTGAGGCCCATGACGTTCTGTCTCCATCAATCTGCGTTCACATGCTCAATCATGCCCCTCTCTCTCTCTCTCTGCTCTCTCTCTCCACCTCTCTCTCCGCCTCTGCTCTTTCTGCACTCTCCATCTCTCTCTGCCTCTGCTCTCTCTTTCCATCTCTTTCTGCTCTCTCTTCATCTCTCTCTCTCTCTCTCTCTCCCACCCTCCCTCTCTCTCTCTCTCCATCTCTCTCTGCCCCTGCACTCTCTCTCCATCCCTCTCTGCTATCCATCCATTTCTCTCTCTCTCTCTTTCTCTCTCTCTCTCTCTCTCTCTCTCTCTCTCTCTCTCTCTCTCTCTCTCTCTCTCTCTCTCTCTCTCCCATTCTAACAGAGATCAGCATCTTAATAACATCTTAATAACATCTTAATAACATCTTAATAACATCTTGCGTTCAGATATTCAAAAGCCCCTTCCCAACCTTCTAAAACCTGGACCAGGGCACACTGCATCCACAGAAGATGGAGCAGTTTCATTATAACCCGGTATGACATTATACCATCTACCCAAGCTCCTCCCAGCCCAGTCCAGCTCAGCTGAGCCTAGCCCAGCCCAACCAAACACAGCCCAGTCCAACCATGCCTAGCTTAGCCTAGCTTAGCCTAGCCCAGCCTAGCTCAGCCTAGCCCAAACTAGCCTAGCCCAGCCATGCCCAGCCCAGTGCGTGTGTGTGTGTGTGTATGTGTGTGTGTGTATGTGTGTGTGCGCGTGTGCGTGTGGAGCAGAGCATGCGGTGTGACAGAGACTGGTTGGACCAGCTGATGGAGTGTACCAGGGTTAAGGGGCCCCAGTGATCGATGCCTGGTCGCCGTGCCAACTCGAGGGGAGCCAGCCCGAACGTGGTGTACGTCACACTCTTAAAAATGAGCTCCGCTGAGCTCCACCGCCCCCCCCCCCACCCCCCGCCAACTGCAGCCAAAAAAACACACATGACAAATGAGGGCTCCCCCCGGCTGCCGCGCTAACAATACCAGACCGGTCCTTGGAGACGGCGAGCCGGGAGACTCGGACTCAGATTCCAGAGCTCCAGCCAGCGGCCCAGAGGACCCTCGACTTCCGAGCCCACGCCCGGGGCGCCAGACAGGGATATTCATCAAAAAGCCAAACCTCGTACCCTAACCCCCTCTGCTACGACACGCTCTCCCGCATGATCTCCACTGCATTGGGACCTCGGTTCGCCTGTCGAACGATGTCAAAATGTAGCTTCAGCATTGGTCATTTTCACAATCCCACGCAATCGTTTATTATGACCCGATTAATATGAAACAATGCCAGCTCTTTTCTGTTATGCAGTCGTCACAAAGAGTCCTCGTGTCACAGAACACTGTGGGGACGGCCTCATGACCCTCACAAGCTCTCTGTGTCCCCGGCGGATTTAACTAATGCACTCCGATATCACCGTGACCCTGGGTCGGCTGAACATCAGCCTGAATGAAACGTTGTGTCTGAGGACCGAGTGGGAGGAAGACTGACATGTTATTTTAACGGGGCGCGCTCAGAATGAAACACAGGCTTGATGCTTGGATGGTGTCCGTGTGAAGAGAACACAAGCCGACCAGGCCTCGGAAGAAAGGCACTTAGAAGACATGCTGATGCAGAAAACAGGGGGCTTTGCTGGTACGTCGTGGCTGCTTGAATCAAGTACAGCTGCCCCTAACCCTAACTACCCCCAGCATGCCTAGCCTAACCCTAACTACCCCCAGCATGCCTAGTCTAACCCTAACTACCCCCAGCATGCCTAGCCTAACCCTAACTACCCCCAGCAGCATGCCTAGTCTAACCCTAACTACCCCCAGCATGCCTAGTCTAACCCTAACTACCCCCAGCATGCCTAGTCTAACCCTAACTACCCCCATGCCTAGCCTAACCCTAACTACCCCCAGCCGCATGCCTAGCCTAACCCTAACTACCCCTCATATCTAGCCTAACCCTAACTACCCCCAGCATGCCTAGCCTAACCCTAACTACCCCCAGCATGCCTAGCCTAACCCTAACTACCCCCATGCCTAGTCTAACCCTAACTACCCCCAGCATGCCTAGCCTAACCCTAACTACCCCCATGCCTAGTCTAACCCTAACTACCCCCAGCATGCCTAGTCTAACCCTAACTACCCCCAGCATGCCTAGCCTAACCCTAACTACCCCCAGCATGCCTAGCCTAACCCTAACTACCCCCAGCATGCCTAGTCTAACCCTAGTCTCGTGATGCCAGACTTTGGCGATCTCCGCTTCCCAAGTTTCTGGAGAGATCGCCATTGAAAATCACTGCTAGAACGGCTCCCAAAAACCAACGCTACCAATCAAAGCAACTGCCTACATCTCCAATAGGGTGAAGGACCCACTTTACTCAAAACGATGTCCTCCAAACAAACTCGAGTGGAGCATCAAAACAAAACATTCACCGCCCCATTAGGAAGGGAAATATGTTGGATCGGTTCTGTAAGGCAGGTTTTTTTCAATCTCGAATTGTTTCCACCCACTTTTAGCAACGTAACCTGGATGAACGTCTTCAGTCTCTAGTTGATTGAACGTTTATAGACTGACCTAACCCTGACCCTAACCATAACTACTTAGAATTGTGTCATTTTATATATTTAATTTTCTTAAATGTCTATTGGAAGACATACATACACACACACACACACAGACAGACACAAGTGCACACAAACAAACACACAACACACTAGACTCCTCCAGGCAGGGTAAATCTCTGTCCGTGGTCGAGGACGTGGCTGACTAGTTTGTGTGGAGCTTGAGAGCGATGTTCAGTTGGATTCTCTGTGGCTGTGTGGATGTGCCAGCTGTGTGTCAACCACACTGTCATCCCCCGAGATCTGAACAACTCCCCTGATAACACAACCCTGGATCTTCAAAGGCTCTCTGACAACACTGTGGGCGTCTGTGTGTGTGCGGGTGAGAGAGAGACAGAGAGAGAGAGAGAGAGAGAGAGAGAGAGAGAGAGAGAGAGAGAGAATGTCTGTATCTCTGTGTGCATTGATGATGTCTCTGTGTTGTGTGTTTGTGTGTGTGTGTTTGTGTGTGTGTGCATGTGCGCGTGTGCATGTTTGTGTGTGTGTCTCCCTTCCAGATGATTCTCCATCTTCGTTATGCAGCAGAGGAGGCTCGTCCATTGAGGTAGGGGAGGACAGTCCTCCTCAGTTTTTGGAGAGAAGAGAGGGATTAAAATATAAATATATGAATTTATTTATTAAGAAATAATATTTAATATCATCTCAGTTTTGTTCATAAAGCAGGTTTTCCTGCTGGATAAAAACCCATTATTGAAATTCTAAAGCTCCAACAGTGACATCTATAACATGCAGCTGGAGGACCCATAGATATCTATGGAAGGGAGGAATTCCTCCCTTGGGCGTGTCCCTTAGGGGTCACGCAATTTTTTCATGCTAATTTGTGAACGCTGAAAAATTACTGCAAGGGAGGACAGTACTCTGAACAGGATTTAATGATTGACATTTTGTTAGTCCAATCACATTCCAGATTCCAGATTTACCACAGTGAGGCCGATTGAGTCGGCGTTGATGTCTGTGTTTCTCTTCCCTGTGCCATTGGAGACTTTTTGTGTGTTCGTAGCTCCATAATATAATACATCCGAAAGTATTATGGGACATATTATACATCAAACTGTTCGTCTATTTGTCTTGAATCTAGCCATCTAAATATCTACAAAAAATACTTTTTGAGCTAGAGCCGTCTGAACACGACAGTTCCACTGGCTGGCTATAGCCGGTAACGTTAGCTACGAGGTGCACGTCCCATAGGCAGGCGCGCAGATTGGCTGGAGGCGCAAACTGTCAACAACTCGTCCAAAACATTTCTAGAGACTGGGTCGCAACACCGGATCGGAGAAATGCACTGAACAGCCTGGCTCCTGCTTGCGTGAGAATTGATCACTTTGCGGTGCTTATTCCTCATCCAGTGATGGATGGGTGGATGGAAAACTTTCAACTGAATGTTCATATTGTTCTGATAATTGTAGGCTATAGCAGCATAAGAGTGGCAGCTTTGACAGCAACCCAAATGAGCTAATCCCATAGCTGTAGGCCATTGTCCAGTTGTCAAATCTATTTGCCAACAAACTGTTTGAGAGCCAGCACACCTCAGTGTCCCCTAATCCAAAACATTTTTCATATATCACCTAACCTCTCCAGCACCTCATCAATATCAATTCTTTTCTCTTTAGAGAAG
Organism: Borostomias antarcticus; assembly: GCF_949987555.1. Classification (NCBI taxonomy): domain Eukaryota; kingdom Metazoa; phylum Chordata; class Actinopteri; order Stomiiformes; family Stomiidae; genus Borostomias; species Borostomias antarcticus. The sequence goes on from NC_140236.1 coordinate 34,890,695, forward strand.
AGTACAATCCATTACAACAACTATTGCTTACAATGTTTTATTGTTGTTTTGTAATATTTTATCATGAATATTATAAATAAATGCTGCATGTAGTTAAATAAAGTGTTATTCAGTTTTTCATAATGCTAAAATTGACTGTAAATCGACATTTTAAAGCTGATATTTCAAATAATAAGTGACTGAGGGAAAGTGCCCCCCGGCGCCCATGTGCGGTTCGCCTCTCTTCCTCCTGTCCTCCTCAGTTTTTTGAATCACCAGCCGCCACTGTTATGCAGTCTCCAAAGCCCTCGGACACAACTCTGTGAAAATGTGATTTCTTGACATCTCCGAGTGTGTCCTCTGAATTCTAAATCACAACCGACAGCTCTAGCAATCAAACCCTGGTGCCCCGGAATGATCCTGACGACCGACTCCCTCTGGAGTTCATCTCAACCCCACCACCCTCCTCCTCCTCCTCCTCCGCTGGCTGAATACTTAACAGCCTGAGTAACACTTCTGCCTGACTCCTCCTGTCTGTCTTTCTTTGACCAATGATGTCTTTCTACCTCCTCTCCTCTCCTCTCCTCTCTTCTCCTCCTCCCAACCCCTCTCCTCTCCTTTTCTCTCCTGTCCTGTCCTCTCCTTCTCTCCTCATTCTTTAACTGCTCTACATCAATAACTCTGGGCTATTGATGTAGAGCAAAGGACGGAATTCATTCTAAATTTAACAAAGCTCTGATTTTCCTGTTGCCGTTGATTAGGGGTTTTGTTTTTGCATTCAGGCCCTCTCTCTCCCTCTCTCTCCCTCTCTCTCCCCCTCTCTCTCCCTCTCTCTCCCTCACTCTCCCTCTGTCTCCCAATCTCTTCTTCTCTCTCCCTCTGTCTCCCAATCTCTCCTTCTCTCTCCCTCTCTCTCCCTCTGTCTCCCAATCTCTCCTTCTCTCTCCCTCTCTCTCCCTCTGTCTCCCAATCTCTCCCTCTCTCTCTCTCTCCCTCTCTCCCTCTCTCTCTCCCTTTCCCTCTGTCCTTCTCTCTCTCTCTCTCTCCCTCTCTCTCCTTCTCTCTCCCTCTCTCTCCCTCTCTCTCCCTCTCTCTCCCCCTCTCTCCCCCTCTCTCTCCCTCTCTCTCCCTCACTCTCCCTCTGTCTCCCAATCTCTTCTTCTCTCTCCCTCTGTCTCCCAATCTCTCCTTCTCTCTCCCTCTCTCTCCCTCTGTCTCCCAATCTCTCCTTCTCTCTCCCTCTCTCTCCCTCTGTCTCCCAATCTCTCCCTCTCTCTCTCTCTCCCTCTCTCCCTCTCTCTCTCCCTTTCCCTCTGTCCTTCTCTCTCTCTCTCTCTCCCTCTCTCTCCTTCTCTCTCCCTCTCTCTCCCTCTCTCTCCCAATCTCTCCTTCTCTCTCCCTCTGTCTCCCAATCTCTCCTTCTCTCTCCCTCTCTCTCCCTCTGTCTCCCTCTCTCTCTCCCTCTCTCTCTCTCCCTCTCTCTCCTTCTCTCTCCCTCTCTCTCTCTCCTTCTCCCTCCCTCTCTCTCCTTCTCTCTCCCTCTCTCCTTCTCTCTCCCTCTCTCTCTCTCTCTCCTTCTCTCTCTCTCTCTCTCTCTCCAAATCTCTCCTCCTCGACTGTCCCTTCTCTCTGCGTTACTTCCCAGTCACAGTCCTCACATGCCCCTGACTGTTTGTTTTTTTTAGTTTCGTTATTAGTTTTAGTTTTTTATTCTTCTGCACTAGCCTCATGAGACCATCGTGATCTGGTGCGCTCACGTTGTTTCACTCCGCATGAAAAACAAACCATCTTGCGCACGTCAGGTTACTTCTGCGCAGGAGCACAGCAAAAAAAAACTAAAAACACATTCAGACACTTTGTATCCACCCAAAATACTAGACTTATGTATGAAATGAAAAAGATGAAAACTAAATACATGTTCTCTATAATTTTAGTTTATTTTAGTTTGTTCTGTAAAGCCTAGTTTTAGTTAACAAAAATTTTAATGTTTTTTCACACCTTGTTTTCGTTTTCGCTATCTATAATAACCTTGACACACACTCACACGCACGCACGCACACACACACGCATGCACTTGCACACACATGCACACGCACGCACGCACGCACTCACTCACTCACTCACTCACTCACTCACTCACTCACTCACTCACTCACTCACTCACTCACTCACTCCAGAGAGCCGCCCTCTGGAAGACAGGAGGAGCTGTCAGAGCACACTTAGCTTGGTGATCAGTGTCTGGAGAGCACACACTCACACATACACACACACACACACACACACACACACACACACTCACACTCACTCTCACACACACACACACACACACACACACACACACACACACACACACACACACACACTCACAGGGCTGACACTAGCTTTTAATAAAGCAACTCGCCATTACACTGGATAATAAATGCTGAGGCCACTTTAACACACACACACACACACACACATACACAAGCAGATACACACACATACACACACGCGCACGCACACACACACACACAAAAAGGCACATACACACGCACGCGCGCATGCTCGCACACGCAAGCACGCACGCTCACATGCACAGAGTTTCGTTTGACTATGATGCTGCACACACAATCGGCACATAAAACCCTCTATTCTACCCAGCATGCATCTGACACACGAGAGCCGGCGGCGAGCCGGCGAGTCTCTGGGACACCACTCCCACTTACACCTGCTGCTGTCTTTTTTGCATTAAAACGTAGCGCCGAGCAGCAGGAGCGGATGCAGGCTGTACATCAATGCTAGCTGCTAACTAGCCAAGCACTGTCAGCTGTGACAACAGCACCAGCTTAGCGGCTATTTATTCCAGGGCTGGAATAAATTGCCGGTCGCAACATGAAAAGGATTCCGCCGCCTATAGTGCCAGGGATCTCCGTCAGCGCCAATTAAGACCCTTCCCCTCCCCTCCTCCCCCCCCCAGGCAGCACGGCGGGGGGGTTGAGGGGCGGGCGGTTGAGGGGCGGGGGCGTAGCCACGTTACCTTGGCGATGGTCTCGTGGAATTTGAAGAGAGGATCCAAGGTCTCGGACGACGCGGCAGAGAACTGGGCCTCGGACAGGAAGCTGGTCTTCTGGGGATAAAGGGAGGGGGAGGGGGGGGGGGGGGGGACAGGATATGGTCGGTCGTCACATACAAGCTCGCCATGTTGATATTCATCGTGTTCGTGCTGCTACTGTACGGAGGACTGTGTTCTCCACGCAGCTCGCGCGTTCCTGCGCTCCTCCGAGCTGCGTTGTATTCGAGCCAGGCCTGCTGTTCAGAGGGACGCCGCGTCCTTTCAGGGCCGCTAGCGCGACACCACCGCACAACTGAACGTTTTGTACCAGCGTCACACACCGGGCTCCGGGGGTGTCCCCCCCCGAACACTGAGGAACACAACTCCCGCCAGCCCAGAGAAGCACAACAGGCTCCTCCCACAGTCTCGGGACGCTGCTCCGTTAGCGCGCAGCAGGGAGCATGAGACTGCAAAAAATCCCCATCTAGAATTGGGAGCGAAAGCACTTTGTTTGAAATACAGCGGTAGCTCTAGATAGAACACAGGACCCTCTCTGCTCCAAGCTAGTCGAATCTTGCCTATCCACCTGAGGAGGAGGGGGGGGGGGGGGGGGGGTGATAGCTTGACATTAGACACACAAGAAACAACCTCCTTTACATTGAAAACACACACACACACACACACACACACACACAGTATCCAGTTAGCCAGAGATACAGTGGATCTACAACACCTGCGTGAGACGAGGCAGTGTCAGGAGACTGCAATGGTGCGTTCGTTTATAACTGGGAGGTGGCAAATTGCAACTTGCTACTAGGAATGATGAAATAAAACGCCGCATGAACTCGCACTTCCTCGTCGCAAATTCGGATGTTTCTCAGCCCCCAGTTGCCGGCTGACATCAATATCATATCATATCATCATCATATCATTCGCTATAGCTCGAATGCACACAGGTCGGAGGTAGGTATTTTGCCACTTGCGACTTGCCAGCTCCGACCACAAAGGAACGCACCATTAGTGGATGAAAGCATTCCCAGGTTTCCAGTCTCCTCTCCTCCTCTGATTGGCTGATGGTGGCCCCGCAAAGAGAGGCATTCTAGCTGAATGCATGTGATGACAGGCCACCATCGGACACCTGGTAATCAGGGATCGGCCATAGATGGATAGCCACGAAGGGCTGTAACCGCTCATCGGTCATCTCAGCTTTTTTAATTTGACACTATAGACATTTAGCAGACGCTTTTATCCAAACCAGTATGATATCTACACTAGTAACAGACTACTTTGTTCTAGGTACGCACCCACGGATTCAAATAGTGTGTGTGGTACCGAATGACCTTGTTTGTAAATGAACGTGGCACCGCTGTTGTTGAGCATGTTGGTTCGGACCACTTGGCTGTGAAAGGTACCGTTTCCCACAGCCTGATGCATGCCTGTAACCAGGCAACCGTGCCTATGAGCACAGCAGGGGGCAGCGGGAAGGTGGTGTTTATGTACTGGGGGGGGGGGGGGGGGGGGGGGGGCGTTTTTGGAGTGGGCACACCTAAGCCTAATGCTCTCCATCTCTGTTGACACACAAGTGTTCTTGACACCCTGGTGTGCGCGCACACTCGTACACGCACGCACGCACACACACACACACACACACATACCACTAGCAGAGGGGCAGAGAGAGGGGCCGCCAAGCCCACTGGCGTCCTACCTGAACCAGCAGAGGGCACTCTAGGCAGAGAAGGCATCCCCATGTAGGCCTAGATTATCCAACACACAGAGGACTACCCTATAAACACACACTGTATCTAGTCTGTCCAACACACAGAGGACTACACTATAAACACACACTGTATCTAGTCTGTCCAACACATAGAGGACTACACTATAAACACACACTGTCTAGTCTGTCCAACACACAGAGAACTACACTATAAACACACACTGTATCTAGTCTGTCCAACACATAGAGGACTACACTATAAACACACACTGTATCTAGTCTGTCCAACACACAGAGAACTACACTATAAACACACACTGTATCTAGTCTGTCCAACACATGGAGGACTACACTATAAACACACACTGTGTCTAGTCTGTCCAACACACAGAGGACTACCCTATAAACACACACTGTATCTAGT
>NC_140236.1:34900845-34933345 GCF_949987555.1 Borostomias antarcticus
GACCACGCTAACGTCGTCAGTTTAAGCCGACACCACGAGGGAGAGAGAGAGAGATAGAGAGAGAGAGAGAGAGAGTGTTAGCAATCACAATTGCACTGCCTTGTGCTGTATGCTTTGGCAATAATGGATTTTATTTGGTTATGCCAATAAACCTTCATTGAATTGAATTGAGAGTTGAGAAATAAACAGTTGTGAGGAACAGACCATTCCCAGAGCTTGCTCTCAGACGCCCACACACTCACCCAGATGCTCAGTGTCTATCTCATTTCATTTCAATTTTTGAAATCATTTCAAAATGTATACTCGTGAAACACTGAGGGTTCCCTCATTTACAGTGATGACACATTTTACTGAGTGGCTTTGTGTGTGTGTGTGTGTGTGTGTGTGTATGTGAGTGAGTGAGTATGTGAGTGAGTGAGTGTGTTGGGACATCACCCCACAAAATGGACACCAGCCACAGGACTACAGCTCCCATAGATTAGATTAGATATTTTAAGGATCCCCCTAGGGAGAACTTTGGCATTTCAGCAGTGGAAAAGCAACAGAGGAGAGTTGACTGAGCACACCTGGCTGATTGGGGCTGATTGGGCACACCTGAACCGAGTCAGCAATCAGTCAGGGAAGGACTGGTGAAGGACCGACCAGCCAGGAGAACTATGGTTCACACAGCAGGTCTTAAAGGAGTACTAAAGGGAAAATGCATGTTTAGCCCTGTTTTAAGGTTACTTATGATCATATACAATGGTTCAGATCAAAACGTTGACAAAACTAGAACTTTTGAGAAAGTCTGATTGAGTCTAATTGCTCTACCACCGTTTAGGTCATAGAATGGAAGTGGGTGGGCACCTTGAAAAATCATTCAAAAACATGTTAATCTCTCGATTTCAAAGACAAGAAGCTCACCGAGGGGGTAATTGGTGTCCGTTGGTGTTCTAAACGCATGTTAGCGGGGCTAAACACACGTCAGCCGAGCTAGGTAAACCCAGTGATAGCTAGTCACAGCACCAGTAAAAACTACTGTATGCTTGCAGAACGTAGCTAGCTAGCCGCAGCACCAGTAAAAACTACTGAATGCCTTGTAACGGCTTCACCAGCGGGACACCAGTAGGGTACGTCCCGGGGGGCTGTGCTAGTGGGGTTCCGCACTGTGGGTCGGCAACCTCGAGCAGCAGCAGGGAGGCTAAATTAGCCATTAGCTAAAATAGCGGGGAAAACTGTGCTTTTATCAGGTTCCGCACTGTCGGTCGTCAACCTTAAGCAACAGTTAGCTTCACAAGCGCTCTTCGACTGGAAAACAGCAACCAAAACGACCACTGAATCCGCCTGCGAGCCGTTAAGCGACACAGTACCTTTAGAGTTGGCCACTCAAACGTAGGTTCACACAAATCTTCATGAAGAAAGCGAGAATGACGTTTGGCGCGGTGACGCAGGTATATAACCTGGGAGGGCGGGGCCTCCTGTCACGCTTTGCTAGTCTGTCCAATCAGGACGGACGTTGTATAAAAGCTTCCGTCGTAGGGTCCGCGCAAGCGCATCCCATAGGTGAAACATTGAAACTAATGTTTGAAAGAGAACCTCTGTACATCTCGACACTCCCATAAGATATCCATTAATGTGCCAACCAACCACCTCACCACAGAATGTACAGCAAGCGTGAGGGGCCAAGCCCATCAGGTGCCTCTTGCGTGGTGTTAGATATGTTCTGTGGCAGACATTATAGCGGATTCGTTTTTAGAAGCCCCTAAAACATTATCCCACATCACCTCCCATTCAATGGCCCTTGACGTATGTCATTCTCCCATAGCCTGAGCCCTGGTGATTTAGCAGAGGTCTGTGCCATTATTTATTGTTTATTGGCAAGGATCCCAGTTAGCTGATGCCACGTGACGTCAGCTAGTCTTCCTGGGGTCCGTTATTTTTATTTTTTTTATTTTTTTTACAACATTCACATGATAAAAATGCAACTTAGTGCATTACATAAACCAAGTTAACACACATTCACACAATAACACAACATACAGTAGCAAGATAAAAGAAAATAATACATGGCTCTACACTGTCATCATGGGCTCTCTAATAAATGAATAAATGAATGAGAAGGTCATAGACACCGAGACCTTCCCCCTTTGAGGTGCTCTACCTATCAGGAATGTCATTCATTCCTGCATTCCGGCGGTCCCTGGGCGGAATGTCATTCATTCTCGAGTTGAGGCACAGCTCAGGGATTCCTCTGGGGAATCCTCGTGTCCATTTCAAGCCCCACCTGCCTTGGGATGAGACACCGGAGTTTATCCGCTGGTCATGGCCGAATGGGATTATTTAATTTAATTTCAAACCTTTATTTATATTCGTATAGTACTGAGGTTTCCCTCATTTACGGAGATGACGACTTTACACAGAGACAGAAATCAAATCAACAAAACAAATGCAATGTACAATAATAATAATAATAATAATAATAATAAGTACATAGGTCTAGAGCCATGGACTTAAACTCTCTCTCTTAAACTCTGAAGGAAGGACCTCAAGCTTTATAATCTGTTGTAAGGTATCCAAGTATAAGGAGCATCATGGAAAAAAGCAGCCCTTCCCAATTTCAGAATGCACTCGAGGAATCCTGAGAACAAGCCAATCATTAGATTCTGGGTCTGGTAGGTGCCAATGCTCCAGTCCAACAGAGACGAGATGTAAGGTGGAATTTTACCAATAATGGCTTTGAAAATAAACAAATACCAGTGATAGTTACGCCTTAGAGAAAGAGATGACCAGCCCACCTTATGATAAAGAACACAGTGGTGAGTCATATCCATCACCTGTAATAAATCTTAGGGCGGAGTGGTAGACAGAGTCCAAGGGTTTCAAGGTTGTCACGGAAGCATGTCTATAGATAGTGTCACCATAGTCTAATATTATGGTCAGTTCCTTGCTTTTGTGCCACGGTCACCCGCACGGCCGCTCTTGGACCGCTTTGTAGTCTGGCAGGAGAAATGTTATCTGGGAGGATGTCTAAAGCATGTTCAGATAGAGAGGCTACTCCATTCAGTTTCGCTGCTCTCCACCGTCCTTCCCGGGCATTATGGAGACCAGGGGGGAATGGCCATCGGGAGCACCAGGAATTTTCCCGGTGGCCTGGCGCACCAACTGGCCTGGCCCGCGGTGAATTGCCTGCCCCCGTCAACAAATCGCGCAGCACCCCCCCCCCCCCCCCCCCCCTGAAGGTGTTCCATCTCACCGAGTCGGCTCAGCTCGTGGCCTGACTGGGGCTACATTTCCCGGCACGAAATATTCACCCAGTCCGGCCCTGATGGAGACGGTGATGCCAGGGTCCCGTCAGGGCTGAGGCGTGAGGGGTTTTATTCTATTCTATTCGCTACTTCCTGGTGCCGAAAAAGACGGGTGGCGTGAGACCAACTTGGGGCCTCCACCACACAAAGCAAAATCGGAGTTCCACATGCTGACGGCGATTTGTGCCCCAGCATACTTGGCACGATGTACCGATCGGCATCGGAGGTACCTGCGCTTGGAGTTCCATGGCGTGGTGTATAAGTATACCAGGCGTCCGTTTGGGTATGGTCTTGCCCCCTGGACTCTATCTGTGGGGAGTGAGCGCTATGGCTGCTGCTCCGGCCAGGCAGTATAGATAGGGCGGCGGTATGGCTCAGTTGGTAGAGCGGGTCGTTCAGTGATCGTAGGGTCGGTGGTTCGAATCCCGGCTCCTCCTGACTACCTGTCGAAGTGTCCTTGGGCAAGACACTGAACCCCAAATTGCTCCCAATGAGCAGGCAAGCACCTTGCATGGCAGCTGCCGCCATTGGTGTGTGAATGGCGCTCCGGGCCAGTGTAACAACTGGATGGGGAGCGCGTTACAAATGCAGTACCTATACCTACCTACCTTATAGATATGTCTGGTAATACACCTCCACCACACTCAGGCAGTGTTATACAGTCTGATTGCAGCTGGCACAAAGGAACACCTCAACTGCTCCATATTGCACCTGAGTAGGATGAGCCTGTGGCTGAAAGTGCCCCAGCTCGTCATAGAGGGGATGGGAGGGGTTGTCCAGAACAGACTTTATCTCAGAATGTCAGGCGAGAAGAAGAAGAAAAATACAACAGCACTATAACACAAATGCCTCTTAGCTTTCTTTTTTTTCTTCTTCCCCCTTCCGTTCCTCATGTTCACCTTCTCTTCAAGAGGAGAATGTGAAAGTCTCATTAACATAACTAAGGACAAACGGAGTATTTCTCCAGAGTCTGCTCTTCTCCCAGCGGGTCTCTCCTCCTTCTGTCTCTCCGGTTCTGGGTCTGGGTTCCTGGACCCCCGGCCATTTTCGAGGCCTGTGCAAAATGAAAGATATGAAATCGCAGACGAGATCAATCTCTGTTGGAACACTGAGGTTTGCTCCATGCTGCCTGCCTACCTACCTAACATGCCTACCTACCTACCTACCTACCTACATGCCTACCTACCTAACATGCCTACCTACCTACCTACATGCCTGCCTACCTACCTACCTACCCACCTACCTACCTATCTACCTACATGCCTACATATCTACCTACCTACCTACATATCTACCTACCTACCTACCTACCAATTAATCAATCAAGTTGGATTTATATAGCGCCCTTCAGGATACCCAGAGCGCTTTACAGAGTCCAGTATTCATTCAGACACAGTCATACCGGTGGGTGTAAGCTACATCTGTAGCCACAGCTGCCCTGGGGCAGACTGACAGAAGCGTGGCTGCCAATCAGCACCTACGGCCCCTCCGACCACCACCAACATTCAAACGTTGCATGTGTTTATGATGGTGGGGGAAGCCGGAGTACCCGGAGGGAACCCACGCAGGCACGGAGAGAACATGCAAACTCCACACAGAAAGGACCTGGAACGACCGGGATTCGAACCCAGTGCTAACCACTGAGCCACCGTGCTGCCCGCCTACCTACCTACCTACCTACATATCTACCTACCTACCTACATGCCTGCCTGCCTACCTACCTACCTACCTACCTACATGTCTACCTACCTACCTACCTACCCTCCTACCTACCTACCTACATGCCTATCTACAGTACCTACGTACCTACCTATCTACATGCTTACCTACTTACTTACCTACTTAACCTACTTAACACCAACAAGTGAGGACAGGACTGGTGCTCTGCCATCCCTGGACGTACCTTGAAATTCTCCTCTAATCTTGAAAGAGAAGGAAGGAGGGCCATCGCGAGAGCCAATCACAGCCAGGAGACAGCGGTTAGAACTTTGATTGAGCTCTGTGGGTATTACGCCGAGCCTAACCCGAAATGTCTCATATTGTATCATTGCATAGTTCACAAATCCCTTGAAAGTTCACATTCACGTTCAAGTTCACATCACATCCCTCGATAGTTCACATCCATTGAAATCCTGTCTGTTTCTTCAGCAACTTTAAGGGTGAGAGAGAGTTCGACGGAAGCTTCCAGAACCTCCAGCACTCGCGGGTACGCCGACATGTCCACCAGGCCGTGTTTCTCGGACTGATAATCGATTCCGATCTTGCAACCGCAGGGACCCAGACCCAGACAGTTGATTGGACAAGCCATCTGGCGTGGGATGCGTCACGCAGGCCAGACGGAGAGGATCCTGGGAAGGCTCCCTGAGCTATCACTTCCTGTTAGTGGATAGGATGGAGGGAGCTGTGGAAGAAGTGGGGGCCATATAGAAGCCGGGTGTAGTACACTACACTGTGTCTGTCAGCTGCTAACTGACATGAACGTCAAGCTATGTCTGCAATTTTACTTTTACCATCATAAGGAATAGCTGGCACCGGCAGAAATATGTATTTTTGCTGGAAATGCAGTTCTAATATACTGTTTTTGAGTCTTTATCTATAATTTCTCTGACCTGATGCTGAAATAAAAAAAGGTTAATTGGGAAAGGGAATGGAGGAGGTAGTTATTAGTCTCAAACTAAGAAAAATATTCTATTTCTGCACAGTAAACTTTCACACTGACACCTTCTCCCTTCTCCTGAATTCATCTAATTTGAACTGCAACACACCCACAACAACACCGACACTCACACAGTAAACACATACTGCCGGCACAAAAAAAATAAAACGCACATACTGCATAATGAAAGCAGGTGCCTGGGAGCCAGTGCAACGTGTCACCTCCGATGTGCAGGCGTGTGGTCAGACGAGTCCTCCAGCTCTTCCTCGCCTCGGAGGTGCAGGGAGGTGGAGGAGAGCGTGGAGGAGACCTGGCCCCAGACTGCTACCCCCCCCACCTCCTCCCCCCACCTCCTCAGCTCCTCTGCTCTGATGCAGCGTGATGGCTGGGAGGCCAGGGAAAGGTTACGTCCATAGCTTTAGGCGCCCCCGTGTCACAGGGCGGCTGGGGGAGGGGCCAGACGTACACACGCATGCAGGGAACGTGCCATCGAACGACACGCCAGGGGAGGAGGGAGGGAGGGAGGGAGGGAGGGAGGGAGGGAGGGAGGGAGGGATGGAGGAAGGGAAGGAGGGAGGAAGGGAATGTGGGAGGGAAGGATGGAGGTAGGGGAGGAGGGGTTTGTGTTTAGAGTTTGTGTTTATGAACTTATTTCTCCTTACTCAGCCATCAGAATGCAGACTAATGTGATAGAGCAGAACAGGATCACCTGGAAATGTGATAATGATTTGCCACTGAAATGTGATAATGATTTGCCACTGAAATGTGATAATGAGTGGGGACTTTTTATAGAAAGCTATTTTCGAATTCATTTATTGCAGTTTTAGCATTTCATAATGCCAGCAGCAATCAAACCCACCACCGTAATGTGATTTCAACCTAACTAGCAATTCAGAGTGTTGAAATAATTTACATTTCAAGACTCCCAGCATGCAGCATTACACATTAAACCTATGGTGGTCACCACATGACAAAGAACGGAGCAGACAGTTAATTATTTCAAGTCAAAAAGGTCAAGCTAGAACAGAGAGAGAGAGAGAGACCGAGAGAGAGAAAGAGAGAGACAGAGAGAGAGAGAGAGAGAGAGAGAGAGAGAGAGCAAGAGTGGTGATACAGTACAATACTCCCTCAAGACCTTCAAAGCATCTCTGACTTCAAAATCAGCTTCGCTTCTGGCAAACGTTTAACAAGATACCATCTCCCTCCTCTTCAAAGTTAGATAGAGTTATTTCAGGAGAGGACGGCAGGGAAGGAGTGTGTGTGTGTGTGTGTGTGTGTGTGTGCTTGTGAGAGAGAAAGAGAGATGGAGAGACAGAGAGAGGAAGAGAGAGAGGAGGAGAGAGAGAGAGAGAGAGAGAGAGGGAGAGAGGAGGAGACACAGGGAGAGGGGGGGGGGGAGGAAGAGAGAGGGAGAGGGAGAGGGGGAGAGAGAGGAGGAAGAGAGACAGGGAGAGAGGGGGAGAGCAAGGGAGAGAGAGAGGGGGAGAAAGAGGAGGAGGAGAGACAGGGTGAGGGAGAGAAAGAGAGAGGTGAGAGAGGAGGAAGAGAGATGGAGAGAGAGAGAGAGGGAGAGAGAGGGGAGGAGGAGAGACAGGGGGAGGGAGAGAAAGAGAGAGGTGAGAGAGGAGGAAGAGAGAGGGAGAGAGAGAGAGGGAGAGAGAGGGGAGGAGAGACAGGGGGAGGGAGAGAAAGAGAGAGGAGGAGAGAATGTGTGCATGTTATTTATTGCCACCGAAAGCAACCAGGCTCTTGACAAGCAGGTGTGGAGACTGAGGATGCAAACGTGAGATGACTCCATCAGCCTTTCATCAGAGAGAGGTGTCATTCAGGTGACGAAGGGAGGGGGGGGCTAGTGACAGGTGTCACATATGATAGGCTCACTGTGACACGTGGCGCGGTACTTTAATATCACCCGCAGACAGCCGGGTCACATTTGATTCTGGAATACTACGTGTCAAAATGAAGCCATTAAAATGACATGTTTTCACACCCGTGTGAGAATGATTATGTCCGTGACCCAAATCTCAGCCAAGCATCCGGAAATTCGCGGCGACATTCTGAGCAACCTTCCGCGAGGAGAGACGAACACGCAGCCGGTGGCCTTATCGCGGCTACATGTTCGATCGTGAACATGTAACACAGAACAGATTAGGGAAACGTGTTTCTCCGGGGCCACGGAGGGACCACAGATACAGGAAGTGGACTGTGGCGGCGATGTGCTTCGTGAAGACCTCTTGAGCAGGTGAACTACTGCTCTCCGAGCCTCCGGGGGTCACGGGAGCCGCGAAGAAAGCATTAGCCTGCGGTTGGATGAGGGTCACGGATCGATCGCTGCTTATCTCTCTCTGTCCAGCCAATCGGTCTCTATTAGTTACGTCTCCTCTTAGGGAAGAGAGCTGAGTCTGTCTCTCTCTCCCTCTCAGTAATGGTGCCAGATGTAGATATATCAGTTGCAGCTACCTGGCTTATTCTCTGGAAACCATAGAAGGAGGAAACATCCTCGGCTCTGCAAAGCAAAGACGGCTTTGTAAACTCCCCAATGGGCCTGGAGGAGGAGTCAACAACCGCACACGGCAAGGATGGAGGGAGGGATGGGGGGTGGAGGGATGGAGGGAGAGAGATATGGAGGTATGGAGGGAGGAGATGATGTATGTGTACTTGAGAATCCACATGGGGCAAGGGGAAACAGCTGTTTAGCGAGAGAACAAATGAGCATCGGACTGTGTTCCTGTCACAATCACTGTGGTTCCGGTCCGAGGAACATCTGGCCGTCTCTGGACATGCAGTGGTGCTGCCCGTCTGGGGACGCCGGGCTGAATATAGCTGCCTGCAAGACATCCTCAGGGGCTGCTACTGTAGCTGATCATCTACCCATATTCTCGGAAATATCACAAGCTCTCTGGAGCAATTGTTGTTATTGGATTGTCAATTTAATTACAGGATCTCGAGGGTCTTTTATTAGCCACACGGCAGTGATATACACAAGTACACGTGATGAGTGGCGACACGCGCGCGCGCTTCTGCTGTCGCTAGTGGAATTTATCCTCTGCATTTCTTCGATCGAAGCTGCCCTCCTCCAGGGGCAGCTCGGAGCAGTGGGCAGCCTCATTAGTGGTGCCCAGTAAACTGTTCAGCCTGCAGATATAGGCCTACAAAGTAACACTGCAGATGTAGTAGGCCTACAAAGTAACAGCATTTTCATTTTTCGGAAAACTGACTTAGAGCTCGGCACTCGTTGCCAAGGAGAGAAAAGCAGCACATAAGCTCCACAGCGGAAGTAGACCAGTCTGTGTCTAGAGAACCATATCAAGGTGAAGGGTCTGTGACTAGAGAACCGTTTCAAGGTGAAGGGTCTGTGACTAGAGAACCGTGTCAAGGTTAAAGGTTTGTGTCTAGAGAACCATGTTATAATGAAGGGTCTGTGACTAAAGAACCGTGTTATGGTGAAGGGTCTGTGACTAAAGAACCGTGTTATGGCGAAGGGTCTGTGACTAGAGAACCGTGTTATGGTGAAGGGTCTGTGACTAGAGAACCGTGTTAAGGTGAAGGGTCTGTGACTAGAGAACCGTGTCATGGTGAAGGGTCTGTGACTAGAGAACCGTGTCATGGTGAAGGGTCTGTGACTAGAGAACCGTGTCATAATGAAGGGTCTGTGACTAGAGAACCGTGTCATGGCGAAGGGTCTGTGACTAGAGAACCGTGTCATGGCGAAGGGTCTGTGACTAGAGAACCGTGTCATGGCGAAGGGTCTGTGACTAGAGAACCGTGTCATGGTGAAGGGTCTGTGACTAGAGAACCGTGTCATGGTGAAGGGTCTGTGTCTCGGGGATTGTGTCATGGTGGTATCTCTACCTCTTCAGCTGCGGCCTGCTGGAAGGCAAACTCTGTGGTGGGGACAGCGATCTGGTTGGCAAAGAAACGGACGTCCCCAGGGAACTGCAGAGAGCTGACATTTGGTCCTGGACAGTTTCCACCTCGAATACAACTCAGCAGCTGCCTCTGAAAGGTGGAGAGAGAGGGGGGGGGGTGCCAAGAAAGCGTGATAGAGATAAGTAGGGGTGGAGAGAGGGGGAAAGAGGGGGGGGGGGAGAGAGAGAGAGAGAGAGAGAGAGAGAGAGAGCTTGAGAAGTGTAATCACCTCAGAAAAAGGTGCCTCACCAGTATGACAGTGATGTTAGACTGAGAGACTGAGAGAGACAGACAGAAGGAAAGACACACAGTCCTCTCATTATAAATATCAATCATTCAATATCCTTTATTTAACCAGGTATAAAACTAATTGAGATTAAAATCTATTTTCCAAGAGTGACCTGGCCAGGTCAGATAGTTTTTGTGTAATCCTGATTCAAGAAATGAATAGAGGTGAAAACATTACCTCTCGCCCTGCGCTGTCACTGGGGCTGAGGTAACAATACACACACAAACAGTACATAAAACAACAATAACAACAAACAACAAACAGTACACATAGAGCACAAGAATACACACAAACAGTAGACAGAATACAACAATACACAAACAGTACATACAGAATACAACAATACACACAAACAGTACACACAGAACACAATACACACAAACGGTACATAGTACAACAGTCACACAAATATGAAATTACAGTAGAAGCAATTACAATGGCCAAGAGAACAATTTTCTCTGAATTTTACAATGGACTTAATCTCCCCAGATAGTTTCAGGTCCAGGAAGAAGAGGCAGCAAATTTGAAAGCCTTTTCATGCAATTCAGTTTAAACTCTTTGGATCTTTATCTGTAGGACATCCTTAGAGCATAGGCCTTAATGACTGTTTCTACCCATGTTTACAGTATACACACATACTGTATGCAGGAACCAGCCCGATAGTCTGCAGACAGATAAAGATAGACACTTTGCAGTAGCATAGAGTATAGTGATGTATACGATAACCTTAACCATTGGTATACAGTATCCAATTTCTTTAGATACTGGTCAGGTGTGTTCATAAAGAGCCCCATCTCCATAGTCCAACAAAGGTATAAAAGTTGCAGAAATCATGTTTTGCATTACATTAGACTACGTTAGTCATTAACAGTTGCTGATGCTTTTATCCAGTCTTTGAGTCTGAAACATTGTTTGTGAAAGGAAGCTCTTCAAACGGGGAAAAGTGGAGTTTGAAGATGTAAGTTTTTTTCTCTTTATTTATAATCATATTTTGGTTTACTGCAGCTGTCCCTCCCGCGTCCGAGCAGATGTGATGTTGAAGGCGTTTGGAAACAAACTCCATCGTGAACAGGAGAATGAAAGAAGCACTAAGCACGAGTCCCTTATCATACGTTCTCTTATCATACGATCTTCATCTACTATAAATAATAAACCCACATGCAAAATGGAGGCCAGCCAACATAAAGACGTGTAAAGACGTCCATTTGAAAAGGGTGAGAGGAGGAGGAGGGGGCATAAGAGACAAAATAAGGATAGACAACAAACAAACACAATAGTATAAAAGAAATAAGAACAAAGATGAGACCTTTCTCACTAGTCAAGGAGTTCACTCCTCTGAGTGCAGAGATAAAGCCTGGTTAGCTGTGAAGCTGTGCTCGGCCGTTTATTGGAGGTGAAAGATCACTCCAGACAGAGCGTGTTCTTCTAGAATGTTCCCGTCACCAGATTGCAGAAGGCTGGCCATTAGCTCCTAGATAATGATCTAGCTAACATCCAGGGAGGAAGGGGAAAGTTAGACAGAGAGGGAGAGAGAGAGCGGGAAGGAGAGAGGGAGGGAGAGAGAGAGAGGGAGAGAGAGAGCGGGAGGGAGAGAGAGGGAGGAAAGGAGAGAGAGGGAGGGAGGGAGGGAGAGACTATTGGTAATTATACCAAGCGAAGCCGCTCCTCCCAGCACCAAGAATCAATATTTAATTTCTTTGTCTGCTATGATAAGAAGAGAGTGAGTTCATTGTTTATATGTTTGTGTTTAAATGATCCTGCGGCTGTGAAGAGAGCAGCTTGAAGAGAAGCCAGACTAGATCAGCTGTGGGCCATCCCTCATACACACACGCACGCACGGACACACACACACACACACACGGACACACATGGACACACACACGTACACCTCCTTCCTGTTGCTACACATACACACACACACATCTCCCTCCTGTCGCTACACACACACACATGCATACACTCAGAAGTATGAAGTCTCCGACGCAACTTCAGGCGAGGCACCGACGTCAAGGCTGGGCTAATCCGCAAAGGCTAATAAGTCACACCGCGCATGTATTTAAGCCGTCAAAACATGTTCGCTCTTGCCATTACTGCTGATAGCTTGCTATCTGCGTGCTCGCACGCTGCCGCATGCTCGCTGCTTCCGAGTTCTCTGCTCTTGCGTTCGTGATTATGTTTGTGTTTGGTGCATTTTGCTCATCCTGCTGCCCGCGATGTCCTCTCCGGTCCGTGGTTTGGGGGGTCCGTTTAGTGGCGTTGTGGAGCGGCCGGTTTCGACGATGGCTATGCTAGCTAGCTAGGTCACGTTAGCCGACTGGCTGTCAGCTGTGTCCAATCCTAGTTTTTGTTCTGGAAGCGACAATGATGATGCACCTTTAGCAGTTGTTGCAGTCTGTTAGCTTTTTAAATAGTTATGGTCGGTGGCGTTAGGCGACCGATATGGTAACTTTAGGGCAACGTAAGTAAAATTGTAGGTCGTAATCTAATTCATACAATGATTATGCTCTCCAATCTGCTTTGTGTATGTTATGATGCAAATATGCTGACGACAAGCTAGCTTGCTACCGTTAGGGTAATCCTGAACTTGACCATGCACCGGTAGGGCAGGTCATACTATTTTTTTCCCCCAAATCAACTGAGGGGGTGTCTATTTCATGTGTTTTTCAACCAGGAATTCAAATATGTGATAGGACCATTTCTACCTACATCATTTTGTATTTGTAAACTGCCACTTATACCATTTTGAACCTCTTTATAAGATATTGAATGATATAAGGGAACTAATTTTGCCAAAACCAAATCCGAAATAAATGTACATATTTATCAACAGGTTTTACATATTTACAGAATGTTTTTCACTTCCAAACATCAGTTTCTTACTTCCTGAATGTTGCCAGTTTGCACAAATCCTGCCTCGAAAACAGTTTTTGCATTTTGTTGCTGCAAGCTGGATATCAATCCTTAACCATCTGTCTTCTGTTCATATCTTAAGGCATGAGGCAGTAAAACTATTTTTAATTAGGAACCTGAGGAACTAGTAGATAACAAAATTAGATGTAAAAAACCTTGTTTTACATACTGTACTTGTTAATGGATTAGGAAATGGTAAATGTTGGGTAAACAGTTGTCACATTTTGTTGCTACAAGCTGGATGTCAAACCTTAACCATCTGTCTTCTGTTCATATCTTAAGGCATAAGGCAGTAAAAGTGTGAGAAAACATACTGTACTTGTTAATGGATTAGAAACATATTTTCCTTGTACTTACCCAATGCCCATAAACCTTTTCAAACTGCCAACAAACATTCTCTAAATGACCCTTTTGTGTTTCTTGTTGCAATGGTTGATATCTGAGAGAAAGTAAACCAACAGCAACCTATTCCAATAGCAACAGAATTCTAGTGAAAATGTCTATTGTTAGCCTGAGCTACCAGTAAAGGAAGATAGCGGTCCAATGTGCTCTGAGGAGCAGAGGGAGAGGATTGAGGGGGTGAAGAGAATCTTGGCCATCAGGGGAGAGGGGGGCCCAGACAAGAATGAATCAAAGCGAGATTTGTGCAAACTGGCAAATTTCAGTAAGTAAGAGACGTTTGGAAGTGATAAACATGCTGTCGTGGTTGTGCAAATTTAGCACTTATTATATAAAGGCATAGAGTAATTGTTGCGTGAAACACATGGATGTATTAATAGAATTCCATTCACTGACTGGTTCGGAGGTGGGGGCGCGTTGGGCCGTGCCGTCTCGGCGGTTCCGCGTCGTCTGGCGTCTGTCCGGTGGCTTTCGTGCGTGCGCAGTCGTGCTTTTCTGAGAGGAGTGCGGCTGCGTCGGTGCGGGGGTCGCCGGGCATTCATGGTGCGGCGCGGGGTTTGCCAGGATGGCGTGGTTCGGTAGGCCTTCACTTTTGAGTTCGAACCCTGAGGGCTTGGTGAAACAGCATGTTTGTTGGTATGGGCTCCCCCTGCTGGCTATTCGGGTTCTTACAGGCTGCAATTGGCTTGCCCATCGTAGTCAGAGCGCTCTCCACCAACCCCTTCATGTGGCATGAGGGCCTCTGCGCTGTGGTGCGTGTTAATTTTGGGGGGTATTTACCGCATTCTTCTGGTATTCAACTATGCATCGGCTAGTGGAAACCGGGGACTCGACTTGCTTAGTCTCTGTGGCTCTCCATAGTGATTGTGGGTCGAAACATCTCCGAAGGGCCATCCTAGCGGTCCCTCCGGTCGCCATGGAGGCAGAGGCTTTAGGCTGTACTCCTCCGGAACTCCACGAAACGCCGGCCCGTGGAGGCCGGGGCCTATAATGTACAGCGATCCCCCTGTGGCTCTCTTTGGCGGTCCTAGTGGGCTGAGTTACCTCCGAGCGACTTCCCGATCGCAGCCCACTCTGATCGTCATAGAGGCAGGGGGCTAAATCGATGCCGTTCCCTCTTCCGGCACTCTGGGCCAAGCTGGCCCAGAGGGGGGGGACATCTAGATTTCGCCTCCCCCTACTATTGCGCTTTCCACATGCTGTGGAAGGCGGGGGGCCCCCCGAAACAGAGCACACCGCCAAAATTTCATAAGCTGTATTTGCTGCATGCAAAATAACTGGGTCAATTTTGACTAAAGTGACCTCGACTGAAATACACACATGCATGCATGCATCCACACAGACACAGACACACACACCAAGCTGAGATTGCTAGTGGAAGGTTTTTCGATGAAGGTTAATACTTTGTTGAGAGCCACTGCTGGAATAACACTGGCATCCACTGACAATACAGTGCATAGTGTGCATATTCTGTAATTCACTTCATGGGAGGAGATCTTTGGAAATTGCATTTGCTAAAATGACTGACTCAGAGAGAGAGAGAAAAAGAGCGAGAGAGAGAGAGCAATACAGAGTGAGAGAGAGAGAGAGAAGGAGGGGAGGGGAACAAGAGAAAGACCCTGCAGAAATTTGTCGGCTAGGCTGGTTTACTAGCAAAAGTTTATTGATTGTGGGCTAATTGATAGCCTACATGGGTTATAAAACATGCCAAGGTGCAATGCTGGTGTGTGTGTGTGTGTGTGTGTGTGTGTGTGTGTGTGTGGGTGGGTGTGTGTGTGTGTGTGTGTGTGTGTGTGTGTGTGTGTGTGTGTGAGTGTGGGTGCGCGTATGAGTGTGTGTGCGTGAGACAGCGAAGATAAATACATAAACGCTAGTTGACTTTCTGTTTATGTATTTATCTTTGCTGTTCTCAAGTATTGTTCCATATTGAGCTTGTGCATTTCTGTATGTTTGCATGTATTTATTCTTGTGTATTTCTGTATGTTTGCATGTATTTATTCTTGTGTATGTTTGTATGTATTTATATATAGATATCAAGGTTGGTGTGGGACTGTGTTCTAGATAGCAGGGTTGGTGTGGGACTGTGTTCTAGATAGCAGGGTTGGTTGGGACTGTGTTCTAGATAGCAGGGTTGGTTGGGACTGTGTTCTAGATAGCAGGGTTGGTGTGGGACTGTGTTCTAGATAGCAGGGTTGGTGTGGGACTGTGTTCTAGATAGCAGGGTTGGTGTGGGACTGTGTTCTAGATAGCAGGCTTGGTGTGGGACTGTGTTCTAGATAGCAGGGTTGGTGTGGGACTGTGTTCTAGATAGCAGGGTTGGTGTGGGACTGTGTTCTAGATAGCAGGGTTGGTGTGGGACTGTGTTCTAGATAGCAGGGTTGGTGTGGGACTGTGTTCTAGATAGCAGGGTTGGTGTGGGACTGTGTTCTAGATAGCAGGGTTGGTTGGGACTGTGTTCTAGATAGCAGGGTTTGTGTTGGACTGTGTTCTAGATAGCAGGGTTGGTGTGGGACTGTGTTCTAGATAGCAAGGTTTGTGTGGGACTGTGTTCTAGATAGCAGGGTTGGTGTGGGACTGTGTTCTAGATGGCAAAATTGTATAAAAATGCTGCCAATGGTGAGGATGTTTTAAACAAAATATAATCCCCCCCAAAAAAAGTCAATCTGGTACCCGGATATTCATAATCCACTTTGTTTAAACCAGCATGATTCCGAGCAACATGTGGAATCCATTGCATGTATTATAATAATATAGTGGACATAGATAATTGAGTACAAAATATTTTACCCTCCAGTGAAGCAATGTATAAACAGTCAAGAGTGCCATCAGAATGGTTTAATTACACGTGTCTTTACTAGCGTCCCCAATACATCTTGTTTTGTTGATATCAGTTAGCCTGGCTTCACCAGACCCAATTTGTAAAATGAAGAAGGGTCTGGAAACTCTCAGTTGCTTTCTGATTCCCAAGGGGCGTTACCAACGAGCGTAGACCAAAAAGCCTCTGGAAAGACCTACAACCAATCAGCAAAAATGCCTCTATGGCGCTCCTCTGTTCCGTCATCTTATTACCCGCCCCATATTAGATAAATGGTTGTGATTGGCGAGAACAATTTTCTGTTCGAGCGGATTCTGTTAGAACAGTTGGATGTCCACACTGATCTGCAGAGTTAAATTGAATGTGAGCTCGCGATATCAGGCTGGCAACGCCAGGCTAGATATCAGTCGCAAGGAGGTCCTGATCCTGAACATTGTAGAATGTTTTCAACATGGACCAGGCTTTCAAAGATAAATATTCCATTTGAAATTATAACCAACTTAGGGTACAGATGTAAACTGCATTCTCATTTGGAAGCCTGGGCCATGTATATAAGTACACCAGGAGTGGTCTGAACATTGCTGGCATGAGGAAAAAGTGAAGACATACAACTTAAATATTGCTCTGTTTCAGCTGCCATAGTCAGCTTAGCCGTGTGGAGGAGATGCTATGTGTTGTTAAATTATGTACTTGAATTGTCTAGCCCTATTATATTTCATTTTCTGCTGTTGTAATAAAATTTGTGGAATCAAGTATTTGTGTGTGTGTGTTAATAGGCTATGTCAATGTAAGTGGCTGATAATATGAATAGTGAAAACATTTATCTCGTCTCCTCTATTCTCCCATTTCTCTCTCTCTCTATTTCTCTCTCTCTCTATTTCTCTCTCTCTCTCTCCCTCCCTCCCTCCCTCCCTCCCTCCCTCCCTCCTAATGGCTTCTCCAGGCCGTCCCTCCTCTTATATCCACATGACAGACGTCTGGAATGGGAGAAAATTGGAATCATTCAGGCGAACGTCAAGCTGAATTTCCATTTTCAAATATGCCTTTCTTGTCTAATAGCCCTTAATGTTCATATCCCTGGCAGCACATCATACACGTCTCATCCAGCCGGGGTCCAGGCCACACCGGGAGGCGTCAGGACGATGATGTCATTGTGCCGTGTCATACCGCAGCCTTCAGTCATAAAGTAAGACGACCAATGGGACTGTCGCTCAGCCTGGTAACAACGTATGTTCAGTAAAGACCGGCTTTTCCCCCTCTGGCGTTGTAAAGCATTATGCTCAAGGTTGTGTTGGCGCCTCCGAACAATCATCATAAATGGTGATGATAGCGACAATATTTTTGGGCGGGCGGTGACATCTGCCGCACGGCACCCATACTGCTGTTGTGTTTTGTGGCTGGTGTGAAATAGTGATAAAATGTGTGAATTCATGGACACATAAATAAATCAAGATGGTAAAAAAGTCCTGTGATGATGTAGATTCATGGGCAGGAAGCTAAACAATGTGTTTCTATACAATCCCCCTGTCGTAATTCACACATAATGATCCCCAACCAAAGCACCACGTTGGACACCGCGGCTATAAACACACACACAGATAATTCATTGTGAATGCTGTTCATTGCTTTTCTCGACGATTTTATGTGGAACAACTCATAAATCTCTTGTACGCCCCCCCACCCATATTTGCACCATGTCTGCTGGGATCTCCTTCTGCTCAATGGTGACCTAAAAAGAACAATAGCGATTAAAAAATGTATCCCACATCTATAAACACGCCAAAGGTACAGTAGCACGACCTGATCCACAAAGTATTATTTTGCAGATTCTGCCAGCCTTCACCCTATGATAATGAGGCCTACACCACACGCCGGACAGCTGTTTTGGACCTCCATATTGTGGGCGTGAGCACCTGTTGTTGCTCTGATTGGACTAGCTGGATTGCAGATTGAATGTCCTGTCTGAATGCAGACCTCTCTTTCGCTGGGGCCGTTTGGAAAGTGAGTGCCTTTTCACTAATCCGAAGCTACTTCTCCACAAGGATCAGGAGTCAGACTACTTGACGCTAAATTAATTTTGCATCAGAATACTGTCACTGTCAATAGCGGTTGTTTATGCCTGAGTTTAAGAAGGGATTGGACATTTACTCACGGTTGCTGCTTCACTACACGGTACCAACTCCTCAGAAACACGGCACCAACTCCTCAGAAACATGGTACCAACTCCTCAGAAACACGGTACCAACTCCTCAGAAACATGGTACCAACTCCTCAGAAACACAGCCCCAACTCCTCAGAAACACGGTACCAACTCCTCAGAAACATGGTACCAACTCCTCAGAAACATGGTACCAACTCCTCAGAAACATGGTACCAACTCCTCAGAAACACAACACCAACTCCTCAGAAACATGGTACCAACTCCTTAAAAGCCTGTTGACACCAGGGCAGGCAGGCTATCAACAGCAACGTACAGATAAAACTATGCATGCAGCCATGCAGGTACTATATATGTATATTTCAGAAGACATGAATAAAAGATGATGGCTTGGGTCATCCATTGTTATTGGAATTATGCTCTTGATTTTGCTTTTATTCTTGCAATATCTTGGATAGGATCAGCTGCACTAGGATATCTAGTTAGACCAGCTATCACCTGAGAAAATCTCTCTCTCTCTCTCTCTCTCTCTCTCTCTCCCCCTCTCTCTCTCTCTCTCTCTCTCTCTCTCTCACTCGCTCACTTATACACCGCTGCAATGCAATAGATGGTTTCCAGGGGGATTATCGCAGTTTAACAGGGATCAACTATCAGACCGCTAGAGCATGTCCAGGCAGGGTTTATTGCTTATGTGACCCAGCATCCAGGGACTGTATTAAAACAGTCACGGCATGAAGGAAATAGTTAAACCAGGACCACCCCTTCATGGGAACCCCTGTCCCAATGCCAGAATGCATGCCGGAAAGCAATTTCTGAGGGAAGCACACTTCCAGTAACCAGTATGCAACTCTATACTTTGCTACTGCTGTTACTGCCTTGTAGGGAGGCTGTGTCTTAAAGAAGCTGCAAACACATCTGACTCTGGGAACGCCACTGAGCAGCAGCGGGTCCCTCAACTAACCCACGCTATCACCGTCACGGTGGTGAGTCTACGGAGAGTTCTCCTGGGTAAACTGCGACGTGAACTCTTCAGGAGCTGCTGGGTCATGTCAGGATGACGGAGCACACGTGCGATAGCGCCACACTTCAGAGCGAACGGCTCCCAGCACAACGGCACCGAGGCCCTTCCTCACACACCGCCACACCGAGGTCTGGTGGGGCCCGGATGCCAGACAGGCTGCTGGTGCTTCCAGGAGGGAACATTAGAAGAGTCTGACACCGCTCCTCAGTCATACGCATCCGGCCCGCCAAACGGTCGGGTTCGAGAATAGACCCAAAACGCTACAAAAAAAAACAGACACACATACAATTGCTCCAGCATATTGCTATCACGATATTAAATGACGAAAGTCTCTCTGTTGGTTTCATACTGTACGTCGCCACTGGTCCCTGTTCTAATTGGTTCCTGAGCAGCCGCTGGAAGACGTCAGCCTGGTGGCGTCTCGCCTTTGAAGACAGCTGGCAGAGTAAGATAAGTAGTGGTATTACCACTGCTGCGCAAACATGATTTATTATGTGTTTAGAGGTGTCTCGCAGAGCTGAGGCCCCTGAGCCAACCTGGGGCCCTCGGTAGAGCTGCTAGAGAAGATGAACAGAGATTGGAGCCATAAAGACACGCCTCAGATGAATGGACGATTAGGGAGAAGAGAGGAGAGGAGAAAAAGAATAGAAGAAAGAATGTCTACTTGAGAAGATGAACAGAGATATTGGAGCCATCCAGACATGCTGCCTGAGCTGAATGGACAATTAAGGAGAGGAGAGGAGGGGAGGGGCGGAGGAGAGGACAGGAGAGGAGACGAGGGAAGGAAAGGAGAGGAGGAGAGGAAAGGAAAGGAGGAGAGGACAGAAGAGGAGGAGAAGAGAGGAGAAGAGGAGGAGAGTAGGAGAGGGGAGCTCAATCTCTGGCATGAATATGGATTTGAATATGAATATACATTTTTAAATAGTAAATTATGTTAAATAATATTTCAGGCTTATACTAATACTAACCTAATACTAATCCTAACCTAATACTCCAGTAATAGAGAATAAGAACATCTTCTTTGGCTAGAGTTATCACCCTACTGTATCTCCATCGGCCTCTCTCTCTACCTCTCTCTCCTTTTCTCTCTTTCTTTCTCTCTACCACTCTGTTTCTCTCTCTCTCTACTTCTCTCTCAACCTCCCTCTTTCTCCGACACGTTAACCGTGTTGTGTGATCATGACGTTCGGAGATAATGGTCTTTTCTGCTCTTCCCTAGTGCTGCAGTTTCTCAGCCATGCGGTCTCTCTAGCTGGATATCCAGGCTCGGAGCTCCTAGCTGGTGAGATGTCCCAGGATGGAGGGCGGTGATAACTCAACTCAGTCACTCCATTGTTCAGTGTGAGATTACAGAGTAGGCTAGCACGCTGCGTCACTGAGATGCCCCTCTGGGATGTCGTTTACACGGAGTTGGAGAAGAAACACAAATCATTCCTCAGAGGTTTGGAATTAATTCATTTATTGTGGTATTGAGGTATTGTGGTATTGAGGTATTGTGGTATTGTACTATTGTGGTATTGAGGTATTGTGGTATAATAGTTTTGTGGTATTGTACTATTCTGGTATTGAGGTATTGTGTTATAATAGTATTGTGGTATTGTACTATTGTGGTATTGTACTATTGTGATATTGAGGTATTGTGGTATAATAGTATTGTGGTATTGCGGTATCGATGTATTGCTGTAATGAGGTATTATGGTATTGCTGTATTGACTTATTGCAGGACAGAGGTATTGTGGTATGGTGGGATTGAGGAACTGAGGTATTGAGGTGTTGTAGAGAATTGTGTAGTACAGGGCTGTTGTGGTAGTGTGTAGAGAGTTGTGTAGAGTTGTGTAGAGTTGTGCAGAGAGTTGTGTAGTGCAGGGCTGTTGTTGTAGTGTGTAGAGAGTTGTGTAGAGTGTGTAGAGTTGTGTAGAGAGCTGTGTAGTGCAGGGCTGTTGTTGTAGTGTGTAGAGAGTTGTGTAGAGTGTGTAGAGTTGTGTAGAGAGTTGTGTAGTGCAGGGCTGTTGTTGTAGTGTGTAGAGAGTTGTGTAGAGCGTGTAGAGTTGTGTAGAGAGTTGTATAGTGCAGGGGTGTTGTGGTAGTGTGTAGAGAGTTGTGTAGAGCTGTGTGGAGAGTGTGTAGAGTTGTGTAGTACAGGGCTGTTGTTGTAGTGTGTAGATAGTTGTGTAGAGTGTGTAGAGTTGTGTAGAGAGTTGTGTAGTACAGGGCTGTTGTGATAGTGTGTAGAGAGTTGTGTAGATATTGTGTAGAGAGTTATGTGGTACAGGGCTGTTGTGGTAGTGTGTAGAGAGTCGTGTAGAAATTGTGTAGAGAGTTGTGTAGTACAGGGCTGTTGTGGTAGTGTGTAGAGAGTTGTGTAGAGTGTGTAGAGTTGTGTAGAGAGTTGTGTAGCACAGGGCTGTTGTGGTAGTGTGTAGAGAGTTGTGTAGATATTGTGTAAAGAGTTGTGTAGTACAGGGCTGTTGTGGTAGTGTGTAGAGAGTTGTGTAGAGTGTGTAGAGTTGTGTAGAGAGTTCTGTGGTACAGGGCTGTTGTGGTAGTGTGTAGAGAGTTGTGTAGAGTGTGTAGAGTTGTGTAGAGAGTTGTGTAGTACAGGGCTGTTGTGGTAGTGTGTAGAGAGTTGTGTAGCGTGTGTAGACAGTTATGTGGTACAGGGCTGTTGTGGTAGTGTGTAGAGAGTTGTGTAGAGATGTGTAGATAGTGTGTAGAGAGTTGTGTAGTACAGGGCTGGTGTGGTAGTGTGTAGAGAGTTGTGTAGAGATGTGTAGATAGTGTGTAGAGAGTTTTTTTGGTACAGGGCTGTTGTGGTAGTGTGAGAGTTGTGTAGAGAGTGTGTAGTGTTGTGTAGAGGGCAGTGTTGTTGTAGTGTCTACTGTACCTTCTGGATGTCCGAGGTGAGTTGGAGGAGGGAGGGGGAGGAGGTGGATTGCAGGGTCTCTGTGCCCCTGACCGGACTGTCCAGACTGACGTAGGCCACAGCGTTGCTCTGCAGCACAACCCGGTACTCCTGCAACACACACACACACACACACACACACACACACGCACACACACACACACACACGCACACACACGCACACGCACACGCACACACACGCGCACGGACACACACACACACATACATATACACACACACACACACACGCACACACACACACACACACACACACACACACACAAACACAAACATACACGTGCAAACAGAATGGAATTATCGTCTTCATTAGAGTCACATTAAAGGAGCGCGAACAGTAAACGACCTGTTATTTCCAACCAGAGAGAAACATTTTTCTTCCTACAGTACAGTAGATAATACATTTCAAAAATGCTGAAAAAACAGTTTCTGGATTAGTGGAGCCTTAAAAAGTCGGGCGGCCGAGTCTATTTCCTTCTCCTGGTTCTTATACCGGCCCCAGGTTCTGCAAGCCTCCCCCAGGAGGTGGGCTGAGGTCAGCACGCTAAGTAAACACACCTGACCTCCTGTTCAACCTGCTCCTGCATCTGGCTCTCCAGGGTAGACACAGCACTGCTAATACTGACCCAGCAACACAGCGGGTTTGATCCCCGGGGGGCGGGGGGTATAGTCACATTGGCGTTAGTGTGGGGGGGGGGGGGGCAGCAACTGGAAAGGTGGCTGTTCAGAGAGAAATCATTCAGAGATGATGATGATGGTGGGAGAATTTTCTCCAGCCACCGCGGCTATGCTAGCCTCGGGACACCATCCTGATCTCGCGAGCTCACGTTCGGTTTCTCTCGTACACTGTAAATCACTCCGGACGCTCTCCATAGAGATCCGCTTGTGTCAGATCAGAAAGCGATCACGCCAATCGGCGTTAGTTATATGATTTGAAATGCAAACAGGGGTTTACAGGTGTGATGATAGCGTATTGAGGTTAGCACGTGGTAGACGGTGATAGACAGATGGTTCACCCAATCACCTGCCAAGTATTTTTGGAAAGTGCCCGCCCTTTTCCAAAAAGTTTCTGACAGTCAGGCTACCGTTGTGCCCTTGAGCCAGGCGCACTGAGCTGAACGCAGGTTGCTCCTGCCGGGGCTGTACCGTACCTCTCCCCATTCGAAGGAGCCGATGTTGCCGAGTGCTGACCCCCCCCAGGAGCAGAACACGGTGGTACGGTCCGGCGCCCAGCCGCGCCGCGCCTGCTCCGTCACCGTGGCGATGAGCTGAGTCATGATGGCCGAGCCGCCGCGCCAGTCGGCCGCAGACCCCCGATGCCAGCTGTCATGACGACTGCCAACCAACACGTATCGATCTGCGTGAGACAGGAGAGAGAGAGTTGAGCGAGAGAGTTGAGAGAGAGAGGAGAGAGAGAGTTAAGAGCGAGAGCAGCAGTCTAGCTTCATAATGTCTTCAATTGTCACACTTTGAGGGACAGTGAGTGACCACACAGCGCGCACACACACACACACACACACACACACACACACACACCTCCCCAGCAATCTCCCCAGCAATATACGTCATATTATCACACACGCGAACACACACACACACACATACACACACATATACATACACACAAACAGACACACAAAAGACACAACAATTGTTTGTATCTTGAGAATGTGACCCCCACTCATTGCTATTGTTGAGAGGAGAGATAGAGGAGATGAGAGGAGAGAAAGAAGACGGGAGGAGAGAAAGAGGAGATGAGAGAGAGGAGATGAGAGGAGAGAGAAGAGGAGAGAGGAGAGGTACTGAACTTTTAATAGTTCCAAAAGCCAGGACCAAGAAACACGGAGAGGCAGCTTTTAGTTTCTATGCCCCCAATCTCTTGAACACCCTGCCGGAGTGCCTAAGAAGGGCCGAAACAACGGAGGTCTTCAAGCGAGACCTCAAGACGTACCTTTTCGACCTAGCCTACAATCACTAGCCAGGACCTTGAGACATAGAAAGGCCGCCTAAAACCTACCTGTGAATCCTCTGTATACATTGGTGTTTATCCTGCTATGCACTGTTTGTATATCAAGTAGTGTACAGAAGCTGGTTACCCTGAAACAGGCTTGTTCTGTTCTGACAGCTGTGTTGCTTCAATGGCTCAGCATGCTACTAATCGTTTTCTGCCTCTCTCCCTCCTACCTTCCAACCAGGTCCAGTGGATGCCCCACTGTCGCCCGCAGACCACCCTGAGTCCAATAGATACCCCCGTGTCAGCTGTGGATGTCGTAATATTTAGTTAACACACACACACACAAATACACGTACACACAGACACACATCAGTCCACATCTGACTTAGGCCTGGACCTGATGCTCTTAGCCTTTCTTGCTCTGAAAATTTAATTTAATGTAATTTATTGCTCTTTAAATGTTCTTAGCCGTTAGACAAATATATTCCAGGAGCTTGCTCCAGGTTGCCTGTTTTAAATATCTGTGTGGTTTTTATGGCTCTGTGTGCGTCTAACCCTTTTCTGCCTTCCCTCTCCCTAGTGCCTCTCTCTCTCCCTCCTATCTTCTAACCAGGTCCAGTGGATGACCCACTGTCACCAGCAGACCTCCCGGAGTCCGATAGATACCCATGTCTGCTGTGGATGTCGTAGCATTTAATTAACACACACACACATACACACAGACATACACCAGCCCACTTCCGGCTTTAGGCCTGGGCCATATCAAACACTATGATGCTTGTTTAGCCTCTCTTACTCGTAAAATGTAATTTAATGTAATGTATTGCTTTATAAATGTTCTTAGCCAGTAGACAAACATACTCCTGGAGCTTGCTCGATTGTCTTGTTGAGAGGGGTCAGGGAAGAATTTTTACAGCTCACTTATCTGACCCCCGGGTGATTACTGTTTTTTTGCTTCCCTCTGGAATATGTAGGGGTGGGACGTATGCCCACCTCCCTTGTTCTCTGTAAAGCGCAAAACTTTATTTGTATAGCACATTTCATACCCAGAGGCAACACAGCCTCTGGGTATGAAATGTGCTGTACAAATAAAGCTTTGATTAATTGATTGATTGATTGATTGATTGAGAGAGAAGAGGAGAGAGGAGAGAGGAGAGAGAAGAGGAGAGAGAGGAGAGAGAAGAGAGAAGAGAGAAGAGGACAGGAGAGAGAGGAGGAGAGAAGAGAAAGGAAATAATAAACATACACATGCTTACACACATACACTCACAACCTCCCCACAACACACACAAACACACATTCTACGGGACTCTGTCTCACTTTCTAAAGACTAAAACCCCATTCACACATTTAAGCTTTTCCATTCAATTCAAGGGAATTCTGTTAGGGGGGCATGAATGAACAGGAATTCATAGGAAATCTGCACAGCCAATTTCCTGTGTCAAGACGTAATATAATTCCCTGTAATGTGTTGTGAACAGAACCTGTTACCTTACTGGTAGGTTAGTCTGACGAAACACTAGGGATTTTAGGCGCCACTGGAAGTTTTTTTTCTGACCAACAATTTCTGACACATTTTTTCCCCTCTAATGCCTATTTCCAAAGTAACTAATTTCATTATTAGGCATACATTATTCTTTATATAATTCTATTAGGATATATTCATTTAGAATTATTATGTAGGCCTATAGGCCCAGTAGGCTGGTTCCACTCTGATCTATATTTTCCTATACCTTGGAAATGCAGCCCTTTGAAGGCTGATCCATCTATCCAAATTATTTAATTGCATGCACTGCCATTAGGTACATAATTTAATTTAATTATGATCATCTTTAGTAGGTAATAATCCCCCCAAAAAATTAAAACACACTTTTATGGACCCATCATGGCAAATGCGCTCCGCATGTCAAGCTACTCTCCGCATCGCAAAATGTGGGCTTAAGGTCTTGATCTATATATATATATATATATATATATATATATATATATATATATATTCAGCTTCTAAGAATAATACTAGCTAACAGATTTTTTCTTTGACTGACTTTCATTTGGGCTTCTGTCGTGATGGCTGTTAAAATAAATGGCACCTTCTGCAATAAAAATTATGTCTTGATATGAACCATACAATTTAGGAAACACCTGGAGCCTATTTAGTTAATGTTATACTGTATATATTTTTGTAACAATAAGCTTTGTGATCGCTCGGCCTAGACCATCTGCTGGACTGCCCCTTGCTCGTTCCATCTCGGGATTGGCACGTTTGTAAAGACGCAACACGGGAACAGTTGTGGCATTTGGCTCATGTATGAATGTTGAAAATCCAAAGCATCCCTGGGTAGGATATCACAGTAATGTCCAGGGAACTGTGTGTGTGTGGAGGGCTTAAAACGTGTGTGAGAAATAAGGCGGGTGTACGCGGAGGAGGGCTCCAGAGGCTCAGCTCTGTTCTTCGCTAGGAGCCGAGTGATTGAGGGAAAGAACACAACAGAGGTTGGAAACGGAACTCAAGAACCCGACTTCCTGGTTACTGTGGGAGCTAACGAGGTCACAAGGACGTCTGTGGGATAGTGTCAATCAACAGTTAAAAACATCTACTCCTGCTGTCCCCTAACAACTGTTAATGGAGGATAAGGCATATGACCGAACGCCAACAAGCAGTTAAAAACATTCTCCCCAGGAGATTTGTGGATCATAATAGGGGCTTTAGTGGGCCATTATGTCCTACTAATATCAGTATGTATAAATCTAGGGTGGTAATGTTAGACAGGACAGGTAGGTGTCCCAGAGCTTTGAGCTATTGGGTCAAGGACACTATGACAGACTGCCTCCTCCTCCTTCAAGTCCTCCTCCTTCTCCTCATATACTTTTCTTTCCCCTCCTTCTCCATCCACTTCATTCCCCAACTCCTCCTCCTCCTTTCTCTTCTTCTCCTCCTCCCCCTCCTCCCTCTCCTCCTCCTCCTCTTCCCCTCCTCCTCCTCCCTCTTCTCTTCCTCCTCCTCCCCTTCTCCTTCTCCCTCTCCTTCTCGTCCTCCTCCCCTTCCTCCTTCTTTCTCTTCTCCTCCTCCCTCTCCTCCTCCTCCCCCTCCCTCTCCTCCTCCTTCCTCTCCTCCTCCTCCTCTTCCCCTCCTCCTCCCTCTCCTCCTCCCTCTTCTCTTCCTCCTCCTCCCCTTCTCCTTCTCCTCTTCCCCTTCCTCCTCCTTCCTCTCCTCCTCCCCTCCTCCCTCTCTGCAGCAGGGTAATTGATTCAATCCTGCCCAGGCGGGGAGGGAGGGTTGTAATTAGAAGGCCATTCTCTGCAACCAGACGATCCTGAGTCCAGGCAGAAGCTGAACTCAGAATTTGGAGCATTGGTGCATAAGAACCCAGAGGAGGCGTCTCTCCTAGGATTATCCTGCTTCACCACATGCTCAGAATTTGGAGCATGTAGTCAAGCAGGATAATCCTACGAGACACCTCTTCTGGGTTCTTAAAGGTGCCAGAGATAAGCCCGCTCTGCTACCTGAGAGAGAGTTGATACAGGTGAAAAAATAACTTCATCTACCTGGGTTGGTTTTTCCTCTCAGGTATCCAACAACGTTGTACACCGGCCTGTACTCCGAACCAGAGCTGATGGTTAAGACAATCCTCTTTTTCTCTGTAAAACAGACACAGAAAAACATAAATGCATAGGATAGTCATCACATAAACCAAAATACATACAATGGAAGTGTCAGAAGTTACATAGTTGAGTACATAAGGGGACAGTATAGTCCTACAGTAGATCACAAAGACATGTCAATAGATTCTTCATTGAAAGAGCTTCTAGTCTAGACTAGAAATCCTGTGTCTGGAAAACCATACAAAAAAGAGCAATGCATCTTTGAAAGACCATCAGAGCACAGAAAGGTCATACATTTGTCTGCTTAACCTCTGGTGTGTGTATCCATCAACTGGTACAATGGAGTCCTAATGGTACGACACCTTATTCCCTCCTCTGAAGGATCTGCTTTCATCTTCATTAATCTGCCTTTCCCCACCCTCAACCACTCGCAGTGACAACACACACACACGCACGCACACACACACACACACGCACGCACGCACGCACACACACACACACACACACACACACACATATGCCCCAACCTTAACCACTCACAGTGACAGAGGAAATGACACGCACGCACACACACACACGCACACACACACACACAAACATGTTCACAGAAGCACACACACCTACACACACTCTCTCTCTCTCTCTCTCTCACACACACACACACTCCAAGCTGAGAGCAGGTATAAGTGGATTATATGAAATGGATATGGTTTTGTTGACAGGGGTAATCATTCCCGGGGCAGCATGGTGGGGGGGTCTTCCATTGCACCGGCAGACCCCAGACTACTGCTCCACGAGGGTGGGGGGGGGGGGTCTTAGTAACGAGGCTCCTCAGACAGACAATCTGCCGGTCCACAGCACATCCATCACAGCTCTGAATGATCTCCACATCCCCGACGTGGACCAACCACTGCACAGTTGCTCTACACACACACTGAAGGCCGTGGCCTGAAGACATTATTGAGCTGCACATTTATTCAGGGTTACAAGCGGTTAGGATTCTCATTTGTTTTCATGAACTATCATAGGTTCTCTCTTCAGGCCACTTCACTTATTTCACACGATGCTGAGTGTGACTTTACCAGGGCTGGGAACAGAGACTGACCAGCCCTGAGGCTGAGAGAGAGAGAGAGAGAGAGAGAGAGAGAGAGAGGGGGGGGGGGGGGCGCAGAGGGAGAGAAACAGAGAGATAGAGAGAGACACAGAGAGAGAGACAGATATATATATATATATATATAGAGAGAGAGAGAGAGAGAAAGAGAGAGAGAGAGAGAGAGAGAGAGAGAGAGAGACAGACAGAGAGAGATCTGTACCCCTCAGTCCGTCCCTCTGTATCCCTGCACTATCAAGATTCAACATTCCTTTATTTGTATCTGAACCGCAATGATCTCTGCAAATAGACAAGCTTTACAAACACAACTTCCTAATTAAATACATTTGTAAATATTACACTTACTCACTTCACTCACTTATTTGAATTTAGATTCTTACATTTTTTGTGATTTTTTATGATGTTTGCTTTGGCAATGCAAACATGTTTCCCATTCATACTTGAGTTTAGTTCATTAGTTAGCAGTTAAAATACATGATAGAGAAAGTCATGCATCATAAAAATGTCTAGGAGGCACAAAAAAGTCAGACTTATTTATGTTGTGGTCCTTGGTCTCGGCACTTAACTATATACAGTACATAAACAATAATAGCATTGCCTACAACCAACAAAAATACAACATTGTTAGTAGGATATAGAAAATTTACACATCTTACAAACCCTCTCTCCACTGCCAGTCTCCTGAGTTTTACTCTTGGACTCTGGACCAATGCCAACAACCTTGGAATTGAAAATTGAATCGAAAGAGAGACATAGAGAACAAAGAGAGAGAACAGAGAGAGAGAGAGACATGGAGAGGGAGACAGAGAGAGAGAGAGAGAGAGAGAGAGAGAGAACAGAGAGAGAGAGAGAGTGAATGAGGTAAAGGTTCCTTGTTTCTGAGATAGAGGGTGAAACAGGAAGCGAGGGTCAGAGCAAAACCGGTAGAGAGAGAGAGAGAGAGAGAGAGAGAGAGAGAGAGAGGGAAGGGGGGTGTGCAGGTTCCTTGTTTCTGCAGCGTGAGCTAAGGGCCAATTAGAGAACAGAGAGGTCAGAGAGAGGGAATGAATAATCACAGCCGAATCAACAGACGATGAAAGGCCCTCCGGGGTCCTGAAGGACCTCCTCTCCCCTCCTCTGTCCTTCCTTTCTTCTCCCCTCCTTCACCTCCCACTTTCTTCCTTCACATGTCCTCCTCCTCCCTCATTCATGTCTCCTCCTCTTCCTTCCTCAAAGGTGCCAGCAAAGGCAGAATTGTAAATTCTCTTTTAAAAGGCAGATGCACTGGCCTTGGGGCAGGGCCTCTAAAGCCTAATTTATACTCAGTCGACAAGTGTCGTACGACAAATGTCTGTTGACAGAAAAAAAAATCGACCGACACTTAGCATTTCCATGGTAACTTGCAGACGTGTGGCTGATTGTCTCTATGACAACATCAAAATCGGGGCTGTTACATTGTTTACATTGAGCGCATGATGGCCGGTGGCTGAAATAGACGAGATTATAGAGGAGGAGGAGATATTTGAAATGTGATTTTGTTGAGAGAGAGGAGGAAAAGAAAGAGAAGGTGGTCGGTTTGTCCACTCAACTCAAAGAGAAATTCAAGGGGGGTACTTGCTTGTTCAACAGATGCGAGAGATGGACGAGGAAATGCACTTTTGTTATTTTAGGATGTCCGCTTACCGAAAAAAAACAAAAAAAAACAAGGAAGCTAAAGCATATCCATGGCAACGAACGTGCCTTCTATCTAGCTATCCAATCAGAGCTGTGCAACGAAAGTGACGGCATCTGCGACATTAGAAAGTTTGGTGGGTGCAAGACACCCCTGTCTGGCACAAAAAAGTGTCGACAGTGATGTCATTTCAGTCTGATGACACTTTCAAAAGTGTTGTACTACGAAGTATAAATGTACCTTTACTATTCTATCAGGCATCGGACTGGGGGACTGGAGGACTGGGGGACTAGGACTAGGACTGGGAGACTGGGGGACTGGGGGACTGGGGGACTGGAGGACTGGAGGACTGGGGGACTGGGGGACTGGGGGACTGGGGGACTGGAGGACTGGGGGACTGGGGGACTGGAGGACTGGGAGACTGAGGGACTGGGGGACTGGAGGACTGGGGGACTGGGGGACTGGAGGACTGGAGGACTGGGGGACTGGGGGACTGGGGGACTGGGAGACTGAGGGACTGGGGGACTGGAGGACTGGGGGACTGGGGGACTGGAGGACTGGGGGACTGGAGGACTGGGGGACTGGGACTGGGAGACTGGGGGACTGGGGGACTGGGGGACTGGAGGACTGGGACTGGGGGACTGGAGGACTGGGACTGGGGGACTGGAGGACTGGGACTGGGGGACTGGGGGACTGGAGGACTGGAACTGGGATGTAAGCCTGCAACACCAGTATTGCCTGCTAGACGACTCTGGCACACACACAAATAGATACCGGGCACGCACACACACACACACACACACAACACCAACACACACTGTCTACACAAAAGCACACACCACTAACACACACAGACAAGCACAAAGACACAAACACGGTTGACAGAGCCGTCTTCTATCTCCCCACCACGGTAATTTAATTCGGTATAAAGATTCAGTGGTTTCTCTCAGGCTCACGTAACCCATTCATCACTTCTGACAACGACACAAACCACGCTGGCTAAAGAGCCCGGGATGAACATGTGCTTTTAACAGCAGTGTATTAAACGTGAGGCCGACCATGGCGAGGAGACGTTTCACTCAATAACACCCCGTATGAAAAATAGGCTAGCAGGATGAGGGGGGGTTGCAGGTGAATAAGTAACATGGGACTATGGGGTCTTCTACAGGATGTGTACAAAGTATTGGGCCGTTTTATTCTGAAACTATATATCCTGGTCTTGTTATTGCTTTTAGAATGAGTTTTTATTTAATATCAAGGTGAGGTGATACTGCTCTACTTCATATGGCGGTGTCGGTCTGTGAAGGGTACAGGCTGACTGGTTTCTACATGCCGCCATATGGGGTTGTTGTTCCCGAACACATTTCAGAGCCGGTAACAGACAGGGAGTGTCGTGCAATTCAATAGAAAGGGCTCGCAGATATAATAATACGATATAAACAATAAACAAAGTCCTTCACGGCCACATGCTGTATATATCTCAACCATCGCTGGCCGGTAATGAAATGATCTGATATACCGCGGGCCAGTCAGGATTCAGATGGTTTTCTCACTTTCCTCTGCAGACTTGTGATGCAGAAAAGAGGGGGAGAGGGGGAGAGGGAGAGGATGAGGAGGAGAGGAGGAAGAGGAGGAGGGAGACAGGGAGGAGGATGAAGAGGAGAGAAAGAGGAGGAGGAGGAGGGGAGGAGGAGGACGAGGGAGAAGAGAGGGAGGAGGAAGAGAGGAGGAGGAGGATGAGGGAGAAGAGAGGGAGGAGGAAGAGAGGAGGAGGAGGACGAGGGAGAAGAGAGGGAGGAGGAAGAGAGGAGGAGGAGGAG